>NC_073692.1:20044758-20278358 GCF_029784155.1 Uranotaenia lowii
CTCAACGCGCCTTTTTTTCAACACAGCTGTCCTCTCGACACGCTGTTTTCATCTTTGCGGTCCTCTCAACTCGCTATCATAGGCTGTCCTCTCAACTCGCCCTTTTTCACTCAAAGTCATTACAAATTTTTTGTTTCCATTCAATGAATACTTACATGCTCATCTAGCAACACTGGTCTGTTATGTTTCTCTCTCAAATTCCACGTGTTTTTTTTCTGGTGGGTGATCTCTTCTACGGGCTCGCTTGTTGCTAACAAAAACTAGCTCCTTCATGCAGCACAACATGCTTTATACTATTTTCCTGTTCATAAAAGGTCACTTAAGGAAAATTAGGTCCTGTCACGGTCGCCAAAAGTGCAGGCTAGATACCCAACAGAGATCACCCACCGAGATATTCTCGGCCACCGGACGGCTGTACGCCTCACTAAGCTGACGACTGCGTCATTACTGGGGGAGATGTTCGAGCCATCTCGGGGAGAATGTATGACATACCCATACATATATTCGTGTGCCACACATACACAGTAAATTTCTGCCTCGATTTCCAGCAAAAAAAATTGCTGGAATCGTTCAGCAATCCAAATTTTTGCTGGAAACCAGCAATCGGTTTTCTAATTGCTGGATTTTTCAGCATTTGGTTGTATTCTAGTTATTTTTGCTGAAAAACCAGCAATCGGATTTCAAATTGCTGGACTTTCCAGCAATTGATCTAGTTTGCTGGAAAATCAGCAATCCAGTTGTCAAATTGGAATCTGTTTGTTTTCGTACGCTGAAGCAAGGTGAGACTCTATTTTACAGAATTTGGTTAGATTAATATAATTATTTTTATTTTCCTCTATATTCTAGCAACCAAACATTAAGTCAAGGGTGAGTTTATATTGGATAGGTAGATATTCCATGAAAGATACTTATCAAATCTTTTTTTCAGGTGGCGGACGGTCAACGCTTTGGCATAAAACTGCCACTCCTGAGCCGGCGTTGGAATAAATATAAAAAAAAAAATCATGTTCTTGAAAGTAAATAAATCCCTTATAAAAAAATTGGAGAAAAAATAATTTTATTGCTTATTATATGCACAACCAGTATTAAATATTTAATTTTGAACTGAAATTTAAATTTGGTACTAAATATAGCCCGGTTGTTTTGAAATAAATGCTGGTTTCCAGCAATCTGGATTGCTGATTTTCCAGCAATTTGAATTGCTGGAAACCAGCATTAACGTTTGCTGTTTTTACCAGCAATTTAAATTGCTGGAAATTTTGCTGGAAAGTCAGCGGGACAAAAACCAGCAAAATTTTGCTGGTTTCCAGCAAAAAATAATTTGCTGTGTACATATCCAGCGTAACATTTCAAAAGGGCGAAACTACCAAATGTAAACAAATCGAGTTAACGGTCATTCCGGATGCACGCGGTTGCACTTTACCTATTAAACGCGGTTTTATTTTAAAATTACTCAAAACTTTAAAAAAATTGATAAAATTTAATTGGGCGAAACTTCCTGTTGATGCATTTTCGTTGGAACGTGAAGTTACGCCTATTCAAAATGGAGTGAATTTTTCTATTCGTGTAGGGCCAATAGGCGTAACTGAGTTGACCGTGTGTGACAAAACGGCCTAATTAGTTTTTGCGTGTAGGACGAATGGGCGAAACTTCAAAACCAAAACAAAAACGGCCGATCAAATGGGCGAAACTTGCAGGCGTAACTGGAATCGAAAACAATAAAAGGGCGAAACTCGAAAATCTCTTAAATTAAGCGAAAAAAGTTAAAGATTTTGATAACCATCGAACAATAAGTGAATATAATGAACATTTTTGATTTTGTTGTACAAAAAGTGGTCGATTTTATAAATAGGATTTGAATAGGTGTTTCGAATTTTCAAACGCGTTTTTCTCGTTTCGAGCTAACTGCTAGTTTCGCCCTTATGAAATGTTACGCTAGATATGTAGGTGAAATGTACAATAGGGTGGCAATGAATGTATGGGAAAAATTTCATGGTCGAATTTTAAAAACCGAACATATAAGTATATTTTGTATGTAGTTTGTCCCAAAACTGACCTGTGTTAAATTTCAGCTCAATCGGAGGAATGCCTCAAAGCGCTCCATGTTCCGGTTTTTTACCCTCAAAAACTACCAAAGGGAAGACCAAAGGAAATCGGAAAAATCGAAATTTTTATGTTGATGTCAAACGACTTAAAATGCTTCAAACTTCAAAATCTAGTAATACACGCAGCGAAAAAGTTTTTTAAGGACAAAGGAATTTTCCTCGATCCCAAAAAAATCGATATTTGGCCAATTTTTTTTTTCGAGATAACACCAGATTTCGACGATCCATGCTTTTCTAAGTCATTTGGCATCAATATTAACATTTTGATTTACCCGATTTCCTTTGGTCCTCCTTTGGTGATTGTTGAGAGTTAAAAAACCGAAACTTTGACAGCTTTGAAGCAATATAGCACAGGTCAGTTTTTTGGTCCAATCTATAAAATGTATATGGTCGGTTTACGAAATTCGACATGATCTATTTGGCTGCTACCCTACACAGCAAAAAAATATCGTGTAATTTTAGACCGAAAATGATGCGCGATTGTAAGCGCCAGATAACGCTCCCATCGAGGTTTTAGGGATTGTTCGCAGGTAGCGTAGATTTGGTTGATGTAGAATCGCAGTGGGTATCATTTGGGTGTGAGGTTTTTTCCCCAAAAATGCACACAGTAAACGAAAATTACCGAGTTCGGTAATTTATTTTACAGAAACAGTTCTGTAATTCGAAAATTTTCGGTAATTCAATAAACTGACGTCTATTTTTACAGATCTTCATTAATTCATATCTAGAATTACCGAAGCTCGATAATTTATATGTAAACAAATCATTTTGCAATATATTTTCGGTAAAAAACGCCGAAAACTGTAAAGTAAAACTGAAAATATCGTCTCTTTCAAGACAAACGTCAAAATTCGATAGCAGTATTTCTCATTCCCCTTCTCGCTTTTGCAACCGTGTTCAATCGTGTGCTTGAGAAGCCGTCCGCCAAATAATTTTGTAAGCAAAGGTCGCCATGTTCGTCGGTTCGAGTGCGTGGAATTGTTTGTGAATTTGTTTATTTTAGCGTCAAATTGATGGTGAGTATGAAATAGTTAATGGTGCCCCATCACCCTCACTAAAATTAGCAAAGTCGTCACACTTGCTGCAATAGGATTCGTCCAGCTGGAGCAAAAGTGCACGGTAGCTGGAATGTCCCAATCACCGAACATCCGCGCCTTTTTCCCTTTTTTTACTTGCATTTCCGTTTCTTCCAGAGCAGAACGACACTACTACCGGAATGGAAATTAATATAGTGGCGGCCGCAACATGGATTATCATACACATCATTAATAAAGGCAAATGTTTATTCAGAAATATAACCATATAAGTTTAGTTGTTTTATATAAACTCCAAATACCTTTTACCGGAATTTTTTTAATTATTATCGAAATACTGGTAACGTTTACCGAAAACTATAATATTTTCGGTTATGTTAATCAATTTATTGGCCATATCGATGAAAGTTATATTCTTTTATTAGGAACATTCAAGATTATGATAATTACAGATGTGTTTAAAATTAGAAGAAATCAAAAGACCTTGAAAATGATCGAGTAGAATTTTATTCAGAAGCGTTTTCATCATGACATGTGATCATTCGTTCTCACTGAAAGCTACACTTGCTGGGAAAACCACACTTTGTCAACTACTTTGGGGTGGTGGGGTTAACTCTTTCTGACAACCTTACTTCAAAATAGTTGATCGGTGTTAAACAAATTCATGACGTGTGATGAAAAATGCCTCTAAATAAAATTATATTCGCTAATTTTCAAGGTCTTTTGATCTCTGCTTATTTTAAACACATCTGTAATTTTCAAAATCTTGAATGTTCTTAATAAAAGAACATAACGTCCACCGATAAACCAATAAATTGATTAACATACCGAAAATTTTACAATTTTCGGTAAATATTACCGGCATTTCGGTAATAATTGCAAAAATTTCGGTAAAAACTTCCGGGCTTTCGGTAAAATTTACCGGTTGTTCGGTGAATATTACCGAACTTTAACAGCTTTTCGGTAAAAAAAACACGGTATTTCGGTAATATTTACAAGTATTTCAAAAATAATTACAGGTATTCGGTAATAATTTAAGGTATTTCGGTAATAACTACAGGTGTTTCGGTAAACTCTACTGGTTGTTCGGTATACATTACTGAGCTTTTATTGCTTTTCGGTTGAACATTACCGGCTTTTCGGTGTTAATTACAGGCATTTCGGTTCAACAATACCGGTGGATCGGTAATATAACGAGCTGTCACGTTGACAACTGTCAATATTTTGACAGATGAACTTAGACATGATCAGCCGAGTTTCGGTATTTTTTACCAAAAAAGGTCCGTAATATTTGACAGCTGTCACTTCTCTGCCATGAGAAAAATTACCGAACGGTTTAACGAACTCCACATGTTAGGATTTCGGTAAAAAAATTACCGAACTCGGTAATTTTCGTTTACTGTGCAACCTTCGAAACGACGACAGCGCCACACGTCAATAGCACACAACTACCATGCCTCATCAAACCACAACCAGATGGTTAAAACCTACGTTACCGAAACCGCTTGGTAGCCAACAACGATGGACAGCGGCGCCTGAAGAGATAACTACGAAATGCGATCGTGTTTCGAGAGAGGCGAAGGCAACGACCTGAACTGATGGTTCAAGGCCGGTCAAAATGCGGCTGCCTGGTGCTGGTTCACTTTTCCAACAGCATTCAGCGCGAATAGTTAAACCGCAAAATCAAAGTTGGAAGTGTTGAAGAACTCACAGCCAGACACCAGGTAAGCCAGTGAACCGAAGAACCGCCATTTTGTATTCGCCCTAAGGACTTGATTCCTAATGCAAAGTCTCTCGCAACGCAACTAGGACCCCTTTTGGTTTAGACCAGAACTAGGCCAACCATCGATACGGTTCCGGATTAGCAACGGTCGCGGATAATTGCCGTCCTCCAAAAGGGCGAACCCGACCCTCAAAGGCCACCGACGTGTGACTTACAACCTTGGTGTGTCCACGCTCCGAATCTGCTCACACGGAAGGTCGAACGCAAAAAGGTTCCGTTTTTTCCTGCAAGAGTTCCGGGTCATTCGTCGTGTCAACAAGGGCGAGGCCCTACAGGTTAGCCTAGCTATAAGAAAGTGGGAGGTACAAGGCAGTGGTGCAAATACGTTCAGAATAAATTAACGAGAAGTGCAATAATAAGGGGTTTTCCGATCATTTGAGTGACATTCCCTGCGACTTGGTTTGGATAAGCGTGCCGCCCTGAGGCCCATAGAAGGGAGTCCCTAATTCGCCGGTGGGGGGGGGGGGGGGGGTTAATAGCAACATTTACACGATGCACAAAACGATGTGATGATAAGCGTCACTAGGGTCCTCGATTCGTCCCAAAACATCATTATTTTTCAGATCTCCTGACGAAAACTTGTCCGGAAAATAACAGCTGCTGCGGAAAATCTTATCTTGCTGCAATGGAGGAAAAACCGATTAGTTTCAACAGCATTTTTTTCAATATTTTCATAAACCTACATAGCTTTCCTAGATTCTGGAAGTGCTGGAGTTACGCCTACGACTCGTTTCCGAATAATTTTCCAACTTGTTTACTTTGTATCAGACGTGCGCAACACAAGTTTAACATTTCCATGTAATTTTAAATCAAACAAATTCAATTTTACACTGTTTGTGTGTGATATAAAATTCATTCACCTCTTGATCTTTACATCACGGAATGTAAAATGATTGTAAACAATGTATTTCTATCGATTTTCAGAAAAAAAGTTTAAAATTACTTCAAAAGGAGTTGAAAGTTACATCTTCTTCGAATCACACTTGTATTTATACTTTTAGATGATTTTTGTGTCTTATTTCTCAATGAACCTTTTTTTTACACAAAGTTAAGATTTTTCATTATCATTTTTGTGGAACATCATCTCTGTTCTTCAGTATATTTGAATGATTGTGATGATTTGAATGTGCGCTTATTCGGATCATATTGACCCGAACAGCTTTCGAAGGTTAAGATTAAGTAAAACGGACCAGTAATTTAGAAGGGCCTTCATTATTTATATGCAGTCGTTTGTTTGTTGTAATATTTTTTGCATCGCATTTTTACATCGAATTTTTGTCATTCCCGTCGAAAAAGTGACAAATGATTAATATTATTCAGAAAATAATTATTTTTGATATTTTTTTACTTTTGTAGATGTTTTCTATTTTTGTTAGTATTTTTGTCATATTTGTCATTTTAGTAGATAATTTTTTGAAAAAAGTCAATCTCTGTGCTTTATGTCATTTTTGTTATATTTATCATTTTTACCATTTTTTGTAATTTTTCTTTTTTCATTTTTTTCGGTTTGGCGATTTTTGACAATTTTGAGATTTTTGGGTTTTTTTGTAATTTGTGTAACTTTGTTTGTAATTTTGTCAAGATTGTTATTTTCGACATTTCTCCATTTTTTCATATCTTGTCAATTTTCCTTTCTTATTTTCGTAATTCTGAATATTTCTCTTTCATATTCATCATTTGTGTAAATTTAATAATTTTTGTCATTTTTGATATACCTATTCGTATTTTTTGTCCTAACATCATCCCCTATTCTTGTGACAGAGTCGTACCGAGACACAGTGCAGATCAAAAAATTGTGCACATGTGGGTATGCTAAAATATAACCCACCCATGATCACCTGTGGTTACCAACCAGAGACTCGACTGAACCACCACCCAAGTGAGAGTGAGCTGCGTTACAGCCGGCCGACCGATAAGGAAAACCAAGGAAGGACTCGCCTCTACGGCAACAAGCAACCAAGAAGCAAGGTAAGAGCACTAGAGCGATCAGAGACCCGAACTCTTCCATTCAGTAGTAAATTTGTGCTCGTTCGGTGAACAACTCAACTCGGCTTGATTCCGTACGCGCCGTCAGTCGAAATAGAAGGAGTATCGATCACCCCTACTCCGACTTTTTTTTTCTGTGCTTCTCGCGTTGATCGCCGCTGCTGCTGCTGCTGTTACTGTCGATTGGATACGCGAGAGGTGTTTTGTTGTGTTTTATAAACCGAGCTCAAGGCTGTGCACTTCCAGATCTTTAGCAATTCAGCGCCGCCTTGCCGCAGCATTGAAAGTGCAAAGTAGAGAAGGCAAAAAAATAAGTATAGAAATTTTTTAACGATTGTTCGACAATCATAACCTCTTTCGGTGCGCGAATTAAGAGGAGAAGCTAAAAAATTGGGAGATGATTGGTCCCCAGTAATAGTGGCACTGTTTGTGTTTGAGTCCAGTGCGGATGACCCAATCGATGATTGGTTGTTGGTGGTAAAGTGAAAGAAGTGAGTTTCTCGCGCATCCACAACTCGGCAAGATTGGCGGAAATGATTTGAATTTTGATTTCCAACTGCTGGCCCACCAAAACGTGACCGTGAGTGTGTGATCGAAACATCGACCGAATTGAGATCGCGATCATCGATCGACCGACCGGATCAGACATAGAGCTCTCTACCCTCTAACGAAAAACAGACCAACCGAAATCGAGGAATGAAGTGACAATGCAGATCCTATTGCACTTCCGTAAACTGATTCTGCTGCTGGCGGTGGCGTTTGATGCCGTGTCATGTGAGTCTCTTAACCTTCAAACCCACTTAACCCAACTCCAACTCCAACGCAGTTTGCAAATCAAATCCAACAAAAAAAAAACAAAACTAGAGCGAAATTCCATTCATACCGAAATCGGCGAATGTTTGTACTCATACGATCGTTGTTTTTATATAGCCTTAAACATATTGCACAATCCGTCCACACGTATCGTGACTTATGAATTAATTTCCATACCGATCGAGAAACTTTCTTTAGTCGTTGTAAAGCTCAAATCAAGGCAAGGCAAGGCCAGATTCGGAGCGAGAGTGAGAGTGATTTTGATACTATGCACGGCTTAGGAAAACACCTACACTGCGTAGACGCTGCCACAACGACTGTCGGATGTCTAGCTGAGTTAAGGAGGGTACCTAGTAAGTACCCGAGCAAATAAACCCGACTGTGAGGAACCACGTGTGATCGAGCGCATCTTGAACAGGTGCTGCTGCGTGTGATCGTGTGTTTGTTGCGAGTCGTGTTTCGGTGCCCGTCAACAACATAATCAGCTAAATAGCAGCACCTTATCCGTAGACCGTGCACGGTTCTGTCTGTAGGTTATCTACCTTTGTTGATGGCCATCTCTGTTTAAGTGAATTCCGTCAGCCGGCTTTCGGTTTCCATTTCATTGAGATGTTCAGGAATCACTAGTGAGTGGCCGTTATGATTGTGGATATCGCAATGTCATATAGCCACAAATTTGTACATCGTGTAAAATTTCGCATAAAATCAAATCGTTGGACATACCAGTTATTGTGTGATTCGATAAACCGTAAATCAAAAGTTTAATAGAGTTTGCTTAAAAATGATGATTTTTGCATCAACAAAGATGCATTTCCGTTTTTTAAACCTGAATTCGACCCCTCGAACCCAATCAGAGGTTTTTAGGACGACGACTTCTTACACAAGAAGAAGAGTTCTAAAATCTTGAATATTGTTGAAAGTATTGGGTTTTAAAATTTCAATATAGGGCAAAGTAGGGAATTTTGAACCACCGTTTTTTTTTTTATATTCAACTAGTTGACCTCGTGTGCTTCGCTACCCCTTGAAGAGAAGAAAAATTAAGTTTGCTAAAATTATTTTCATTACATTAAACTTTCTTTAAAATTATATATCAACATTATTCAAATGCGAACGATTTTCAATGGAAGCAGATCTTCTAGTTTTGTTGCCTCTAGTAACGGGTGGCAACTAAAATTTTGGAATTTCCCTTTCAAGCTGTGAAAGTGTACTTGAAAAAAATTGATTTATTGGAATTAAGGGTACATTGTTCATTGTTGAAAAAAATAGTGATCAGTTGAAAACGCTCCATAATCGGCTGTTCGCCGAAGCTTCCGTTTTATGTCGAACAGGAGCGTTGTACGGCCTTTATGTCAACTTTGTGAATACATCTCTTGATTCTATCAATCAATTGTTTGCAGCTCTTGGCTCTACAATTATTTTTGTACATCAATAGGTGGTATGAAAAAAACCTAGCAATTGCTTTTGCTAAACCAAATCGAGCAGTCGAGTAGTCGAGTAGTAGAGTAGAGCTCGACAAATCACCAAGCAGTTGCTTTATTTTCTAAGCATGCTCGGTAGCAGACTTTTCTAATAAAAAAAATCTATAATAACGTCATAAATTTATCAAATTGGCAATATTGCACTTCAAAACAATTCAAATAGGCATTTTCAACATGGATAAACAAAAACAGAAGTGAAATCCATTTTTTTATCATATTCTTGGCGTTGCATGGAATGGTTCGTTTTACATGAAATTGCTTGTTTTGCTTGTCATGCATTGTCTAAAATACTTTTCGATCGTTCTTACCTGCACCGTTGAGATCGTGGCTGTTTTAGCCGTAATTTTCAACTATCTGATCGTTTTATTTTAATTTACTTAAGAAAACTACAGATTCTGCTTGTTGGATAGCTCTATTTTTCAAAGCAAAAGCTATGTTCTAAAGTTTTAGCACACATCCGCTAAGCAAATGTTTATTCATACCAAAATAAGCAAATGCTTTGGCCTTTTCTTTTGCTTGATTTCGAGCTAAGTAAATGCCACCGAAGCAATTGCTTAGCCTTATTCTTACCACTAAATGAGCTCAAAGTTCTGAAGAAATCTTCAATTGTACATCACTGAGGCAGATTTGTCGGGTTGTGGTTCTTGGGAAATGGAATCGAATGGGTATTCAGGAAGGATTGTGTTTTTAGCTTAGCTTAGCTTAGCTTGAATGTATACTCATATCCACCTTAAATCATTAAGCCCGAAATGCTTTAATTAGTCTTCGAAAATACCACCATTTTCTCATGGTTTAGAAAAAGTATAATATTATATTGTATCAAATCATTCCATGCATTTCGAACTTCATGGTCGCTGGCGTGGCTAAGTAGAACGAGTTCCACATCGCCAATGGTTGCTACTCCGTGATTAGTCGAGGCCACCAATTTTATACAAAGGCCAAATGTAGCTTGGGATTAGCAATTCATTCTCAATGCACAAAACTCATGCTCTCTCTTTAAAAAAAAAAAGAACAATAACGGCGCCGGCCACTTCCTAGTAGTCAAAGGGGGGTGACGGGAGGATTGTTAGTAACATACTTTTTTGGATCAACCATAAATCTGTTATTCCAGTATTCTGCAAAAGCTTGTTTTGAAAAAACTCTGAAACAATGATAAGTCAGTATCACCATCTCTAGAAACCGTCTATACGTCTGCGAATCTATATTCAAGTATCTCAGGAAGGGTTATTTTAAAAAGGGAGAGGTGTAGATCAGGAGCCATTTATGGAAAACGGTGCGATCTTTGGTTGACCTACACCTCCTATGCTCCTAGATATTTCCTAAAGAAACTCCTAATAAATCTACGAGGTGTTTTTAATTAGAAAATTTAAAAAGAATTATGAACTCCCAAATAATTAGAAAAGCATCCATTCGAATTTCCTAGAAGCTAGCTGTTTCCTTCAGTATAATCTCTAACACATCAAATACAAAACCATGTTCAGCTGAAAAAAAGAATTGACAAGCTTTTTTACACAAAAATTTGCATTCGAGATTGAAATGAGTACGATCATACAGCATGAATAACCTGTAGCAACCTGTAGTAACTTGTAGCAAAAATATCAGCTACAAAATATTTTCAATCAAATATCTGGTACTTTGTCGAAGAAAACAGAAACGATCTACTTATCTGCCAGTATGCCAGCTTTACTTCCTGGTTGAATTTTATGCCGCTCTTTCCTGAACAAATATTCTGGGCCTGGTTTAGTCTGGATGGCGTAGAACCAGCCCCAACCATTCAACCATTCACAACACTATTCAAAAAGCTAAATTTTCGACTGTTCCCGATTGCACTTTACTCTTCCACGTTTTGAAACTTAAAACATTTTCCGCGGACGCAGTATTAATAATTCACCAAATTTTCTATTCGCGAAAAATAAACAAACCACGCCCGCTCTCGAGCATGGATTGCTGCGATCTCCTATTTAGGAAGGATTGTGTTTTTTGGCAACATATGCGATGACGCTTTATCCGGCCAAAACACGTATTATCCATCTGCATGATGTTTGTGTAGAAACGGCATCAAAATTTCCTTCAAAAATTCATTTTTGGTACACATCTGGATTGATAGCCAAACCAGACGGCTTGAACCATGGCCTAGAAATACCTCTCTCGGTAATGGCGATGTACAGTATTACTTTCTATTCAAACTTATGTTTGCACTTGTATTTAATGTTCGGAGATGTAGTAGAATTATCTTTGGAATAGTGTCGATCGTTTCCGGGGATGTGCGTCTTCGAAAGACGGAAGTAACTTTCGTTGTCCAAAATAAAACATTTTCCGGAATAATTTTTATTATCCAACGGCATTGGGATTTAAGAGTCGAAATGTGATCCTCAGTGTGTACTGGGGCTCTTGTTATCTTTAATTCCAGCTTTTTTCAACGTCTCGGCAATGTAGGTACGTGAGAATAATAACACTAGTTTACAAAATTTCAAAAAAATCGTGAACTTGATTAACTGACCAACATTTTTAATGTAAAATCGGGCGCTGAATCCAAAAATGAAATTCAAAAAAATCTCAGTAGAACCGTTTTTGAGTTATGCTCCAAATATGAAATTTCGAAAAAAATAAAAAAGTTCTTGTACTAAGAATAAAATATCTCGGACGGCATAACAGTAATTTGAAATCCCTCTTTTGCATATTGAAGGTGAATAAGTTATCTATCGATCATCTGAACACTGTTTTTGCGTTTGACCAACAGTATTGTTGATATTAGTGACTTTATGAGAAAAAAAACTATAAAAAACGCATTTTTTTAGAGAAAATTTTGTTTCAACAAAAGTTTTAGACTCGATTGTAGCATTTAAAAAATCTGATTTTCTTTTGCACTTGAATATCAATTTAAAACAAAGATTTCAAGTGGTTATTTATCAAAATCGGTTGAAAATTGAAGAAGTTATGGCTACTTTACCATAACTGAAATTTTTGGAGTTTTTAATAATTTAACGAACCGCAGTACACTTATCATAGTATAGGAAGAATGGAACATGATAAATCTCACTCGCTCTAAGTCAAAATTATTTATTAGCTTACCAGAAGGTAACATGCCAAGTTTCAGAAAGATGTGACCATAGGGAGGGGTTACTAAAATTTTAAACGTAAATAAAATTTTGAGGTATTTTGCCCGGAAGGAACAAAAAATACTGGTTTTTCATCAATAACTTTTTTCATCACTAGCTGATTGTTTTTTATGGTTGATTTTCTTAAAGCCTAAGTTGAGACAAATATTTCACCCGAAGACTGTAACTCGATTGGATTTGAAACAGAAAAGTTATTGCGGTTCAAAGGCCGCAAATTTTGTCCAATACGCAATGAGTACTTTTTACGCATTGCGTTTTATACGACAATTTTCGACCAAAATACAATCTTTGAACCGCAATAACTTTTCTGTTTCAAATCCAATCGAGTTACAGTCTTCGGGTGAAATATTTGTCTCAACTTAGGCTTTAAGAAAATCAACCATAAAAAACAATCAGCTAGTGATTGAAAAAGGTATTGATGAAAAACCAGTATTTTTTGTTCCTTCCGGGCAAAATACCTCAAAATTTTATTTACGTTTAAAATTTTAGTAACCCCTCCCTATGGTCACATCTTTCTGAAACTTGGCATGTTACCTTCTGGTAAGCTAATAAATAATTTTGACTTAGAGCGAGTGAGATTTATCATGTTCCATTCTTCCTATACTATGATAAGTGTACTGCGGTTCGTTAAATTATTAAAAACTCCAAAAATTTCAGTTATGGTAAAGTAGCCATAACTTCTTCAATTTTCAACCGATTTTGATAAATAACCACTTGAAATCTTTGTTTTAAATTGAAATTTAAGCGCAGAAGAAAATCAGATTTTTTAAATGCTACCATCGAGTCTAAAACTTTCGTTAAAACAAAATTATCTCTAAAAAAATGCGTTTTTTATAATTTTTTTTCTCATAAAGTCACTAATATCAACAATACTGTTGGTCAAACGCAAAAACAGTGTTCAGATGATCGATAGATAACTTATTCACCTTCAATATGCAAAAGAGGGATTTCAAATTACTGTTATGCCGTCCGAGATATTTTAATCTAAGTACAAGACCTTTTTCAATTTTTTCGAAATTTTATATTTGGAGTATAACTCAAAAACGGTTCTACTGAGATTTTTTTGAATTTCATTTTCGGATTCAGCGCCCGATTTTACATTGGAAATGACCTTCAGTTTACTGAGTTCAAAAATGCTGTAAACTAGTGTAATTGAACTTTCTGTTTCTTACGTAGCATGTTTTGTGTCTGTCAGTGCAGCCAGCAAACCGGGAAAACCAGGAATAAACCGGAAATTGAAAATGTCATTGAAAAACTGGGGAAACCTGGAACTTCGAATCAAAATCTGGAAAATACTTCATGGATCGTTTTTCCCATATAAGGAGTGTATTCGAAAAAATGCTACACTTTGTTTTATAAATAATTTTTGAATGCATGAATGGAAGATTGATGAAATTTTCAGTGAAACTACCTATTAATATAATGTGTACGTGTACAAAATTTGGTGACAATCTGTCAGGTGGTTTTTGAGAAAGGTCCCAGAGGGAGACCCAAAAACAGCTGGAAGTTAACTATTCGACCAAATTTCACATGGTAAATCGTTTTGGAAGTCCTAGAATACCCAATAGTGAGCTGAAATTTGATTGAAAGTGAAGATTGTTGATTCCATGAAGTGAGAGGAATGTGAGAGGTTTTTTCAAGCTCTAAGAAAATATGAATAGAGGAAGTAATAAAAATGTCATTTTTTTTCTGACTGGTTCGTCTAGCTGATTAATAAACAGTCCTGACTTCATTTCTATAAGGAAGAAAAGCTGCCCACTGGTAAAATAAACAAAATACGGTGGTAAAATCGTGCGCAAGATATTTGGACTGCTTATTTTCTTGTTACTGGGATGAATTATCCATTAGGATGAAAATCCCATAAAATGTTTCGATTGTTTCGCTTGAATGTAGTGATCATGCAACATTTTGGTTGGGAGCTGGAGTCCTTATGCCAGTAGTGCTTTTTCAAACATGTCATCTTTGGCATAGCACCCTTTCAGCCCATTTTCCGCACAGAGATTTCACTCTGTTGTGTTGTGAGCCTACTTGGTTGAATGATTCAACTGATTTCGATTGCTTTGATTCACAGAGATTTCCATTTCGTTTGGGGCAAAGAGCGCATATGTGTATAGAAAAACGCGCCGGTTAACGTTTTATACGCAGTTATTGATTCAAGTGCCTCCGAAAATGTTTGCGAGGTAAAAACACTTCTGTTCTACTTCACAGATAGAAAAATGTATTGCTAAGCGTAGCGTTGCCAGATATACTGACATTCTCGTGAATATTTAATAAAATCTGTAAAAAAATTCAGGAATTGAAATATATTTTTTGTCTCTTCTATCATTTTTGTAATTTTGTTAGTTTCATCACTTTAGTTTTTTTTTATAAATTTTTGTCAATTTGTCCTTTTTTTAACTGTCATTTTTGCTATCTTTCTATGCCGTTTTTCTTTCTTAATTTTTTGGACTTTATTTTCACTTTGTCTTTTTCATTACTTCTGTAATTCCTTTTCATGTTTGCACTAACGGGCATTTTTGTTTTGAATCTGTTATTTTTGTTGAGTTTTGAAATATTCAAAGTTTGTTAAATACATTGAGCTTAGTCACGGGAAAGGTTACATAATGCAACAACTGGTTATCCTTTCGACTAAATTTTTAAAAAGCAATTAGCAGCAACCTTCAATCCTAACACTTGGGAATCTTTTTAACAGTTAAGTCATCGACGTATGTTTCGTTCCACTGAAACTTACTTTGTCGAAATTGAAGATTAAAATATCGATAGGTCAACTAGGCATCTTCCATCTTCTTGTGATCGTTGTGTGAAAAAAAGTAAGTACCAAAGCACACAGGCTGAAGCATATACATTACCATCGTTTGTTTGTTTACACTTTTGGTTGCAAAACAGTTCGCATCAGGAGATCGATGGGTGATGAACATGATGGATTTGAAATCTTGTAGTCACGCTATCTGTACTCCTTTTGCTTCTGTCAATAGCTTTTCAGTAAAGGTACTTTTTCTGAGATACTCTCTTCGAATTGGTTGGTTTGACATATTCAATTTTTCAACGTGAGGAAGTCATTTGACAAATTTGGAAAAAAAAATTCAATTCGATTGAGGTAATTAAACAGTTATATTTCATTTCCACAAACTATTGTAATTGAATTTTGAAATCTTGGAATCAAAATTAAAGCTCGTTAACTTGAACTATCATACCCCATTTGATCATAGGACTCGATCAATAAAATAAAGTTTCTAATTTCTGGCGAAAACCCGGATCCAATATCTACAATTAGGTGACCTTTCCACATAAATCGTTCAGTACCTTCGTTTGTTTCACAATGCTTAAGCAGGTTTGTTTTTTGGGCGGTTTTATTTTCAAACATGTTGCAAAACAACGGCCCATTAATTGCGCCAATCAGCTTGATCCAAGTACCGTCCAGTGTACCTATGTAGATGTTAAAGTGTTGCAAATTCGTAATTTTTGCACTCAAAGGGTCCATCGACGAAGCCGGTATAATTGCCTGAACCAGCCAGGGGTGAGTCTCCGAAGCATCGTAACCCGCTTTCACAATTTAGAGGCTGAAACAGTACGGCGCGTTTGAAGAAAAAAAAATCAGAAAAACTTATCGTATATAGCACAAGCAGAAACCGACAAAAATGATCTATGTATCGATAACTGCATCGCGATATGGTGTACCATATCGATATATTTTGCTCCCCGTACGCCTTGAAGTCTTGCAGCAGTGCCTTGAAAAGCTTGGGAGTTTCGGTTTTAAGCTGATTCGAATCGTAGGTCGTCGTAGATCGAAATTGACGCCTGATTAATGGAGGCAATCTACCGGCTAAATCTAAGCCATCTGCCGGAAGGGTTGGTTAGGCGACTTACATAAAAGGTTAAAATTATCATATTTTACGATGAATCAGGCGATTCCGTAGAATTATGTAGGAATGTTTGACAGACGTTTTTACGACGAACGGTTCAAACAAAAGTATTACAATATCTAAGAAATGATGCTCTCAACAATTTACTGGCGTTACAATTGGGCTACGTTCTGGTTCACACAAGCGCACTATTACGTCACGGACTCAATTTCCTTGCAAAATTGTGCAAATTTTTCAGACGATTATTCTTCATGCAGATTGAGGCTGATAATCACTGGTCGAGATTCGTGGAAAAATAATTGGCTCTTCTTCGACCCAAAACAGACGAATGCCACGAGATAAAAATTCACAATAATCAACATTGATTCCTTCTTCAGTCAGTCAGATCAGAGACGACGACGTGCGTCATCCATGTGTCATAAGATGTGGCATCTGCTGCTGCCCTTGGCAAGAGCCGATGGTGTGGATTTTAGTCGCTGATTGGTATAATTTTATTACGGAGCCAATTCGAAAAATTGCATGGAATCATGGAAACATGGATCAGATTGGAAAAGCTTTGGCCATCACAAAGTGAAAATATTCTAACTTCGTAGGGGAAGGTGTTCCTAAATTCGCCTAGGTACAGCCGTTTGGTGAAACAGCTGGTAAAACAGCAAATCTAATCATTGCATTTTGAGGGTTATACGCTTTAAACATAAGGCATGAAAACATTTTATAAATTTTCGAACAAAAAAAAATTAAAATTCATACGAGATATTGGTACCTTTTGACGTTATATTTTGACTTTTAAAAACTATACGTAAAAAAAACCCACAACCAAAACTTGAGTTATTTTTCTTCTTATTCAGATGAACATTAAAAATAAAACAAATTTCAGCTTGTATGAAGATTTAATAATGATTAGAAAGTGGAATAAGAGAGTGTTTTATATGCCCCCAATATATTTGTAAAATACAGATTTGTAGAATAACAGATCAAATGTTTAGAAAAAAATTATGATTTTTAAAACCAAAAATTCGAAGCCCTAACCGGCCTTAACACTAAACATACCGGCACTCTGTATATATTCCTATGTGCAACATATACCTTCTAAATTCAGCTTTTTCAGGCACTTAGTGGATTTTTGGTTGAGCTCCTAATACCTGACTTACAGCCTTTTTCCCGAAGCATGTTTTTTTGGATTTTTTTCTTAGACTTCGAATAACTTTAAAATAAATGAGTGTAGCTGAATATTGTCTGAGAACTATATTTGAGTCACGTTACAAGCTTTCTAAAACTATAAACTTTGTAAAAATCGGTTGATAAACAAGAGAGTTTTAGCGGAAAAAGTGTTAGGGGTCACTGGCGGTATAAATAGGTATACTACATTAGACTGATTCGATTTGGGGTCATTTTCAAATTTCTCAAACGCTGGTTTAAAACTCATCCATGATTTTTTGCAGAATTTTTCAGTAAAATTTACAAGAGTAAATTGGAACTTTTAGGTTTGTATGGGAAAATTGAACATTTTGTACTGAAAAATCAACATCATTTTTGTTTCTTCTGTGGAAACGAGCCTGCCAATGATTTTTATGCCAATTTATAACTTTACTGAAGGAAATTTTCCGCTAAACAACTTTGTTGAAGACCATAACTTCGTATCTTATTTGACAAAAAAGAAGACAAAAAAAAGAAACAAACGTTATAAATCAAATAAGGCCGGAACAAATTTCAAATCCTTCTTTTGTCACTCGGAGTTGGAACATCACGAGGGGTGGGATAATAAAAAATAATACGAAAAACAAATATATTGGAAAAAATAGCACGAAAGCTTGTATGCAACAAAATTGCATATTATATCATTGCACAAAACCTATAAATAAAGTAATTTTGCATCGAAAAATTCAATAAAATCAAGAATATAAAAGATGAAATAACTTCCATCTTCCACAATTTGTGTTTTCGTCTTGTAATCTTTCGGAAATTTGATTTTTCCTGCGAAATTCACATAAAATACTTAAAACTTTATTTATTTCCCTCTTCGTGATTTTTGGAAATTTTGAAGGGGGGGGGGGGGGGGGGGGCGATGGTTAACAAAAGAAGAAATTAATATTTGTTCCAGCCTAATTACCATAGTGACAAAAATACAAAAATGACAAAAATTACAAAAATGAGACATAAAATGTAAAAAAGGCAAGATTTATAAAAATTATCTATATATATAAAAATGAATTTCTGTCTGTCTGTCTGTCTGTCTGTCTGTCTGTCTGTCTGTCCGTCTGTCTGTCTGTTCCCTATAGACTCGGAAACTACTGAACCGATTTGCGTGAAACTTGGCAGGTGGGGGTATTGGAGGCAGGGGAAGGTCCTATTGTGGTTTGAGACCCCTCCCTCTCTCATTAAGGGGGGGAGGGGCCTCCCAAACAAAAGACAATTTTTTGCATAACTCGAGAACCCATCAAGCAAATGGTATCATATTTGGCATGGGGTGGTATTTGGGAACGAGTAATATTTCTATGAATATTTGGTACCCCTCTCTCCTTTCAGTGGCGTGATAGGAAGGGGGGAGGGGGGCTACCTTACAATTTTTCATATAACTCGAGAAATAATCAAGATATTGGACCCAAATTTGGTATGGGAAGGTATTTGGATACGAAAAATATTTCTATGATTATTTGAGACCCCTCCCTCTTTCCAGTTGAAAGGGGGAGGGGCCTATTTCATATTTTTTAATATAGTTCAAAAACTAATAAAGCAAATGGAACCAAATTTGGCATGGGAGGGTATTTGGATACGAAAAATATTTCTATGATTATTTGAGACCCCTCCCTCTTTCCAGTAGGGAGATATAAAGGGGGGAGGGTCCTCTTCTATAGTTTTCAACATAACTAAGGAAGTTATTAAGCCAATGGAACAAAACTTGGCATGGGCGGGTATTTGGGAACGTGACATGTTCTAATGATTGTTTGAGACCCCTTCTTTCTTCCAGCGGGGAAAAGGAAAGAGGAAGATAAGTTTCATTCAATTTTTACTCCATAACTCAAGAACTACAACAGCAAATGGAACCAAATTTGGCATGGAACGATATTTGGGTACGAGAAATGCTTCTATGAATATTTGGTATCCCTCACTCTTTCGAAGAGGTGGATGAAAAGGGGGAGGCGAGGTCTCCCTTACAATTTTCAGTATAACTGGAGAACTGATCAAGCAAATTGAACCATATTTGACATGTGAGTGTATTTGGATACGAGAAATGTTTCTATTATAAATTGAAGCCGTACCTTTTAAGCGGTAAGATATAAAGGAAGAAGGGGGGGTTTCCATTTTTTTTGCATAACTCGAGAATTAATCGAGCAAATGAAACCAAATTTCATCATAATCATCAAAAAGTATTTGAGTACGAAAAATACTTTTATGAATATTAAGTTATCACCCCTCTATTGAAAGAAGAGAACGGAAAGGGGGATGGTACTCCCTTTCAAGTTTATACATAACTCAAAAATTTACTACTTAAATAAAACCAAATTTGGCATGGCATGGAATATAGGAAGGGAAGAGGGAAGCTTACATTTAACTTTTATTTTACAAAATCCGAGAAATGGACAATACTTAACATGGAAATCATTTTGGTATGACTCTATGATTATTTGACACATCATCCTCCTCTCAGTGAGAAGGTACATGGGAGGAGGGAGGTGAGCCCAATTTTGTTAGCATATGTTCTAAATTTATGCTTACGAAGCCAACAAATGGAAACAAATATGGCATGGAAAGGTACTTGGTTACGAGATATGTTTCTACGATTTTTATAGACTCTTATGCTTTACAGTGTAGAGAGGGAATGAAAGAAAGAACAATTTTTGTTGTAAAGCTTAAATTCTTATCAACCAATGGAACTATATTTGATATAAGAGGATTTTTGGGAACGAAAAAAATGTTTATTAAAGATTACAATCTCCATTCAGCAGGGGGTGAAGGGAAGGACAGGGGGGGGGCTCTCTAATCAGTTTTTTAGCATAAATCCAGAACATATCAAGCAAAAACAACCATACTTTATAAGTTAGATTATTTGCGAACGATTAATTTGGGACCCTTCTTTTTCAGGGCGAAACTTAAGGAAACAGATGAAAATTATCAGATCTTTAAAACAAATTTATAAATCAAGATTCAGAATATCAGTTATGGTTCGTTTTGCAATTTGAAACTCCAGCTGAAGCTCTCATTTTATAGTGGTTGCTTATTAATTTCTTCATAATTTGATTTAAAATAATACCAAAAACAATAAAAATTTGAATGATTTCTGAAAATATCATTTGATTCTGAAAGGTGTAGCAAAGCACACCGGGTCAGCTAGTCTATATATATAAAAATGAATGTTTGTCTGTCTGTCTGTTCCCTATAGACTCGGAAACTACTGAACCGATCATCGTCAAAACTGGCATCTGAGGGTTTTTGAGGCCGGGGATGGTTTCTGTAATAGTCAATACTCCATCCGACTTAAGGGAGGGGGGGCTTCCATATTAAATTTGTAGTTTTTCGGAACAAATTAAAGTCATGACATCCATTTTCCCGAGATTTTTTCTTCCTTTGGGCGGTTTGTTTTTCGTTTCCAAGGTCGAGGCGTCGTGAACCAACGTCGCAAAAGGATAGTAACCCAGGCATAGCATACTGATCAGTGGGAATATTTTGGCGCGTATTTCTCAACCAAGCATATTTTCAATGCAAGGGGTGGCGATATGAAGCCTTGATGTGATTTTTCTTCTACTTGATTCCTAGCTCATTTGTACAGCACATGGTTATGAATGACGCCTAGATGAGACCCAGATTGACATTTTGCCGATCGAATAAAACATATACATCTTTTTTTGCCAAAATGTGAAATTGAAAAGTCATGGCATCCATTTTTAGAGATTTTCTTTTATTTGAAGGGTTTGTTTTTTGTCTCTATGGTCAAGCAAACGTCGTCGCAAGTGGATAGTAACCGAAGCATACTGTTCATTGATCGCTGGAAATAATAAGGCGCCTGTTTCTCAACCAAGTTCCTTTATTTTTTATGCACGTGGGGGCGATATGCAACCTAGATGAGTTTTTTCTTGCTTAATTGTACATAGCACGAGGAAATAAATGACGCCTAGATGTGACACGAATTGAATCAATCGAATCAAAACCAATTTGAGAGATTTGTAAAAATATTTCCATATTTAGTTCGTGTTAATAAAGGTAGCATTTGTTGTCTAAAAAATACAAATTTAGTTCTGATGCTAATGAAATAATGGTATGACACTTTGCGGAAAATTGAAAAATAGAATACAGAAAGTAAAAAATTTACATACAATTTCTAACCCATTTCGCCAACAAGGTTATTTTTGAATCAAATTGAAAACAGAAATATGAATAAGATGTTTTCTTCAGAGGTAGATCAGAAACATTTTTTTGAACGTGTAAAAATATACTTAACTTTAAAGTTTTATCATGCGCCATTTAAATTTAAAGAAGATAAAAAAATCCGATCCGACACATGAACTGAACATAAGCCTTTTCATTCAATTATATAAGATAGGACTGACGTGTTCATAATAGAAATGAGAAAAAAACTAATTTTTATTGATCAAAAGTGAGGAAATTCATTTTCCGATAGAATTATCATTTAAGGAACACTAGAGCGTGTTCAAACATTCATCTTTTCTCTGTAACAAAATAAAAGTTTTCTTCTAGAAATTGTTACTTCGGCCCAAATGAACAACTAAAACGAATTTAGAATTTAAAATGGGCGCGAAAAGATATTCAAACTGCTTCGAAGGGTTAGGATAGTGAAAAAAGCTGTTTGAAAATGGTTATGAAAAATTCTTTTCATCGTTTGTTTTTTAAAATTTCTATAGCATATTTTTTCAATTCCAAAAAATACATCATCTTAAGCTAATCAGGAGCTGGAAGTGCTCATAATACAGAATATTAGGAATATACTCAAAAAACTGACTCGATTCACGCTATTGAACGATTTTCAAAATTCTATCTCCATAAAGTACAATATGAAATAAATTCCAATATGCTCATCTTTTTTTTTCAATTAGAAATTTATGTAAACCCGAGCCGAGTAAATCAGCCTACTTTCTTCAAGCAGTGGGTGAGCTCCCATGTAAGTTTAAGATTAAGAGCTTTTCAAAGATGAAACCATATTTTAAAAGAGGGTTGCGTACGGATATTTGGCATAACTCAAAAATAAATGTGACAAATGTTTTTATAGAAGTTCGTAACTTCCCACTTTGGGAAAAAGGTGAAAAATCCATAAATTTTCACATCATTTAAGTCATTATGAAGCTTTACAGAGTACAAATTTCAGATCTTGAAAAACAAGTTAAGAGATCAAGTTTCAGTAGATAATATATACCATCTTTGAATTGCAATTCGGAACTCCAGCTACAGCTCTCATTTCATAGTTGTTGGTTCTGAACTATGATGAGATTTGATTTAAAAAAAAATCCTTACAAAAATCTAAATTTGTATAAATTTATACATATCACATTTATTTTTGGAAGGTGTAGCAAAGCACACCGGGTCAGCTAGTCTATATATATAAAAATGAATTTCTGTCTGTCTGTCTGTCTGTCTGTCTGTCTGTCTGTCTGTCCGTCTGTCTGTCTGTTCCCTATAGACTCGGAAACTACTGAACCGATTTGCGTGAAACTTGGCAGGTGGGGGTATTGGAGGCAGGGGAAGGTCCTATTGTGGTTTGAGACCCCTCCCTCTCTCATTAAGGGGGGGAGGGGCCTCCCAAACAAAAGACAATTTTTTGCATAACTCGAGAACCCATCAAGCAAATGGTATCATATTTGGCATGGGGTGGTATTTGGGAACGAGTAATATTTCTATGAATATTTGGTACCCCTCTCTCCTTTCAGTGGCGTGATAGGAAGGGGGGAGGGGGGCTACCTTACAATTTTTCATATAACTCGAGAAATAATCAAGATATTGGACCCAAATTTGGTATGGGAAGGTATTTGGATACGAAAAATATTTCTATGATTATTTGAGACCCCTCCCTCTTTCCAGTTGAAAGGGGGAGGGGCCTATTTCATATTTTTTAATATAGTTCAAAAACTAATAAAGCAAATGGAACCAAATTTGGCATGGGAGGGTATTTGGATACGAAAAATATTTCTATGATTATTTGAGACCCCTCCCTCTTTCCAGTAGGGAGATATAAAGGGGGGAGGGTCCTCTTCTATAGTTTTCAACATAACTAAGGAAGTTATTAAGCCAATGGAACAAAACTTGGCATGGGCGGGTATTTGGGAACGTGACATGTTCTAATGATTGTTTGAGACCCCTTCTTTCTTCCAGCGGGGAAAAGGAAAGAGGAAGATAAGTTTCATTCAATTTTTACTCCATAACTCAAGAACTACAACAGCAAATGGAACCAAATTTGGCATGGAACGATATTTGGGTACGAGAAATGCTTCTATGAATATTTGGTATCCCTCACTCTTTCGAAGAGGTGGATGAAAAGGGGGAGGCGAGGTCTCCCTTACAATTTTCAGTATAACTGGAGAACTGATCAAGCAAATTGAACCATATTTGACATGTGAGTGTATTTGGATACGAGAAATGTTTCTATTATAAATTGAAGCCGTACCTTTTAAGCGGTAAGATATAAAGGAAGAAGGGGGGGTTTCCATTTTTTTTGCATAACTCGAGAATTAATCGAGCAAATGAAACCAAATTTCATCATAATCATCAAAAAGTATTTGAGTACGAAAAATACTTTTATGAATATTAAGTTATCACCCCTCTATTGAAAGAAGAGAACGGAAAGGGGGATGGTACTCCCTTTCAAGTTTATACATAACTCAAAAATTTACTACTTAAATAAAACCAAATTTGGCATGGCATGGAATATAGGAAGGGAAGAGGGAAGCTTACATTTAACTTTTATTTTACAAAATCCGAGAAATGGACAATACTTAACATGGAAATCATTTTGGTATGACTCTATGATTATTTGACACATCATCCTCCTCTCAGTGAGAAGGTACATGGGAGGAGGGAGGTGAGCCCAATTTTGTTAGCATATGTTCTAAATTTATGCTTACGAAGCCAACAAATGGAAACAAATATGGCATGGAAAGGTACTTGGTTACGAGATATGTTTCTACGATTTTTATAGACTCTTATGCTTTACAGTGTAGAGAGGGAATGAAAGAAAGAACAATTTTTGTTGTAAAGCTTAAATTCTTATCAACCAATGGAACTATATTTGATATAAGAGGATTTTTGGGAACGAAAAAAATGTTTATTAAAGATTACAATCTCCATTCAGCAGGGGGTGAAGGGAAGGACAGGGGGGGGGCTCTCTAATCAGTTTTTTAGCATAAATCCAGAACATATCAAGCAAAAACAACCATACTTTATAAGTTAGATTATTTGCGAACGATTAATTTGGGACCCTTCTTTTTCAGGGCGAAACTTAAGGAAACAGATGAAAATTATCAGATCTTTAAAACAAATTTATAAATCAAGATTCAGAATATCAGTTATGGTTCGTTTTGCAATTTGAAACTCCAGCTGAAGCTCTCATTTTATAGTGGTTGCTTATTAATTTCTTCATAATTTGATTTAAAATAATACCAAAAACAATAAAAATTTGAATGATTTCTGAAAATATCATTTGATTCTGAAAGGTGTAGCAAAGCACACCGGGTCAGCTAGTCTATATATAAAAATGAATTTCTGTCTGTCTGTTCCCTATAGACTCAGAAACCACTGAATCGATTTGCGTGAAACTTGGCAGGTGGAGGTATTGGAGGCCGGGGAAGGTTCCTATTATAGTTTGAGACCCCTCCCCCTAACAGGAAGGGGGGGAGGAGCCTCCCAAACAATAGACTATTTTTTGCATAACTCGAGAACCAATCAAGCAAATGGTATCTAATTTGGCATGGGGTGGTATTTGGGGACGAGGAATATTTCTATGAATATTAAGTACCCCTCCCTCCTCTCAGTGGGGTTATAGGAAGGGGGGAGGGGGGCTACCTTACAATTTTTCATATAACTCGAAAACTAATCAAGATATTGGAACCAAATTTGGCATGGTAAGGTATTTTGATACGAAAAAGATTTCAATGATTATTTGAGACCCCTCCCTCTTTCCAGTAGAAAGGGGGAGGGGGCCTCTTTCATATTTTTATTCATAACTCAAAAACTAATAAAGCAAATGGAACCAAATTTGGCATGGGAGGGTATTTGGATACGAAGAATATTTCTATGATTATCTGGAGCCCCTCCGTCTTTCCAGTAGGGAGATATAAAGGGGAGAGGGGGACTCTTTAATAATTTTTACATAACTCATTAACTATTTAAGCAAATGCAATTATGATTGTTTGAGACCCCTTCCTTTTTTCCAGCGGGGAGAAAAGAAAGAGGGAGGGAAGTTTCATACAGTTATTACTGCATATCTCAAGAACTACAACAGAAAATGGAACCAAATTTAGCATGGAACGATATTCGGGTACGAGAAATGCTTCTATGAATATTTGGCATCCCTCACTCCTTCAAAGAGGTGGATGAAAAGGGGGAGTAGAGGTCTCCCTTACAATTTTAAGTATAACTGGAGAGTTGATCGATCAAATTGAACCATATTTGGCATGTGAGGGTATTTGGATACGAGAAATGTTTCTATTATGAATTGAGGCCCCATCTTTTTGAGCGGAAAGATATAACGGGGGAAAAGGGGGCTTCCATACATTTTTTTTTGCATAAATCGAGAATTAATCGAGCAAATGCAACCAAATTTGGCATCAAAAAGTATAAAAGTACGAAAAATAATTTTTCTATGTGAAACAATTCCTTTCTTGCAGCAAGATGATAGAATTGGGAATATAGGAAGGGAAGAAGAGGCTTACATTCAACTTTATTTTTTACAAAATACGAGAAATGGACATATTTTAAACGTGGAAAATCATTTTGGTATGATTCTATGATTATCTGACACACCATCGTAAGTACATAGGAGGAGGGAGGTGAGTCCAATACAATTTTTTTAGCATAAGTTCTCAATTTATGCTAACGAAGCCAACAAATGGAAACAAATATGGCATGGAAAGGTACTTGGCTACGAGATATGTTTCTACGATTGTTATAGACCCTTACGCTTTACAGTATAGAGAGGGGAAGAAAGGAGGAGGCTCCATATACATTTTGTTTTAAAGCTTAAAAACTTATCAACCAATGGAACAATATTTGATATAGGAGGATTTTTGGGAATGAAATGGTGATGATTATTAAAGATCACGACCTCCATTCAGCAGGGGATGAAGGGAAGGACAGAGGAGGCGGCCCTCTTACCATTTTT
This sequence comes from Uranotaenia lowii, assembly GCF_029784155.1. NCBI lineage: Eukaryota > Metazoa > Arthropoda > Insecta > Diptera > Culicidae > Uranotaenia > Uranotaenia lowii. Next base: position 20,071,264 of record NC_073692.1, read on the forward strand.
TTAGCTTAAAACCAGAACATATCAAGCAAAAACAACCGTACTTTATAAGTTAGATTGTATGCGTACGATTAATTTGAGACCCTCCAGACAGATTAAATTTATCTTTGTGTTACAATTCGAAACTCCAGCTGCAGCTTTTTTTTTTTAGCGATAGCTTAGGAATTATGTTATAATTTGATTTAAAATGATGCAAAGAAAACAATAAAAATCTGAATAATTTTTGAAAATATCATTTGATTTTGAAAGGTGTAGCAAAGCACACCGGGTCAGCTAGTAAATATATAAAATTGACAAAGAACATTCCCATTAATGTCTTCAAAATGCCTTAGATAACCGACATAAAATATTGACCGTAGCTTTAAGAAGCTTCTCAAATTTATCGACGACGTAGAGTTCATTATGCAATTCAATATCATAAAATCCATAACCAAACAAAGTCATTAAATTGTTCCAAGCGAGTGGGTTTATCTCATCCGCCCCATTTGAAATTCCTTTTAGCATCGTAATTGACACATCAACCTCGTGTAACTTTTTTGAAAATAGGTGAACCCTTTCATCCTACTTGAATATTTTCGAAGACCCACACCGAAACAGCAGTATCTTTCGAATATGATTAACGACATCACAACTGGAGACCTTAGTTCTTCTACAGCATCCAATGATTCATTCAGGTGAAACGTATTTTTCGTCCACGGTCGCAGACTGTGGCATGGTAATCCCCATCCGAAGCTCATTCAACAATTTTCACACACATGGAAAGGACAAGAAAGGTGCGATTTATTTTTTTTTTCTATCCAGAGGCTGTCTGTGAATAATTCGGCTGAGCTTAAGACCTCCCCCGGGGTTAGCCAGTAGCCGGTCGGTCGCTTGGATGGTCGGCTAATGATTGAAGTTAAGTTTATTAAACAAAACCATGGTCGCATTGGCCAATTACGAAATGCTGTTGCAGGAAGGTGACATATTCCGTTGCAAATTGATGTGTGTGGATCCGTAATTAGGTTTTTGTCGGTAAAATGGTAAGTGGCCAACAAAGCCGTACGACATTTGGTTAGGAAGTGGCGGTCAAGCTGCATGAGAACTAATTGCAATAATTTAGTGATGGTGATTGGGTACCTCGCCTAGAGGCATTGAAGACCCCTCATCATCATTATCATTGGCGTTTTTGGAATGATGATTGTGTTTCCCTTTAGGTTGATAGGGTACTCAATTTTGACAACACTTGATTCGGTTTTTTTCTGGTACCTTCCTACAACAAAAAACTTTTTGTTAGCTGAAAATAATTTGGCTCGGGTAACTTTGATGCATTACTCGAATATCTGAACAAATACCTGAAAATTTTGTTTTTACAGAATTTTGGAAATAATAACGGCGGTGAGTTGCGCCCCAGCAGTGAGTGCGCCCACAAATGAACAGATGTGGGGAGATAAGGGCATAATGGCCACCTTAAGATAAGCGCTAATTTTACCATAGAAAACAGCTATAATTTGTGAGTTACATCATTTTTTCGTGTTCAGATACTAAAAAAAGTGTATTTGCTAACGGGCTAAAACTTGAAAAAGTAGATAAAAGTGTTTAAATTTTTTAAATTGTTTTGCCATAACCTGAGAATCTGTCACAGTAGGGGCATAACGAGAACCCCCACTGGGGTAGTATGAGCACCATTAATCGGGGCACGATGAGCGTTTTCGTAGAATCTAGCAACGAATTCAACTCGATGAAGCCAACTGTGTTATAGAGCTTGACTTGTTTCACCTTACGATTCGGCCTATCATTTAGGTGTCGGAGAGGTAATCTCGAGGTGGACTCGAGTTCGATTCCTGGCCGAGGTGATTTTTTTTTCATTTACCATTCATGATCGATGCATTTTGCACTAAACGGTGAGTCGTAGATCCCTCAAACAAAGTAATAACAGAAAAATGTATGTCTATTTGTAGAACACAAACAATGCACACACACTCATACATTATGTTTCTGGTGGTTTATTTGGCAGATGATGTTATTAGCCGTTTAATGCAACAATCAAAATAACCGATCATGAATGGTAAAGGAAAAAGAAATCACCTCGACCAGGCATCGAACTCGAGTCTTCTAATTATCTCTCCGACACCTGATCAATAGACTAAATTGTCAGATGTAAAATAGTCAAGTTGTGTAAAAAATCAAAAATTAAAAGATGGTAAAATTAAGGAACAATGTGTACATCATGTTGCAGTGCATTCATTATTGATCTAGATCAGGGGTGAGCAAAGCGCGGCCCGCGGGTCGCATGTGGCCCGCGAGATCCTTGTGTGCGGCCCGCGTAGCTTTTTTCAATTTTTTATGCCTTATCTTTTCTACAATGGATAGTTAGGAAAATTTCAGATCGTTAACTTTTTCTGGCATTTTAAGCGTTTATTATGTTCTGTTCAAGGCTTAAATGGAATATTGTTTTTTGGCATAACGTAATATTGGAGTGATTTTTTTATTCAGCATACTTTTTTCCTTCCACTTACAGAGCAAAATCCATTAAAGTGAGTCGGAAGAACAGCCAAAAATTGGAACCTACATATGGTCAAAGAAAATTCGAAGCCGGTTTAGTAAAGTCATTACCTATTTTCATTTCAAGCAAAAATATAGAACAGAATGATAAAAAATATGCTCAGCAGATTATTTTTTTCAAATTATTGTATCCAATTCGGCAAAAATGCTTGTTCTGTAAGCATTTAAATACTGGCAAAAAAAATTAAACCAAAAAAATGGAATATATATTTTTTATTTCTGAAAATTGACGAAAATTACGAAAGTTAAATAATAAAGCCTGGGTGAACGATTTTAGATTGTTTATCAACATGAATCAACCCGCAAAAATTATAAGTTCTTGATAAAAACAATTGATATCTGAAATTCTATGACTCCACCCAAAACATCTTTGACGATTATCTGTGATGCTTTTTTCAGAAATTTGATAAAAAATTTATCACAAACATCGATAAATTGAGTTATTTCACTTCTAATCCGCAATCCACATTACCAGAGTCAAAATATAGCTTAAGAATTATTGCAATGATAACTAAATAAAATTAAAAACGATAAAAAATGTGGATTGAAATTCTAAAATCAAGAATGTAGTTTTGAAGATAGTTGCTTAAAATAGGTGAAATTGAAAATTTTTCTGTGATTTCGACAACTTTGCTCAACATCTGAATGCAATGATCCAATACAGAACTTTAATTGAATCAAACGAGTTTTTTAACGTTTGTAGCAAATTTAGGGATTGAGGACAAGTTTTAATGGTGGAAAAAAATCACAGAAAGTCAAAAAGCGATTTTTAAATGGAAGTGATGACGAATAGTATCATAGGTTTAAACAAATGTTGTAAGAACGAATGTTCGCCAGGAACGACTATTAAAAAATTCAGAGAATTTAAAAATGACAAAGATTTAGCGAGGTGCCTTTTCCATATAGGGTTTTAAAAAAAGCCGTGTTGAATTACTGTTTTTGTTTTGAACACGTGAATTCGTTTTATCTTTTTTTCAGATTTTTTTCCACCAAAAATTTGTAGATATGAAAAATGATGTGAAGTTCTGATAATTATCACAAAAAAAAAATTTTAAGCGCGGCCCACCCACAAGATTTCAAATTTAAATTGGCCCGTTGGTTCAAAAGGTTGCTCACCCCTGATCTAGATGATTTAACGATCATAACGATCATATTTAACGATATTTTCCGGTGCTCAAAAATTATAGCATTATTATAGCATAAGGAGATTTTTTTTGCTGAAAAATTATTAGTATAGGAGTACGAAACTAATCCTCATATTAATTTATTTTAAAAAATATGTACAATTAGCAGAAAAAAGTAGTTCTTTCTATGCCTCGGGTGCTCGTTTGCCCTCATCACCCCTACAAATTAAGCCTTGAAAAGTGTGTAAAGTCCCAACGACCGCTTTGAAACAATCTTATGTTTTTTTTTTTGTTGAGCCACCAGATGTCTCCAAGGACATCGGAGAGAACTGTCAAAATGAAAACACACAAACCAAAAACTAAACTATTTTTTCGTAGCTCAACAGCGCAACAGATGGGACTGTTTTTCGGCAAGTTTTAACAGCTTGTTTAAATAACAGCAGTTGAAATTTTACACAGGTTTCTAGATTTTTTCATTCGAGTTTGTATATTAGAGTGCCTCAAATGACCCGACCTTTGGAAAAGTTATTCTCTGCAGGCTGAAATTGATCTTGGGCCTAGTACAAGATCTCATGTCCAATTTGGGTCAGATCGGATCACGGCAAGGAGTTGCTCAACGAGTCTGAAGTTTGTATGGGATTTTTAGACATTTTGTTCGGGAGGAACATGAAAATCCAGTTTTTTTTATAAATAACTTCAGTCCCTTTTTGCCGAAAGGTGGATATGAGTAGTCAACTAAGCTAAGCTAACTTCAGTCCCCTTTTGCCAATTTTTTTTAATACAGTTTTTCTGAAAGCCTAAATTATGACAAATATTTCATCCGAAGTTTGCATTCCGATTCGAGTTATGATAAAAAGTTAATCAGCTTCAAAAATGGGCTAACTTTTTTAAGGGTGATACTCATTTCTATTAATGAGGCACTGCGTCGAACATTTTGACGAAGCATTAACAATGATGAATATCACACTTAAAAAGTTAGCCCCTTTATGAAGCCCAATTACTTTTTTATCTTAACTCGAATGGAAATGCAGTCTTGGGATGAAATATTTGTCATAGTTTAGCCAAAGCTATAGATAAAAAACTGATTTTTCATGTTCCTCCCGTACAAAATGTCTCAAAATCCCATTCAGGCTCGTTGAGCGACCCCTTCCCGTGATCCGATTTTGCCCAAATTTGGCATGCGATCTTGTACTAGACCTAAGATCAATTTTAGCATGCAGCGCGTAACATCTCATTGGTTTTGAGTTTTCCATACAAAATTGGGGCAGTCTATTCTACATCTGTTCATCTATGGTGAGCTTTCGAGTGAGCATTTTGCTCTCTCCAGCGGGCCGATTGTGGTAAATACATTCATTCGCGAACCGGTTGGGTTGGCAACGCGGGTGAGTCTAAATCGTTACACTGAGACTAAAGTAAACTAAGATAACGTTTGCTTAAATTAATTCGAAGCCTCATTTATTTATCAACTAGCTGATCCCATACGAACTCCGTTTCGCTTTCAGTTTGGAATATGTCATGAACAGTTTGTGTGAATGTCAATTGCCAAGCATTTTCCAGATGCATTCCCGGATACATTGTTAAGCAATAATTGCAAAAATATTGGCCGATCTCTTTTTCTATCGTCTGCTACTAATTGTAATTTGAAATCAGTAGTGAAATCAACTCGATCGTTGCATAACAACGCAATTATTGCCAAAAAAAAAGTTTTCGGTGGCATCATTGATAACTGAAATCGATTGCCCTTCCCTTAAAACTCCCTTGTGCAAATTTTCAAACCAATTCATAGCATAAAAAAGTCAATATGGCAAAAAAAACTGTGAAAAAATTTTTATGGGCGTTTTATGGACGTCAAAAATAACTTGAGAACCTAAATGTTTATTCAAGAAATAAGGATAAACATACGTGAAATTTTTTGACAATTTAATCAATTTATGATTGATCTGACAGGTGACATAATAGTAATTCGAATCTAACCTCATTCCGTGGATTTCAAAAGCCGAATCAAGCGCCAAATATGCAAAATCGTGCCCAAACATCGATCCGATTATTTTCCGGCATAGTTTCTGGGTGCCCCATTGGCTGCCGCCCAATCGAACGCATAGCCAAATATCAGAGACGCAGGCAACAAGATTTGTACTAAGTATACCCCGACTGATGGAGCTTTTGACCGACCGCGGCTGAGCAAATACAATAAAAGATCAAACTGTGAAGACGAATCAAATTTAATACGAATTGATTCGTCTCTATTGCATCTCTCTCGATTCGTCTAGGGGTGGGCAGAAGTAGATTTTTGTTTTCGGTTATCCGGTCGATCGTCCGGTATGCAGTAGTACACACCGGCGGTTTTTTTTCCACGGAGATTTCGATTGTGTGCGGTCTAGGACACAATTGATCGGTGGTGGTTTTTACTATTTTATATGCGTTCGCTAATGCCAGCAGCGGCAGCAAATTGATTCGCGTTTCACTTTTCAGCAACACTCTGCACAATTGTTGTGCGCATAGAGGATAGCAAATATTGGGAACAGTAAAATTGTTGCGAATTGCACATTGTTGGGTAAAGGAAAAAATAAGCTTCCTCATAATAAACTTTCCAACAGCTTAATCACTATTGTCCACATCGCGTCATTTGGCACTGTGGCACTATGAATCAGGGCACCTAAAGCCTTAAAACCCGGATGACTAAGAGGCATCTTGTGGAAAAGATAAACCAATTTCGGAAGTGTGAAACGTATCTGATGCATGAAAATTAATCATATGTTGTAGAGTTAATCGATTTACTTTTCTACACAAACGTTTAGCCACACTTTGCCTTAGGACGGACTCGTGTATACAACTAGGGCTTTGAACCTGAACAGCTAGCCGGGCGGCCTTCAACGATCAGCTCCGGTGTGTGTACGGTTTTAGGGGTCTCGCTCAACTCAAGCGTCCATCCATTAGCCACCGCTCGATGATGGCGGTAATAAAGTAAACTAACTGAGACGGATCTCATTTATTAACGATTTGTTTAAGGACACTGACTTGTCACCTTCAGAGCCTGAGGGTTTCTTGATCAAACCAATTGAATTTTCAAATAGAGTTTTTAAGAGCTAAGTATTTAGGCTTAAATACCACAATTAAAACAGAATTCCTCACTCCAAAAAACAAATTGTTGAGCGTTCATTTCTTGCTTCCGTACAAAAGTTGTACCCTTTTGATTTTATACAAATGCGTAAACAAGTTTATGTAACAGTGAGTAAAAAATAGGTTGTCGCTTTGGCACAGCGAGCAGGTTTTGTGTCACCGACTTCTTCGTTGCTGTCGTGTACGACGCCTTCATCATACATTGGGATAAACCTGATCTGGTGTGTGCTGCTGCCTCTGTTTGACAGTCGCATTCAATATCCGTTGTCAGCTCTACAGTGCCCGACTTGAAATGTTTCGGATACCAGAGGAAGTCAGACCTTGAATCTTAAATAAAGAAGAAACAAAAAATAACAGCGGAAAACCAGTCTCCCATAGCTGCAGATTTTGCTGGTTAAAAACTATGCGGCAAACAACAAGAGACTTCAATGATACGTGCTCTGGAGAGACGACGAACCTCATCTCACCGGCAAAGTTCAGAATGCTATGAAAGGGCGTTCATGGAATGATCTCCATAGCTGCGTAGCAACACGTAGCCTACTGGTTGACAATACAAAATTATTCTTATCGAACCTATGCAATGATAAAAACGAAGCTCCCCTTTGCAGCTGGGCAGCAGCTGGGGACTAAATAAAATTAAATCATCTCACAACTTTATTCATTGAAAAAGCACTTCAAAAAGCTCAAAAAAACATTTAGGATTCGAAACTAAGTAGTTGATACTGATAGTCGCTGGGAGGAATCTGGGCAAAGCTCAACAAAAACTGTAGTGCAACCACGTGTTGTATTGAGCCATGACCTTTGATTTACTGAGCAATTAGCATCCAGAATCAAGAATCAACTGGCGCTTGTCTTCCACGGGAAATTTTTATACCAGGAATAATATATAATTATCAAAATGGTTTTTTTGAATTTTCTATTCAAACTTTTGAGTTTGCTACCAATTTCAAATATTTTCGATTTTTTTTTCTGTCGGAATAGTATATCAGAAAAGCAGAAAAAATTATCAGAAGATAGCGGATTATTTTCATTTCAGACAGAAGTAATGCTCCGAATGTAATTTTTTGCCGTTCAATTTCTAACATTTTAACCGTTTTTACTAACGCTTATTTAGTTATCGATCTAATACAGGATCTAGTGAAATACAATTGGTCTTGCTAGAATGTTTGTTGAAGGATAAGGGGGCAAATAAAAACTATAAAAATAGACATTATGGCAGAACTTTGTAAACAACTAGCATTCCAAATAAAAACCAACAATTAAACTTCAAATCCACACCTCTCCTTAACATAAAATAATATCTTCAATTGTTTCATTCTAGAATAAGTGAAGAGAGCTCCCCTAGATGAAACATTGCATAATTTTCCCGGGCTGAAAAAATCAGGACATTTTTTCAGAGCTTGGTAAAATCTGAACATTTGATTTCGAATTTTTCAACAAAAAATCAGGACAAATCTAATCAGAATCCAGTGAGGATTAGAAGAAGAAAAACAAGAAGACAGTGTTCAGAGGTTCTTCAAACCTTTGATTATAAGAAGAAAGTTAAGAAAAAAACACTTTGCCTTGAAACCTCGTACAAATGAATCCGGACAATATAGAATGCCGACCTAAGTTCCTAAAGAATATCTATATTTTAGGAGTTCCCAGCGAATCAAACATTACATATGTTTTGATAAGGAGACATTTTTTCCACATTTGAACAAATTAACGATTTTTCGGGGGCTGGAATAAGTTTTTCTTAGCTTTTTAGAAATTTGAATGAATAACAATAATTATAAGTTTTTGAAAAAAAAAAGAATTGCCATATAGAATAGGTAGAATAACGCAAAATATCTCCCATTTTATTTAAATACAAGGGTCTAGCACAATTACAAGGTATATTGCATTAACTTGAAACTTTTTCATTATTTGTGAGGTATTTTTTTAATATGCAATTTATGGATAGATTCTTTTGTTATTGATATTAACTAAAAACCTTTTGTCGTGATTTTACGATTCTTATAAATCTCAATTCGGAGATTTACTCATATTTACACGTCTATCACTCACAAAAAAGATCAATGACTGACTTTTTTTGTTTGTTTTGCCTAGTGTTGCTTAAATAACAAACGTTGCCAAAGTAATTTATTTTATTTTATTTATCTTCAGTGTTTCCGAATACAACTTTTATTTATTTTATTTTTTATTAAATTTGATTTATTTTCTTCTTGTTCTTCATCGCATCCCTACATTCTTTCTCACCTTTATTCTCAATTAGAACTTTATACGCATCGGTTTTTGTTTTTTTTTTGTCTAAAACAAAATTTTATTTACCAAATATCCTTTATTTATATTTCATAATTTCATATTCCTCATCTTTATTCTCCATCCTACAAATTTCATTTAATTTCTGCATAGGTATCCCTCATCTCATCTCTACATTCCTTCTCAACTCTGTTGTCAATGGAAGCTTTATTTACTGACTTTTGTTTTTCTAAAAAAATAAATTTTATTTTTCAAATATTCCTCATCTCAATTCATTCTCAGCAAAAGCTTTTCAAATTCAGAGTGGCCAGCGAGTTTCCATTTTTAAATTCCCGGTTTTCCCCATTGAGATTTGATGACTTTTTCAGTAGCCATTTTTACAAAACTTGAACGTAAATTTTCAGAACCTGAATTTTAAAGTTGAAATCAAAATTTCAGATTATAGAGTGATTATAATCATGTTCGTTGTGATTCCCACAGAAAATAAGACGGGATAAGCAAATAATTCTGGTTATCATAACCTTGACTTTATCCTGCGAAACCTTGACAAAATTTGTTACCTTCTTTTAAGCCTTTCACGCCAACTCTGCTTTTTATGAGGGGAAATTTCAAGTTGAGGATTCAATTAAAATACTTTAACTTCTCTCATACTGAATTTGACTTTTGAGCTCAGACTTCTGAATTCTGGAATTTTAATTATATTTCAGTAACTGATGGATAAATCAAAAATTTAAGTTTTGATTCATAATTAGAATTTTAATTTCTGATGCTTAGCTCCCGAGTCACACATCCAGTTTGATGTTAATTCAAATTTTAAATTTTTTTATTTTTTATCAAATCCGAAAATATTCTTCACAAAAGCCTTCCTAATCTATGCTTCTCCTATCGATCTGTTTTTTGTTTACCAGATCCTAAAACTTTCTTAGCAACAGCTTTCCCAAACTGTGCTTTTCTTGTCACTCTATGTTTACGAGAGCCGGAATAATTCGATAGTATTCTTACAAACAGCCTTCCCAACCAGGAGGCCAAATCAAAACAAACAATCAGCAGCAGTAGCCTTAAAAATCCGCGATTCCAAGCCAATTCCGTCATTTTCCACCGACCAAATCGAAATAAACAATCAAAAGCAGCAGCCTTAAAAATCTGCGCTTTCTAAGCAAACTTCGTCTTTTTTTCCACCGGAAGGCCGAATCAAAACAAACATTCAGCATCAGCTGCCTTAAAACTCGGCACTCCTTAAGCCAATTCCATATTTTTTCCACAAGAAGGCCAAATCAAAGCAAACAATCAGCAGCAGCCTTAAAAATCTGCGCTTTCTCAGCCAATTCCGTCTTTATCCCCCGGATGACCAAATCAAAACAAACAACCAGCAGCAGCCTTGAAATCTGTGCTTTCCAAACCAATTCATCTTTTTCCGGGGACAGAATCAGAAACAATTTCATTCGTAGCAGCAGCCTTTAAAATCTGTGCTCCCTGTGCCAATCCATCTTTCTACCGGAGGCCGAATCAAAAACAGCCTTGACAATCTGCGCTTTCTGTCCTTATTATTGAAATTATTAAATTAATTTGAACTTTTACTGCTAGTTAACAGTTACAAACTTAGAAATACAGATTAAGTTTAATTGCATAAACTGTTTTGCTATTCTAAGTTTACATTTTCCACAGCAATTTCTAAAACCAACTCCGGTTCTGAATCTGGACATTTGCTTCGAAAATTACAATTGAATTAGTTTTTACAGAATCCGTACTTTGAATCTGGGTACTGGGTGTTGAACATGAACTCTTGGTTTCTGATTTTCTACCTTATTTCTATTAGAAATGAGCCCATCAGGACAGGTTAGATTGACAGAGAAGTTATCCTTCTAAAGCTAATCGGGTCACATTCAGATCATCCTGATCTTCATTCCAATATATGTAGGTACAGAAGAACTAATATTTTTGAGACAGACGAAAAGTACATGTTAAGAAAATGGAAAAAAAACTGAGATAGTGGTACCGGATGACACTGTAAAGGCTTTGATGAAATGCGTTCAATTTTACACTCCATTTTAGGCTCTATCGATTAACTTTTCTTTTGATTTTTTGAAGTTAATATACATATTTATAAAACTACCCTAAAATCTAAATTATAAGAAAATTGGTATGACATTTTCGATGTCGCAATAATGTACGTTTACTTAATTTTGAAATATGAAGAATCTTGAATTCATTACCTTTACAATGAATCTGATATTATCGAAACAGGTTAACATTTGCAGCTAGGGGAACGTCAAAAAACTACAGGTCGAATTTTCCAAAAACGCTTTGGAGGGTTAAATAAAATAAAAAATCTTTGTATTTGGAAAATGTCGAAAAAAATACTGACAGTACAGGATTTCAACCCGCAAGCTCCGGCTTTCTATGCTAACGAGTTACCCTACTATGCTACAGGGGAGTCTATTGATAACCCAGTGAATTCGAGTTAAAAATTAGATAGCTGAATCCATATTTGTGTCTGAATGTTGCAAGTGAATCATACTTCTTCATTCTAAATATCTTTGATTTCGGTCTATGAACAATTGGCGCAGTTCACTTAGAAGATAGAAAGATAGATTACAAAAATCAATCTTGAGTCCAACTTACGAATTAACAATCTTAATCTTAGAATCTGTATCAGATTTTTACTTCCGCATTTTGAGTCCGACTTCTGAATTAATTTTCTTATCCCATCTTACAATTTGAATTCTGAATGTGAGTTCTGCAATCTCAATACTCTAAGTAACTCATTAAAAGTTTTTGGTGAAATTCGGCTCAGGAAATTGTAAGTTGCAGCTGTTTATGTTTAGAGGACTGATTTTTTTTTTCGAAAATGGGCTTTCAAGTGTTTATTTGTACTTTAAATCCTTGTATACGATTTTATTATTTCGCAAGATTTCTCAATTCGAACTTTCATGGCTTGTAATTTATAACACTTGAATGAAAAATGCACATTTGGGAAAGAATCTTGCTCTTCTACTTCCCATGTATTGAACAAAAACAAAAAGAACGCCTATTTGAAGCTTTTGATAAAAAGTATGATCTATTTCATTCCATTTTCTAAAATCTGTATAGAAAAAAATATTGTACTTGCAGGCAATTCTATCTCGATTCTTGGTTCCCGGTCTCGGTTTTTGAAACCAATAATAACTTCTAAAATGTTTGTGGATTTTTAAACATTTTCATTTGGAGTTTTTATACAAGTCTATAGCGCTAAGTAGATTTTTGTTATAACTGTGTTCGAAACGGGAAACGACAAGTTGTTTAAAAAAAGTGCAACACTGAGGAATGCGCAAAACATTACTTAACAAAAATAAATTCATTTAAAATCATAGAGGATATGAAAAACTTATTGTCAGTTTTAAATTTATTTTGAATTCATATATACTTGTTTTCAAACATGTTTTAAGAAGAGGTGGGTTCGGATATTTGGGAACCTTCTCTCTGGAGCCACAACTTTTTCCAATAATAGCCATGTTCCCATTCAATCAAAAAAGTATGGAAATTAAAAACTTATTTTTAATTCATATGTTATTTTGGCAAACCGCAGTTTTGAATTTTTTTTGAAAGCCCAAGTATTTCGCTATCGATCCTTTTAAAGCAGCTTTGGAGAAAATTTATTTGTTATTGTTTCTGGGCGTGCCGAGTATTAACGGATTTTATTCTTTCTTTTACAGATTCAAATGCGTTTATTGTTCCCGAGGAACTGCCATCTATTCTATCTCTAGTCTATTCGAATATACCGCCCATAAAGAAAGGTAAGATATATCTAAGGGTAATGTATAAGTACTAGTAGAATGACAGCAAAAAAGAACGTAACTATTGGAATCAGTTTTTAGAAATTATTTCATTCATGAGTTAATATACCTACTTTATAATTGGATTCAAACATCAAAAGCTTGTTTCCTTTTCTTGAAAAAGGTATTCGAGTTTTTAATAATTTTTTGAAAGAATCTTTAATCTTTAACCGGCAAAATCTATGGGAACATATATCTAGAGACATAACATCCCCTTTCCGTTATAATACATCTCAGCATTATCTAATGTCTCTATTCGTTGCTTGTGAGCAAAGCAAAAATTAATCCCTCACTAAAAGCATTAAAAGTGCGATAGGACTTAAAAACTAAATCAAACTGTCATCGTTATCGATCTGGAAAAAACCAATCACCGTCTCCAGCTTCGAACTTCCGCATTTTCCCTCTGCAACTTCCTTAACTTGCGAGTCCATCCCAAATTGCATATGATGTCACATGATTACCGGTATGCCGGGAGTAAACAGACATCAATTATCTCATCGTTTATGCTCAACCGGTTACTGATGAGGCTATATTAGCTGCCCAAGTAGGTAGGTATGGCAGGCATGCCGCAAAGTAGGTTCGTCTTCCTTCCCAGCGCACATCTACCCATAAACAGAGAAGGAGCAGCAACAAAACCGGTCATCGTCTCTCGTGTGGACAAACATCAACAACCATGTGCTCAAAGTCAGACCTACGAGTGTATCGCGTAGCGAATGAAACTGAAAGTGTCCCCCGTCTCTTGCTGTTGCTTTCTGCTTTTCCTGCGTTTTACGATTGGCTTTCATAATATGGGGGCCCAAATTTGGATCCACCCGCGCGCGCATGCTGCGTATTTGGCACGCTATCATCATCAGTGGGGCGTTTTGAGGCGAGCTGAATGGATCGGACACTAAGTGGTTCACCAAATTAAAACTTGTCAATTGGGCCTCATTTGATTAGATTTCGCTGAAAGGTTTGATTTTCTTGTCTACTTGAGGAGGATGAGGTATTGAGAAAGTGTTAAATTTGAGTTCATACAGTTCTTATTACAACTGCAGCCAATTTAATTTTTTATTGAGCATGTTGCTATTCTTACTTTATGTTTTTTTTTATTTTACCTGAAAAGAAGTATGAATAAATATAACGGTATAATTTGAAAGCCTTATTTTAACTTGTTTAAGTATGAAACCTACCTCCCCACCGGCGTTACAGAGACTAAAGGGTGATACGGTCAAAATTTGGTCAAGGGAAAACGCGTGTAAATCGGTGAAATCGTTTATTTAAAAAAATCAAATTAAATTTCTTTTTCAAGTATTATTAGTGTAAAATTCAGGAAAAATATTCAGTTAGGCTTCCGCTTTTCCAAATCCGAATCGCCGGGCCTTACGCTTAACCCCTGCCATCAAATTTTATACAGCCACCTTGTCCACCTTCTTCGCCGCAGAAAGCCAGTTTGCCTTGAACTGCTGCTCGTCCTTAGCAGTTGTTTGGTCTTCTTTAGGTTCCGCTTGACAATAGCTCAGTATTGCTCAATTGGGCGGAGCTCTGGCGTGTTGGGAGAGTTCTTGTCCTTGGGAACCACCTGCACGTTGTTGGCGGCGTACCACTCCATGGCCTTTTTACCGTAATGGCAAGATGCCAAATCCGGCCAAAACAGTACGGAACAACCGTGTTTCTTCAGGAAAGGCAGCAGACGTTTATTCAAACACTCTTTCACGTAAATTTCTTGGTTGACAGTCCCGGAAGCTATGAAAATGCTGCTTTTCAAGCCTACAAGCCTTTTCGAGGTACAGATGGCTTGCCAAACCAGATATTTCTTAGCGAACTTTGACAGTTTTATGTGCTTCAAAATATCTGCTACCTTTCCCCTTCCTTTTGCCGTATAAAACTCCTGTCCCGGAAGCTGCTTGTAGTCGGCTTTGACGTAGGTTTCGTCGTCCATTACCACGCAGTCAAACTTCGTCAGCATCGTCGTGTACAGCCTCCAGGATTGCGCTTTGGCCGTCGTATTTTGTTTATCATCGCGATTTGGAGTCACTACCTTCTACAGTTCTACATTTGGAGTCACTACACCCAGCTTATTTGCGGCATCTCGGAGAGAGAGGTTAGTGTTTCGCTTGAAACTACCGGCAACTCTCTTTGTCGTCTCAGCGGCTTCCGGTTTTCGATTTCCCCCCAGACTTCCTGGCTGTCGACAAACGTTCCCCAAACACGTTAATTACATTTGTAACGGTTGATTTGGCAACTTTTAGCGATTTTGCCAGCTTTGCGTGCGAGTAGCTCGGATTTTCTCGATGCGCGAGCCAAATTTTTATACGCTGCTCTTCTTCCTTGGACGGCATTTTGACAACTGAAGAGTGAATTCCAAAATCAAAATAAGAGCAATATGCTACACACACCTTCAAAATGAGGGTGTTCAGGTTTTTTAAATGCAAAATTGAAAGAAATACGTCAAGTTAATATTGAAAAAATTTTGACCGTTTTACCCTTTACCTTTATTAGGTCTCAGGGCGGCTCGCTTAGCACTAGGAAATCCCCGGGTGTCCAAACTCCAAGATCAGGAAAAACGCCAAATATGCACTTCTCGAATTTTATTAAAAATTCTACAACAATTCTTCAACAATATGGTTACGATACCATTTAGGACCAAACTCTGGTGGGTAGTCGCTACTGGAGACGGCGGAGCTGCGACGATGTTGACGCTACGGCTGACCAACTACTCTATTGGTCCGATTTCGACCGGAAACCGGGACTTTCCTTCCGGAAGAATGAACGGGTTGGGGAACTGGTTGGACGATCCGAAGGGTTCGAGATTTGGAATCGAACACAAACCTCCAACTTATGATCACCCGGATGGAATGGCTATCTGTGACGATCGAGACCAATACCAAGGCTGATTCAGGATGAAGGTACAGGAACAAGGTTGACTTCTGCCGCATTTGACCAGCCTTGAAGCGAGAGTTCAGGTCGTTGCTCTCCCATTATGGCGGACACGATCGTTTCTCCTTCATCAACTCGTCGGGCCGGGCGTCGCTACCGATCGGGGTTGTTACCAAGCAGCGTCGGCTACGAAGGATGGCCTTCTGGTTGTGATGTGTTGAGGCTTCCTGGCTGCATACTGGTGGCGTGTACAGTGCTGAAGGTTGCGATACAGACCATTCCGGCGACGGTGCTAAAACTGAAACCTGGGAAACCTCCAGGGTATTCATCATCGTACAGACCCATTTGTCTGCTGGACACCCTCGGTTAGCTATACTGCAAAGGATAATTTTCAACAGACTTATTATCTACACAGAAGGCGAAAATGGACTGTCGGACGGACATCTCAGTTTTTGGAAAGGAAGATCTACGGTGGACAGGTGTTCGTCACTACGCCATTGTAACGATCGACGTTAAGAATGGCTTCAACAATGCTAGCTGGAAAGCTATTGCCAAAGCGCTTCACAGTATGCGTGTTCTCAATACTGTCTGCAGGATAATAGGAAGCTTCTTCGAAAATCGAGTCTTAACGTACGAAACTGGGTTCAAATCTACTGCCCTAACAGCGGGTGTTCCACAGGGTTCCATACTCGGACCTTTGCTTTGGAACGCCATGTACCTACAATGAGGTGTAAACGCTGAAACTACCAGCAGACGCGCAGATAGTCGGATTTGCAGATGATATCGTGCTCACGATCACCGGCGAAACAATCGAGGAGGTAGAAGACCTTGCAACGGTGTCATTAGAAAGGGTTGGCATCTGGATGGAGGCAAGGTTATTGATCTTCGATCAGAATGATTTTTCCCCCCGATCCTAGTCAACAACGATTTAGCTCTTTAACATAGAAAGTCTTTTTTTTTTAGAAACGACGCTTCTCAGCGTCGAACGACGTATACCTAGTTTGTTTTTCTTCCCCTCACTAGTGATCAGTTATTTTCTGAGTTACTATCGACAAACATCAAACAATAATCATTCGCCCTTGATCAAAAAATACGCGTAGACGACGTCAAATCATTCGACGTCTTCTGTAGACTCGCTGACGATCATGCTTCGTCACGAATGCTTCATGAAGAAAAACGATTTAATTCTAGGAACGCAAGAGGTGCCCAAAAACCACATCTATGCCAATATTGGCATATTTTCCTTTCAATACGGGTCTTAGTTTTTATCCTGGGAATTGTCCTCCTAGCAGCATTCTTCCTTGAGGGTCTGACTCAGAGCATGAATCAACAGCATTATTTTTGTTTACATAGTATTCCGTCTCACGACATCCCAGCAAACATTTATGAAGGTATAACGCAGGGACAACAGAATTATTCAAACAAATATACCAGATAAAAAGATTGTATTGAACTTACCAAAATAGCATATAGCTACAAAAGTGGAGGCGATATATCTACAATGACAAGATTCCAACGATTCGATTTTCCAACAAAATGCAAAATAAACGAAAAAAAAATTTCCTCGACCGAGAATTGAACTTCAGTCCTCCGAGTTCGCAGTCCGGTATCTTACTACGATGCCAACTCATCAGTTGATATAGTCCACACTATAGCTCTATAGGTGAGATTTTCTTTTTACGAACTGGTCAAAGGAAGAAACCAGAGAGAGTGTCAATTGAAGGACCGCCCATTTATCGTATATCAGTTCACTCAAATCGTAAATGTCGAATTAGCATATTTTCAACATTTTGGAGACTTATTTACGAATTGATTAAGCTGCTTTCCGATTCATTTTTTTTTTGGGCAAAGCTTGTCGTAAATGAATGATAAAAAATCACTCAATACCAACGTGTTTACGATAGTTATTGAAAATGTCTTAATATTCGATTTGGATTATCATTTCTATTACGATTTCATGTTAGCTGGGATAACTTGACGAACATAATTCCTAAAATTCACTCGGTCCATGGCAACCGTTCTCCAATTTCTCGGGAACCCCACGTTCGCCAGATCACGCTCCACTTGGTCTAACCACCTCCCTCGTTGCGCCCCCGCTCGTCTTGTTCCTACCGGATTCGTAGCGAACACCTGTTCTGCAGGACAGTCGTCCGGCATTTCGCAACATGTCCCGCCCAGCGTATCCGGCCAGCTTTCACCACTTTCTGGATACTGGGTTCGCTGTAGAGTCGCGTGAGCTCGTGGTTCATCCTTCGCCTCCACACTCCGTTCTCCTGTACGCCGCCAAAGATGGTTCTTAACACTCGTCGCTCGAATACTCCGAGTGTACGCAGGTCCTCCTCGAGCAATACCCATGTCTCGTGCCCGTAGAGAACAACCGGTCTAATGAGCGTCATATACAGGTTACACTTCGTGCGAGGGCTAAGTCTTCTCGACCGCAGTTGCTTGTGGAGTCCATAGTAGGCAGGACTTCCGCTGATAATTCGCCTCCGGATCTCACGGCTGGTGTCATTGTCTGCGGTCACCAGTGAGCCGAGATAGATAAAGTCTTCGACTATCTCCAGCTCGTCGCCGTCAATCGTGACCTTGTTATTGCTGGACAAGCGGGTTCGGTCGGTCTCGGATCCGCAGGCCAGCATGTACTTCGTCTTGGACGTATTAATCATCAACCCAATCCTTCCTGCTTCGCGTTTCAGTTTGCGATAGATCTCCTCCACCGCCGCAGATGATCTGCCGACTATATCAATGTCATCGGCAAAGCAGATAAGTTGACTGGATCTGTTGAAAATCGTGCCCCGCATTTCGCCCACCGCTTGTCGAATAACACCTTCTAGCGCCACGTTGAACATCATGCAGGATAGACCATCCCCTTGTCGAAGCCCCCTGCGCGATTCCAAAGAACTCGACAATTCACCCGAGATCCGCACACAGCACTGCGTTCCATCCATAGTCGCCTTGATCAGTCTTATCAGCTTCCCGGAAAAGCCGTTCTCATCCATGATTTTCCATAGCTCGTTACGGTCGATCGTGTCGTATGCGGCTTGGAAGTCGATGAATAGATGGTGCGTGGGGACTTGGTGTTCCCGGCATTTTTGGAGGATTTGCCGTAATGTGAATATCTGGTCCGTCGTTGACCGTCCCTCCATGAAGCCGGCCTGATGACTTCCCACGAATCTGTTTGCTTGTGGCATTAGGCGGCGGAGTAGGATTCGGGACACCTTGTTTCTATTCAGCTGGAGAATGGCTTCCTTAACTTCACTCATCGTTGGGAGTGGCTCCTCTTCGTCGTTGGCTACGCCGGCGATGTACCTTCCCCCACCGTCTTGATCTCCTGCATGTGCGCCGTTCAGGTGTTCATCGAAGTGCTGCTTCCACCTTTTGATCACCCTCACGATTGTCCGTCAGGATGCATCCGTCCTTATCCCGGCACAATTCGGCTTGCGGCACGAAGCCTTTGCGGGATGCGTTGAGTTTCTGATAGAACTTTCGAACTGTAAAATCGGGAGGAGAACATCAACAAGGAACGCTAGGCAACGCAGATAAAACTAAAAATCATTGTTTAAAGTTCACTAAGAAGGCGTTCTTCTGTTGCATGTTTTGTGATTCGTTCGCGAGTAAATGCTAACAGCGTCGCTACTGATTGGAAATGTTGACGTAATTGAAGCGAATATCAGTAAGCCCTGGATGGAGGTAGTTAAGCTTCAGATAGCTCACCATAAGCCGAAGTTCTGCTCATGACCAACAAAAGAGTTGTCCCGCACATGGAGATAACTGCTGAAGGACACACGACATCTTCGACACAGCAGCTGAAATACCTCGGAGTAAAGGTCGACAATCGCTTAAGCTTTGATGCGCATGACAAATACTGTTATGAGAGTGCATCGAAAGGCATCGATTCATTGGCTTGAATTATGCCGAACTGCCGTGGTCCAAAGAGTAGCAAGAGACGGCTCCTTGCGACCAGTGCACTGTCGAAACTACGATACAGAGGAACAGCCTTGAGCTCAGCCATAGAGGTAGCGCTACAGATCCAAATTACAGAGCACACATCGGCTGATAGCCATGTTTCCTGTGCATACAGGATACGAATCAGGAAAGATGTTGAACGGAGAGAGAGAGATAGTCAACTAAACTTGACAAGTTAAAGCAAGGTCTTGGGTCTCCTATGACACCACAATTGAAAAGCAACGTGATCTTAGGGCGCGGTATAGCCCTAATCTGGACTCATGGCTTTAAAAGTGGGACTTTAAAGGCCTCACGTACTCAGCTATGATCTTTCTTGTAGCAAAAAAAAAGGGAAAAACCATCAGGGGTGATCGTGACGGAATTCTAGCTTCGTAGTTTCTCAATCGGCCATGCCTTGGTGGTTAGAAATCCTAAAGGAGTGGATGCTATGAAGAGCGCGAGTTACTTTGAAAGCGTTACCTAATCGGCACACGCCTCGGGGTCTTCTATACTAGTCTGAAGTTGAGAGCATGGATTGGTACTTGAATTGATTCGCGACCCGGATGGACGGATCACGTATGGTCAGGTTTTTGCAACCCGATTTCTATGCCTGCACTTTATGAGTCAGTGGCTCCAGAGAATGTCACAAATCCAAAAGCAAAAGTGGCTGTAGAATGATTTGTTTTTTTTTTTCTTATTATAGAGACTTTCAGCCTTGGGCTGGTTCGTCTCTTTCTAAGCGCACATCTTTCGAAGTAATGATGGCTAGCATCTCACAAATGCTAAAACCACCAGACCACAGAAAGTGTACTATTATGTATGCCATGACCGGGATTCGATCTCATGAACTTTGGCGTAGATGACTTGAACTCTAACCACTACGCCGAAGCCGCTGGCTACTGTAGAATGATGTTTGAATGGTTGCGTTCGTTTTTTTTATTTTATTTTTCATTTTTATTATAAGGTATTTAATTTCTTTCGTAGGCTCGATCTCTTACAAATTTTCGTAGGCTCGATCTCATACAAATTTGTATCTACGGATATCTATACCCTACGCTAATTATTTCCGTTTTATTCATTTCAGGAACGGACTCCCGACTTGGATTTGGCTTCCGATTGGGCGACCATGCAGATTTCCAAGTGCAGCTTGAATTAGGACCACAGCAAAGAACTAGGCCAATAGGTAACAAATAATCAACAAACAATCTTACAAAACAATTTGTTTAACATATTTTTCCATTCATTTTAGGAACGTTATCCGGTAGCAGTAAACGAGACGCTGACAACGAAAACTTCCAGCAATCTGTAATTTCACCAAAAGCAAAAATGCCAAATACTGAAGTCAGTTTATTTTTCGTCATTTCAGCCATTTACAACATCCGGTACCGCAACCTCCGGAAAGTCCTGGCTCCAAACGTGGTTCAAGGAAACGAAGAAGAAGCAACAATTCAACAAGGATAAATACCGGGATGAGTTGGCAAATGGAACTGTCGGCAAGGGAACGGCCTCGTTGAGCTCTGCGCCTAGCGAGATGCCATCCTCGCCCATGATCAACGAAGCTGCCTTTAACCAATTGCAGCAGCTGTATGGCATGAACAAACAGCAAAAGGATGACACCATCGGTACGGTC
Organism: Uranotaenia lowii; assembly: GCF_029784155.1. Lineage (NCBI taxonomy): Eukaryota > Metazoa > Arthropoda > Insecta > Diptera > Culicidae > Uranotaenia > Uranotaenia lowii. The sequence continues at coordinate 20,092,536 of NC_073692.1, forward strand.
TCCGGAACGGAAATGGACGAACGGCTTCTACAACTGCAGGCCTTACGGAGGGATACGGCTGTTTCCTTCAAACCACTACCTCCGTCAGCCGCCGAGAATGAGGTACAGGGTAGCGAATTGCAGTTCAAACCACTTCCTGTGTCGACAATGACGGCTGCTGGTGGCCAATCGAAGCCGACGATGGTTGAATCTAGTAAACCTTCCCCGGCACAGATCATCACTCCCAGAAGAAACTTGAAAAGGCGAACCAATTCTGGACCAAACCGAAGCAACAATCAAGAAAAGGACAAGATAACGGCAGAACTCTCGGATGTATCGCTGGATTAAAAGTGTTGGGACCTGGTTTTTTTTAAATTGGTATGCGTAAGATGAATGAGTTTGGGTGATTGGATGCATGAAGAGTATGCTTTTTAAGGTTGGAACAACTTAGAAAAAAATGGAACAGTGATTAGAAGTAGCCTTTTTGTACATACTAAGGGTGTTCAGGATGTGATATTGACTTCTTATTTATTTTTTCGTGAATGATAAACTACGAATAAAAAAACAACCATCATTTATCATTTTCATCGCGAAAAAAGCTGAAGTAATTAAGTAATATTTATTTGACATTAAGGTGGAACGAATAAAATTCACAGGTGCAATCAGAGACCAAAAGATGGATAAATTCAAACTGATGTCGATTTATTTGAGAAAGAAATTTCACCATGTAAAGTTATAAGCTAGGTTGCCTTCAACTTATTGATAAATATTGATTTAAAGAAAACAAATTTAAGATTCTCTTCATTTTCACTCAGTTTATGTGTTCATTTATTGGCTACCTCTAAAATTTAAAACTTTCCTCACTTACCTCAACACCTTCTCATGCTTAGCATCGTGTTGATCTCCCAGATCGTTAACCGAATCTTATCGATGATCTCTCGAAGCTGTTTGTTCTTCAGCATCACAATTTCAATCAATTCCCGATTTTCCTGGAGCGCCTTTTTGTACTCCTCGGTGTGAACCGGTTCGGCTCGCTCCGGTTCATCCTTAACCGGGATCAAGCTTTCTACATGGGTGAATTCCATGCCCTGTTGGCAGTTGTCATTGCACTTATCGTACAACAGCCGCAGCCGTTTGAACAGCAATCGGATGGTGCGAAACTGTTCCTGAACCTTGGCTTTCTTATCGTTGCTCGATGTTAAGCCCTGGTTTGTCCCGTTTGGAGGTTGAATTACGCGAAGAATGCCGAAAACTTCCTGTGTGAATCATAAGAAATGAAAAATATATAATTATCAATTCCCATTTTTCTTCGAATATCTGATCTCAGTTGCAAATTAGCGATACAGATTTTAAATTTCAGTTTCAGATTTAAATCTACAGAATTAGATTTCAGATAGATATTTTAAAATCCGATTTCATTTCGGATTCAGATTCAGATTTCAAATTCAGATCTCGGATTCAGATTTCAAATGCAGATGTTAGATACAGATTCCAGATTTAGATTTCAGATTTATTTATTTATTTATTTAATTAGATTTCAGATTTCAGGTTCAGATTCAGATTTCAGATTCAGAAACATTCAGCCTTCAAATTCAGATCTTAGATTCAAACTTCGATTCCAGATTTCGATTTCAGATTTCAGATTCAGATTCAGATTTCAGATTTCAGATTTCAGATTCAGATTTCAGATTCTGATTTCAGATTCAGATTTCCGATTCAGATTTCAGATTCAGATTTCAGATTCAGATTCAGATTTCAGATTCAGATTTCAGATTCAGATTTCAGATTCAGATTTCAGATTCAGATTTCAGATTCAGATTTCAGATTCAGATTTCAGATTCAGATTTCAGATTCAGATTTCAGATTCAGATTTCAGATTCAGATTTCAGATTCAGATTTCAGATTCAGATTTCAGATTCAGATTTCAGATTCAGATTTCAGATTCAGATTTCAGATTCAGATTTCAGATTCAGATTTCAGATTCAGATTTCAGATTCAGATTTCAGATTCAGATTTCAGATTCAGATTTCAGGTTCAGATTCAGATTTCATAACCAGATTTCAGATTCAGATTTCATAACCAGATTTCAGATTCAGATTTCAGACCAGATTTAGATGTCAAATTCAGATTTCAAAATTAGATTTCAAATTCAGATTTGAATTCAGATCTAGATTTTAGATTTCAGATTCGAATTTCAGATTTGGATTTCTGATTCAGATTCAGATTTTGGACACAGATATAAAATGCAAATTTTAGACTCAAATTTGGAATTGGCATATCAGATAGTTTTTGGATTATACATTTAGAATCTTACCTGAAAACGGCTAACGATATCCTGTACCGTTTCCTGGCCGATTCGACACAACGTAAGCAGATTGAACTCTTTCTGTTGCATATTGGTTGTGCCTTGCGGATTTGCGATGGGCCCTGCTCCCGGTTGACCTGCCGGAGCTCCCGCTACCTGGTTCCCAGCCGGTCCAACATTTCCGGCAACCGGTTGACCACCGGCACTGGCCGCATTCAGCTGAGGGGACTGTTGCGATCCCGCTTGCTGTTGTTGCTGGTTTTGTCCTTGACCCGGTATGGATTGTTGCATCTGTTGGCTGTTGGGCACCTGTCCGGGATTGGTAGCCTGTTGCTGGCCACCGGAAGCCATTTGTTGTTGCTGCTGCTGCTGTTGTTGTTGGGCGATGTTTTGATTCATTCCCATATCCGGTCCCGATTGATTATTTCCGGTTTGCATTTGCTGCTGGTTTTGCATCACGTTGTTTTGATTGAAACCTAAAAGGTTTATAAGTGATTGAGTATTTCGAGGTATAATAAATTAGATTAAATTTTAAGAATTTACAAACCCATCATATTTGGAACACCCATTTGATTCATGCCTTGTTGCTGCTGCTGCATCATCGGACTGTTGAAATTTCCTCGATGGCCACTTGGACTTTGGTAGCCGCTTGGATATTGCCCGGACATATTCCTCCGAAATCGAGTTTTCAATCGGGATTTCTACAAAATTTACACAACTTTCAAAATAAGAGCCCGCGGTTGTTTGGCGTATACGCGAACAATTTTTTGTTTGATAATACAAGGTGTTTCGATGGGCGAGGTATGCGAATTGCGAACGAAACAATTATTACGCTTCGTTTACTATCGGTAGAACTGGGTTACTTTGGATCATTTTAAGACATCTCTTTCAAGGAATTGAGTTGAAACAAATTTTCTCCAGAATTTGAAACAGAATAATAACCATGGTTATTCTGCGAGTGCACTCGCTTTGAGTTTATGTATATTGATCAAAAACGCAAAGCCCAAACGTTAACGTACCAATATTTTAGAAACTTTTTGTCCATACACAACACTATTTTCTTATTTCTCAACTGAAACGATTTAAAAAAAACTTGGCGAATGTTTTATTTCTATACAGTTGTTTTTGATGTTTCTCACGTTCATTAACTGACATCCCACTAGCAAGGGCGGACGAGAACGGGAAAGTTAACCTCTAAAAATTTCGGTGCAAAATCGGGCTGCCCGCCGCGAAGAACACGGTCGTTTTTTGGGTTAAAGTTCCCTTAATTAATATAATTATTAATGCGATGAAACGCCCGAACACTTATACAAGCGGCAAACAGGACGATTTGATCAGTTTAGATTTGATGGGCAACGATTCCTTACCATAATTTGAAATTTTGAAAAAAATATTTAAAAACAAACGAAACCTATGGAAATTAATACAATAAAAATCCTTAATTTGCCACTTTCTTTTTTTCCGAATATTTCGAAAAATAATAATAGTAAATTGATTTTTTTTTTCCATAATTCCCACATTCCATAGGGTCCTGTTTGCATGTTCCTTTATGTGTTGTAAGCTGAAGATTTTAAAAAATCCACAATCGAGCAACAAAATCAGCAGCAAAATATTGAATGCAAATTTTTATCTTTTGTTGAATTTGTTACTATTTTAGTTTTTACTCACTTGCTACGTTATAGCACTGACAACGTGTTATAGGTTATCCAATCAAGGCTAAATCGATACAAGCGTAACTTTGTACTAAAACGTGCTCAGTTTGTACTAAAGTTTTCTTTCCAAAACAATGTAATTTTACAGTTTCGGTTTTTGTCCGCATGCGGGTGTGATATTTTTTTTTCAAATTTCACCCTCGTTTAAAAGGTAAATACTCTAAACTAATGTGAATATTGTAAAAAAAAAAACTTAAGAACTTTCTCCTGCAGTAGGAAACCATGGGGGTTCGTGGTTTGACTACTTACATCGCCGCAAATGCGGAGCGCTACTTGGAACCCTTCGAGCTGCACGATTGTGATTTGGTCATCGATGGGGATAATCTGTGCTTCCAACTGTACGTCCGCTCCGAGGCAGGGATGGGCGCCTTTGGAGGGAACTATGATAATTTCTACAGGGCGGTATTGGATTTTTTTGCCTTGCTGAGAAAGTGCTCAATTCGTCCGTGGGTTTTGCTGGACGGAGGCTATGAGGCCTGTAAACTAAAAACGGTGCGGCAAAGGATGTTGGGTCGGATTCAGTTCATCAAGCACGTGAAGGTTGGGTCAAATAGATTGTTGATTCCTCTATTAATGAGAGAAGTCTTCGTGGATGCCTTGAGGGCCATTAAGGTTCCCTTTATGAGGTGTCTCTTTGAGGCTGATAACGAAATAGCAGTTCTAGCTAGGAAGTTGGATTGTCCGGTTCTGAGCTATGATAGCGACTTTTACATTCACAATGTAAGATATATACCATATGTAACATTGAGTCATAAAGTCTACCGGAAAACGATTCAAAATGAGGAAAACTTCCAAATCGAGCTTGTCAGTAAAAAGGCTAAAGTCAAAAGTAAATTGCTCGCTAAGGAAGGAACTTCGGAAATTTTACCGGAACAAATTCAAGAGTCGTACAACTATTTGGACTGTTCGCTTTACACAATAGAAAACCTAATCGGCTCAGCGCACAAGCTGAAACCGGAAATGTTGCCCCTGTTCGCAACCTTGCTCGGAAACGATTACATAGAAAGGCGGATTCTGAAAACATTTTACGCCTCGATGACCGTTGGCAAAACGAACCGAAAGGTTCCGCGTGAAAAGCGCAAAATCCTGGGAATATTACGGTGGCTCCAGCATCACACGGTTCAATCGGCGACCAACACCATTCTCGGGCAGATCAAGGAACGCAACAGACAAAAGTTGAAGCGGCAGTTGCGTGGGGCAATGCATGGATACAACTGCGAAGAATGTGACTCGTTTGAGTATTTTGGTTTCGAGGAGGAATCGCAATATGACGATGTGGAAGAAGCTGATGAAGATGTTATGCTTGAAGAGGACCGAGCTGAAAAGGTATTCATTATTTAATAGTTATACTAAAAGGAGCTCAAAATTTTCACTTTGTCATTAAATTTTCATTCATGATATTACGGTAATTGAAACTGATAAAAGAATGATTTCAGTTAACTGAACTATGATAACTATAACGAAATTTCTTATAACGGTATTTCGCTCACAAGCTAATAATAGATATACTAAAAACTTTAATAATCTTTTCTATGTATGGCCTTTTATGTATATTTAAACAAGTCAGTTCAGTTAGTTGACATAATTATATAATGCAAAAAACAAACAGGTTTGTTTTGTTGGGCACATTCTACAGAGGTAGAATTTACGAAATATTCATTCCACAAACAAATGGTAAAATAGATCGATTTTCTATTTTGATTTTTGTTTTTCAGCAACTCAACGCTCTTGAAAGTGGAAACTCAGCCGGTCAAGTCGAAACAACAGAAAATCAAGAAACAGATTTCTTTGAAGGAGAAGAAGATGATGAGCAAGATAATAGTGAAAATGATAATAATGAAGAACAAACGGAAGATGAAGATGATGGTGAAACAGATAATGGTGAAGTTGATGAAGATGCCCCCGTTGAAGATCCCGATCTTGAAGATACGTTTGAGTGGGAAGATTGGGTTGTAGACCTTTTTCGAGCAGGTCGAACACCACGTTTCGTCATGGATCTGTACCGTTCAGGGCTGTATATCAACTATCCCCAGGTAGAAGACATCCACAAGCCGGATAGCAATGCGTTGTGCTACGATTTATTGAAGCTTATCTTCGCTCTACTGATGAACGGTAAAAAAAGGCAGTCGTTCCGATACCTCACGCGTTGCCAAAAAGTAACGCAATTTCGATGGATGAAATTCTATGACGTTACGCTACCCGATAATTTGAAATATGACCCACATAAACCGAAGAATTTATCACTGTTCAAAGCTTTGCTCGAATCTTTGTCAACCGATTCAGGTCTTTTGGAAGCAGTTAAGCTTTTACCTCCCAATTTACGTCTATACTTTTTGAGCATAGTCTATTGGGCCAACAAATGTTCCGATGTAACGAGCATCCACGTTCATACCTTGATAGTTTGCTTGATGCAGTTACTGGTGATAGACAAACATTTATCCAACAGAAAGCGTGACGTGAAAGTCTTTCTGACTAACTACAAGTCGAATTTAGAATCAATGAAACGAACTTACAAAAAAGTTGAATTGAAAGAAGAAACGTTGACTAAAAATCTGATAGCCGAACTTTGCAAAAAGGTCTCAAAAATAGAAGCAATTCTATCGTATGATCTTTTCATAAACTTCTTCCACATAAACGAGCGCCAAACGCGAAAACATGCCGAGTTCGATAGATTTCTGGCGCATACTTTTGCTCAGCTTCAAGCGGTCACACTTAACATGTTTACTCTGAACGCCCTGCTACAGCATCCCTTTGAATCGTGTAAAATGTACGAACTGTACAATGGACTATTCACCCATAACGTGTACCACGCGATGAAAATACGTACCGATCCAATCAACTACCTCGAAGGCACAATTTACCGTTATTCCGGAACCATGATGATCATCCATCGGTTGTTGTTCGACTGGGTTCGCGCGGCTGTCCCACAACTGGAATCCCGCCTGGAAACGAAGAGGCTGACTAAAACGGCATTAAAACCTAAAATCACCAAACCAGGCGAACGAAAGCTGGAAGTGGTTGCGAATGATTGCATCGATGCAGATCTGTTGGAATCGAGTGAAGATGACGGGGAAGGGTTTAGTGACTTGAACAATCAGTTTAGCCAGTTGTTGCAAATATCATGAAATTATGTTGTTGAAGTCACACACACGTTCTGCGTTGCGTTTAGCTAACGAAAATGTATCCCAAAGCCTTGTGAAGAAAGCAATCAGATTAACGGAGTGATTGTGAAAACCCCAAATTAAACCCAACAGGAAGAATGAAAACTCGAACAAGGTTTCCAGCGACATCACGACATAAAGGTAAGTTCTACTTTTTTCTGACCCTGTTTTATAATCGACTTTTCTACAATCATTGTAGAATATTTAATTCTTTAAACATAAATATTTGATTATCGTTTTTGAAACTCGAATATTGATGAAGCCCATTTTTTGGTACTTAAATGTTTTTCAGCGTTGAAGTTATTAAGAATTAAATCCCACAGGAAAATAGTTTTCGAGAAAAAATCTTTTAATCAATCCGAATGAGCGAAAAAAATACTGTTTGTACACTCGGACATTTAATTGTTCTTAGAAGCATGTCATCGAAAGCAGTTCAACAGAAATATGTTTGTTAATTTTATCACTTTTTGAGGGGAAATGTGAGATTTATTTGTATTCCCTAGATTGTTTTGTCACTCTCATAAGCATATAAACATTGGTTTCATTTTTGGACAAAGACTTTTGCCGTAGTACAACAGTTAAGACAAAAGATTTTCAGATAGCTTCAAACTTCGCGACAAAAATATACTGACTTTTAACATTGGTGTTTGATAAAGTGTAATGAAAGAGGAAAAGAGTCCTAAAAAATTTACAGGTTTTTCTTGTTTCTTCGTTTTTTAGTTGTGATTTTTTGAAAAAAAAAAATTGATCGGTGTCTTAGAAAGCCAACAAATAGCAATAATCTGTACAAGACCTCATGCTCTTGGCAAATCTGCCAAAACTATAAAGCGTTTCCTGGTCTTAATGGTCATTTTTAATAAAAATCCTTATTACTAAGCAGATAGTATTTTAAACTTCCCCTCACAACTTATCGACACAAATATAAAGTCTCTCCTGTTCCGTTCCATGTTTCCGCATTTCAAAAAGGCCATCCGTTACGCTATGATCTCGAATTCCTCGTCCGAATCCAACTGCCGGTGTTCCACTTCTTCAAACTCTGTGGAACAGAGGAATACAAAATTAGATTGAAATTAAAATACAAGTACCCGAATTAAAGAAATTACCTTCATTGACGATTTCATTCGCCGATATTTCGTTGAATGTCTCATTTGGTTCACTGTTTTTGCGCGACGAGGTCGACGAAACCGTTGTCGGTGTCCACGGAGCCTGTCGCGTTTTCGTTAACTCAAAGAGAGCCTGGCAGCTTGTGCCGCTGGTCAGCTCTTCTGCGATTCGTCGCATCAGTTCGTCAAAATCCTTGCGCGTTCGACATTCGAAGCAAACCGCCAACGAGGGGTCCATTGCACTGAAATTGATCCGCCGAGCGTACTTCTGGTGAAAGGTTTCGTCTAGTTCCCGTTCGTCTTGCTCGATCTTCGTCCCAATCGACCCACTTCGTTGTACGGTGTGTGGATCGAGGTAGAGTGTTTCGTTGCCTACATAGCCGATAAAGTATAAAGCTTGATTCGGACGGCCACCGATCATTCCACAGCTTCCCGGCAGTTCAAAGCACTTTTTGAGTCCATCGACGTAGATAGGATTAATTTCGCTTATTCCTAGTCGAAGTGGTATGATTAGAAGCAGAGGTTTCCAACCGGTGGGATCCGTATTATCCACACATAGCTCCACTGAAAGAAAAACAACAAATGTTTAAGCTGATTGTCCTAGGCAAAGTTCATACTAACGAATATCATCCGTGGCCACTGTATTATCCAATGCTACGTGAATCACCAAATTGCACCAATCGTCAAATTTGACTAGTTTCCTTCAAACGAAAAAAAACCATTTATCTAGTTCGCTCAAACAACAATTCATTAACCAAAGAACTCACTTCAACACCTGTGCCACCGTATTGGGGCCGAACCATTCGCCGACGCGCTTCTCCTCCGAGGATTCCCCGGTCAGTGCTATTTGATGTAGCGAAAATGGGGCCTGCTTATTGTCCTCGAATCGGTTGACTATGTCCAGATAGGTTTGGTTGTTGGTCTCGGCCGTCCAGCTCCAGTTGCGCCCCAAATGTAGCTGCAGAAGTGCCTCGGCTAGAACCATCTGACCACATCGTAGCATACAACCCCAGCCCTTGTCCGAGGTGTGCTGAGAGCCACCGATCGCTACGAATCCGCGCCGATACGTGCACCACAGTCTGCTTTGCACATCCTTCCGGATGCTTTCAAGATCTGTTGATAGGAAAACAAATTTGATAAAAAAAAAAAAATGAGTCTTAATCAACTGTCTTGTCACAGCTAAGCCCGGAACTTTATTGTAATTCCCGGTGAAGACTTCATTTTACCCCGACTCAAATGAATCACGTGGAGTCAAGATTCCACCGAGATTAAAATTTGATTATTCTACGATGGCCGCGGCGAAGAATGTAGTCTTGTTATTAATGAGTGAGATGACACCTTCCTTTCTCAGATCTGTCCCACAGCTTCTGTCAGATATTCAAGCTTCAGACCTCTTGAACGTTTTTCCAAACGTTGAGCATGACTTTGTAACCGAAACAATGCTACCGTAACATACTACTCTGAAAAAACCGAGATGGTTTGACATGGTACTCTAGGTAAAGTGCGTGGAAGAAAAAGTGAATAGATGTCGGATGAAAACAGGAGGGCTCGGAGTAAGACGAAAGTCGGAAGTAAGCAGGCATATACCAGGTCAGCCAAAGCAGCCGTCTGCTTACCATATGCGGGCCTAGACAAACTCACTAGCCCCTGCCATTTGAGATATCCGACACATTCTGGTCACTATCGACTGGGTATCTGAGCATGATCTATCAAATCCCAACGCTGCCGTTGATGCATTCTCACACATTCTGAATCCCCTGAGTCACGACCACGACTGAACTGCAACAACTTGTTGCGTTGCAACTTATTTTATATATATGTATTCTATTGTCTTGGTAATCTCAAGGTAAAAATCTCTAGGTAGCAAATGATGAACCGGCCCTTTAATACGGATTGAACTTCACGATCCGACATCAAAAGTGCTACCAAAAGTAAAGACTAGTCGACGTAACGTCCATTTCAACCGTTGAGAAGAAATACTTGAATTTCGCGCGCGATTTGCAAGCATTGTCTTGGCAAAAACCCGAAGCCAACCTCATAGGGGGAGACAATCTTGCTAGCTGGTGATCCGGGGGTTGCTCTCTTAGATTCCAGACGCTGATAGCAGAAGTCGCTCGTAGAACCTTTTAAGTAGAAGCATCGTTTAAAAATCGGTAGTCGTCGAAGTGGAAGTTTGATACCACGTATCGGAAAACCCAAAGTAGTTGAGGCTGGCAATCTCCCACGCCGTTGTTCCGCGCATTCGGTCCGGTCTCAACGGGAAGTCGGTTAGTAGAAGTGCCTACTGGTTGTCGAACCTGATCCTTGGCGGCCAGTTGAAGGTCCGCGCCAAGACGCTGAGCGAAAGGAATCGGCACGTCGTCGGTAAGTTTATTTTTACTTTTAAATTTCATTAGCTATTTTTTGACATTTCCCATGAGATTGCCAAACTTTCTACACGAGATTCGCGCAAATTTAAATTGTCCTCCCTTGGGGTAAGAGTCCGAGCTAACTAAATTGATGACCGTTGGCACATCTACACTTAGTGGATGGCGCTTAAGTGCCGACGGTAAAGTTTGCGCCTTTTAATCTCGCAATTTAATTCTCGATACGTAGCCAACTGAAGAAGGCAAAAGGTGTGCCCTTAGAAACTCAACATCCTACACTAAGGATATATATCGTAAACTAAAGTCAGTGAACATTGTTACCATAACTACCTACGTCGCGTACAACGCAACCTCAAGTCTAGCCCAAACGTTTTGGAACCACGTGAATAGTCAGCAGTAAGAACCTGGTACACCTTAAAACATATTTCTGCACGGCATTACGGCAAACTCTGATTGTGGAATCTGCGATCTCTTCGCCCAATAATTGTCCAGTATCTTCACCTAAGCTTCAACATCCCCAGAACATTTAGCTACCGCTGTCAGGAACGTTTCGCCATTGGGCTTTTCAATAAATAGCATTGAAATAGAGGATGCAGTCATCTCTAAAGCTGCAGCGAAGCTTAAGAATTCCTTTTCTACGTGCCCGGACGGGCCGAGCTGCTTTTTTAAAAAGTTTCATGCCTGTTTTGCTGACTCCTATTCGGCTCATTTTTCAAGCCCAAAGGTCTACGACAAGTAACTTGCTAACGTTCACTTTTCACGAACGCTTAGGATTTTGTGGTGCTCTACTTGGCTGGTTCCGCAGTTACTTAACTGATCGTAAATTGATTGCTCGAACGCGGGACGGGTGTGCCTCAAGGTAGCCATCTAGGACCGATTATTTTCCTAATTTACTTCAACGACATTTTGTGACTCTTCGACGTTCCCAAACTTTGCAATTCTGATGACCTAAAACTGTTTTACACCATAAACGACCACGACGACATAAATTTTCTGCAATGTCAATTCAATCTCTTCGCTAATTGGTGCGACATTAACTGGCTGCCATTAAACCGCAGCAAATGTGCATTCATCAGCTTTTCTCGTAAGCGGTAGCCTTTAATTGCAGAATACTTCCTTGGAGACCCATCTCACGTGTGAACCACTTGGCGCAATCTTAGATCAGCTCCTGGAATTCAAGGCACACACCAAATACGTGATTGACAAAGCATCCAGAAGTCTCGGTTTCATTTTCAAAGTGGCGGAGGACTTCAAGACGTGTATTGCCTGAAAAGCTTATACTGCAGCATTGTTCGTTCCATTCTGAATACGCATCAGCTGTCTGGTACCCCTATTACCAGAACGGAGTCGATCGGCTCGAGGTTGTTGGCGATTTTTGCGATACGCCCTTAGACACCTGAACTGGCAAGACCCTTTTCGCTTGCCTAGCTACGAAAATCGATGCCGCTTCATAGATATCGATACCCTTCAAGCCCGCAGACGTGCCTCATTCGTCGCCGACCTCCTGACATCGCGAATCGGCTGTTCCACGCTACTGGAGGCTACTCCGCTTAATGTACGACTCCGTGGTTTTAGAAATTAGGATTTCAATTGAAATTCTCATTCGAATGAACAATTACGGAGTTAACAGCGCCCTCATCGGTGAAATGAGATCGCTCAACCGTTTTCCGGAGCATTTTGACTTCGACGTTTCGAGGGATGTTTTCCGAAGAAAAGTGATAAGGGCCTTGAGAACCCCATAGTTAGACTTAAATGTTTTGTTTTTTTTTTTTTTTTTAATTTTTTTATTGGCTTTACCTCTATAACATAACCGGCCAAGTGTTAATTACTCTTCTACTTACATGTCTATTTTACATTCAATTACAAAATTAGCTATCGTTTTATATAATTCAATGTCTTTCTTTTTTAGTATCAAATGAATATCGGGTGGAATTCCTTTTTTCATTAAAATTCGCCAAATAGGTCTACGAAGATTTTCAAATCTGCTGCATGCGAAGATAATGTGATCAGGATCTGCGATGGATTCGCCACAACTGCACGTCGCGTCCAATAGGATACCATTTCTAGTCAGATGAGCAGGGAGCCGTGAATGATTTGATATTAATTTGGAAAGAATTACAATTTGTCTGCGGTTGAGATCCAAGCTACTAAACCATGGTTGGAGCGAAACGTTAGAGATGATGCTGTGACAGAAACGTCCTTTAGTTCCTGCATTCCACTTTGCTTGCCATTTGTGCACTGTTGTACGCCGAATCGGAAACTGGATGTCGAATGATGTTAAAATATAATCTGCTGTACCACCATTGATGCACGCACTTTTCGCCTCTTGATCTGCCAACTCGTTCATTGGAATACCTCTGTGAGACGGAACCCATATCAGATGGATCTCGTGCCCCATTCTTTGTCCTTCAAGAATGGAAGCTTTTATATCGTACCAAGCAACGGGATATTTTTGATTGATGTTGATTTTTTGAAGGCTCGTGAGACAACTCAAACTATCGGTTAGAATAATATACTGAGCAACAGGAAGGCTTACGATCATTTTCGCAGCATGCCTGATTGCTAGAAGCTCTGCCATATAAACTGATGCTTTACTGTCGAGTTTGATCCCTTCTGCAGGCGCTCCAAAACTATTTACCACAGCATAACCTGTGCCGTGTATATCTTTCGACCCGTCAGTTGCCAAGATTTTCGCGTTGGCATACACTTCCAAGAGATAGTTTGAAACCAAATCAGCTGCCGATGAGTTCTGGTGTTCTGAACATAACCGTTTAACAGTGAGATCAATGGATATTATTGTTCTTACAACTTCACGGTTGACCATGTAGCATGGGAGATTATTTAGAGGCTGTTCAAGTGGAATAAATTCGTTAAGCATTCTTATGGCGCGGTGTATTCCCGTAGCCACTAAGCCACCTTCCAAGATCGGTCTGGAGTATTGACCATGCCAAGAAGAAAGTGACGCTCTTTTATTTACAAAACGCATGACAGCAAGTTCTCTTCTTTGTTGCAGCGGAATAATACCAGCCATCACTTCGAGTGAACCTGTGTGGGTGGTTTTTGTGGAGCCCAAACAGATTCGAATTCCTGCCCATTGTAGTCTATCCAAAACGATGGCTTCTTTTTGTGTTAACTCCGTCATAAATATGGAACCGTATTCCAATATTGATCTCACACATGACTTGAAAATAGCTAACATTGCTGCTGGATGTGCTCCCCATGACTGGCCCGATATGCTTCGTAGAAAGTTAAGATACGGAGCCGTACGTTTTTGTACCTCTCTAATATGACACGACCACGACAGATTTCGTGTGAGGTACATGCCGAGTAACCTCAGGGATCTGACGTATTCCAAAGTGCAACCGCCGATATTTATTTCTGGGGGATTATCGCATTGTTGTGTCGAGATCAGAAGGCACTTACATTTCGTGGGCGAAAGTTCTAACCCAAGGTCGAAAATATTTTCCACAACTATATCCACTGCCCTTTGGAGAGATTCGCAACTATGCTCCAGCGAGGTTCCTCTTACAGCAATTGTTGTGTCATCGGCGTAATTTACGGTTATCACATCAGGAGGGACACTGTTGATCAATCCACTGATCACAACATTAAAGCATAACGGACTTAGTGGAGATCCCTGAGGAAGGCCTTTCCACGTTGTCCTAGATATTGAATCTAATCCATTTGAAATGCACAAATTCCTTTCTTCAAAAAGATGGAAGATACTTCTTACTAGGCATTCAGGGACTGTTAATGAGCGTAATTCGCGGACCAGAACATTAATTTCCACGTTGTCGTAGGCGGCTTTGATATCGAGGCTACATATCACCACATGCTCTCTTCTTTTCAAAGCTAAAGAAGCTTCATTAATCAGGGGAAACAACGCATCCATTGTTCCTCGTCCTTTCCTAAAACCGTTGATAGCTGAAGGGAATAAGTTGTTGTTTTCGATGAAATGTTCTAGTCGATCTTTGATTATGAGTTCATACACTTTGCGAAAACATGAAGCTAACGCGATTGGGCGAACAGCAGAAGGAGAAATCGGATCATGACCACTTTTAGGAATCGGTACAATTTTAAAGGTTTTCCAGCTTTCCGGAATTCTTCCTGAAGCAAAAATTTGGCAATAGATTTTTCGCAACTGACTAAGCGCCGCCCATGGGAGATGATTTATGACGGAATATGGAACACCATCCAAACCAGGAGCCGAATCTTTACCGATTTTTAAAACTGCTTGAATATCCGATACTGAGAATGGTAAACCAGTTTGAGGGCAACACGAACATTGTAGAAAAGCCGGGGGTGGATTTTTGGCAGATGAGGGAGCCAACTTGTCCAAAACATCGTTGGCCAAATTGTCCGAAATTCTAAGGTTTTTTGATGGCTCTCCGCGCCCTTTGAATCTTCTAGCCATCCTCCATAAGGTTGTGAGGGACGTAGAACTATCACAACTATCACAAAAATGTTGCCAACTTTTCCTCTTCTTCTCGCGTACCAAATTTCTGAACCTTCGTTCTGTATTAGCGTACCCTTCGTAAGCTTCGGTTGACAGCTCTCGTTTCCAAGCGCGGAAAGCAACTCTGGTGGCTTTCTTCGCTTCTGTTAGCTCTTCGTCCCAATAGGGTTGCGGTATTCGGCGAGTGTGGTTCGAGTTTACTGATGGACAGGATCTGCGCAGTGCTTGCCAAATCAGCTCAAAGAAGACATCAAAGCTATCCGGTTCTCCATTTTCGACGAATGATTCCTCGAGGCTTCCGGTAAAACGTTCCCAGTCGATTTTCCGAACATTGATTCCAGAGTAGAATTTCATCGCGCATGTAGTACTCGAATGAAAAACTATCGGAAAATGATCGCTTCCATTTGGTGAATCCAAAACCTCCCAGTCGAAGCACAAACTAAGGCTCGAAGAAACCAGCGTGATATCAATTGCGCCCCACGACCGGTTTACATCAAACCTAGTTGGCTGACCATTGTTGAGAATGACGAGATGAGATGTTTCGATGGCTTGATGAAGACGGTCTCCACGTGTGTTTCCATGATCGCTTCCCCATAGGTGATGTTTTGCGTTAAAGTCTCCTCCAATGATGCACGGTTTCGGAACGGTTGATAAAAAATTATCAAACTGAGTCTGCGATATGTTGGCTTGCGGGTGTATGTACACAGATACAATAGTGATCAACCCGGAGATGTATTTGATCTGGCAGGCAACGGCTTGAATATCCGCTGACAGTGCAATAGGAAATGCTACGGGATTCAGTTCTGAACGAATCGCGATGGCTACGCCCATCGAGTTTCGTCTGTGATCTTTACGAAAAATGGTGTGCTGCGGTAGACTAAAGTTTGTGTGATTGTCGAGATGTGTTTCACTCAAAAGCGAAATATTGATATTGTGTGTATTTATGAGCTGGATTAAAGATGAGCGTTTACTATTTATCCCTCTACAATTCCATTGTAGACATTGCAGAGGAACGGTGGCTGTTAAAGTGCTCGGTGTGGTGTTTTTCATAATCTGAGATTAGCAAAATATCCTTTCATTTTATCACTTACAACATCCGAAATTCTCTCCAAAACCATTTGTTGAATTTTTTGTCGAGTTTCAACATCTTCCTCAGGAACTTCCAGAGCCTCTGCAACGATATCGATGACCTCAGTAGATTCAATCGTCGATCGGATCGAATCGCAAACCCCGTCAGAAATGTTAACTTCAAGTTGGGGAAGCTCATCGTCCGAATCGACATTATGACGACGTTTGCTGGAAGGATTAGACCCATTCTTGTCAACATTACTTGTTTGGCAAGCAACTGCCACGGTGGATTTTGTTGTTGGTTGGGAGATGATAGTTAGTGAGTTTGATGATTCATTTGAAGTTGTTCCACAAAACCAATCGACACGTCCTTGTGAAAAAGTGTCGCGCCGCTCTTTATCGGTTTTCTTTTTTTGAATTATTTTCGGACAAAGCTTGTGATCATTGGCCCGATAGGAGCCCAAACAGTTAACGCACTGGGGCTCACTATTTTCACATGCATGATCTTCGCCGCCCACTTGCTCCAAGCATTGGTTACAGCGTTTAGCACTCTTGCATCCTTTTTTATCATGTCCCAAGCGCCAGCAGTTACCACACTGGCGGACAGGATAAATGTACTGCTTAACAGAATAAAGCACTCTATTCAACTCGATGTGAGTAGGTAAACTCTGCCCAGCGAAAGTAAAAATCACCGTAAACAGGGCTTCCTCTTTATCATCAGCTAATTTTCTAAGCACACGACGAGCATGAACTATCTCCGGGTTATCAACTTGATTCGACTTGCGTTTATCGTACGCATTAGCAAACTTCAATTCTTCATCACAAATATCCGGCTCAATATAGGCTACCCCAAGGCACTCCACCAGCCGTTGGGGGATAAAAAAACGCACTTCATTTGAGGTACCGATGCCTGCTATTTCATTAGCAGCATCCCTCGATCGCATCAAAATTTTCATTTTGGTTTTAGAAACCGGCATAGCACGTATAAAATCGTCACCAAATTTCTTCACCAGACTTTTAGCAATCTTCGCAGCAGATATATTTCCGACATTTGTTTCAGCCATAACGAGATATGGCCCAGCATAATTTTCGTGATATTTCCGCACTCGAACTTCATTTTTCGATGACCTTGGTGTATCGTTGTGGGTCATTGCACCGCTCGACAATAGCGTGTGGAAGGAGAGAAGAAAAATAAATTAGATTTCGATTCAGCTCACACACACGATGTGCAACGTACCGTAGTTCAAACGAGACTGATTAAATGTTTTGTTTTCAATTTTAATTTTAAGTAATCATTTGGATCAACATGTGATCCTTTGATCAGAAATAAATAACAAATCAATTGACCGCCAAAGTGGTGAAAGGACTAATGCTAGAATGTCGATGAAAGGGGAAGAACGTCAGCAATTTCAGATCAAACAGATCAGTTCAAACGTTGGACTGAGCATTTCGAAATGCTAATAAGTAAATCGCATTACATTCCTGTTGAAGTGATCAAGTCGAACCTGCCTTTTCTGGAATACTGCAACATTCCCGACCTACTTGGTGGAGAGTATCTTTACAAATGACCCGAAGGAAGAAGGCGAATAATAATAGAGCAAATCAACCAATTCCAAGAGTTTTGCACGACGGTCCGATTCAATCTCGGTAATATGGCTGGAGTGAGACAAGGACGTATCTTATCACCGCTATTTTTCTCATAGTCATGGATGAGATCTTGACTGGGCCGATCGACTTTAAATCATAATGAATTGTCGTGGAATCCTCCGACGATGGAGCAGCTAAACGGCCTTGACCTGACTGATGATATTGTTTTGCGAACTCAAAGACATCCCGATATGCAGAGCAAACACGGCGAACAGGTCACAAAGGCAATGCACAGTGGTGCAGAACATCAATCTAGCTGCGCCGAGGATGAAGAGATAGACATTTGATGTCTTCAGCAACATTGTTCAGTTTTACATGGAGCATATTCTAGTATCAAAATTTTTGCCGAGGGGTCCACCGATAGCGAGATAAAAATGCTAACTTTTTTGTTTTGTAAATGAGGGCATTGATGTCTTCGACAAAGTTGTTTATCTGATCAAAATACATAAGTTTGTTGAATATGTCAAAGTCCTATCACCCTCAGGAGTTACAGTCAAAGTAAAAAAAATCTCTTGAAAAAAAAAACAGTTTTTTGAACCCGACCCGTTGAAGATTGGATAAAATGGTTCGCTGTCTTTGAAACAAAGTTGTAACAAGCCAGGATCTACAAATGTTTCATACATTATGATGGGTTTAGAAGTTGCTGGAGCCCTATAGAAAGCATTTAGTGTATTTTATTGGCAATTTTGGAAGGCTCGTCCATCGAAAAGTGCACATTTTCGCAACACCCCCTTTTTTGTGATTATTTTTGATGATAAGTTGAAATTAGCGGGGAAATCGGTGGAACTAGTAGAGGTAATGACTCCATTATCTTGGTACAATGGCAGATCTATCTACAGACGAAAATCCGAATCTTCAACTCAAACGTCAAATCCGTATTGTTGTACGGGTGCGAAATCGTCTCAAAATAGCATTGCCGAATAGAAATAAGCAAAAGAAAAATTCATTGCTTACGTATGAATTGTACGCAAGCGGCATTAAAACTGCACCTTGCGCAACGCCAAGTTGTTGAGAATGTCTACACAAATTTTACATGCGAATTTAAGCCACATATTACAACATATGATACCTCAAAGTTACCATTCTTGCATTTATACGGCTTTGGCTCTCAAGGCCTCATATTCCATATTCATAGAATTTGAAGTGTTGATTCAATTTCTGATTGTTATTTCAATAGGCAAGCGATCATCAGTATTAGAAGTATAATACTTCTTGCTCTGCAAATGTTAAATCTTTGTTCAGTTTATTTTTTAACAGTTGTTCAGAAATGTAATACTATGTCTCGAATGTACTTAAAATTTCTTTGACCTTATAAAAAGGCCTGTGCTAAAAGGTTTTCGTGTGTAAATAAATCTACAATTACAATTGAGGCGCTTAGGATCAGAGGGGTGCAAGTACCGAAATGATGATTTCGAGAAAACGGGCCTCAAAGTTTTTTTTCTAAATCAAAATTATCGAATCAATTTTTCTACTAAATTTTCAAACGAGTGTGTCTCATGAGGTCTAAAATGAACGATTCTGAAAGAAAAACCAAAGTTTTTGCGATATTTATGCTAAAACGGCGAACTACTTTTATTGATATTTTTCACTTGCACCCTTCTGATCCCAAGAATGTCACTTGCACCCCTCTGACTCCAAACAATATGATAGCATCCTTTTGGAACCTGTATGTAACGAGTATATTCAGTACGATACTAGATGTTTTGTTTTTGTTCACACATTTAATTTTCTGCGTTTTCGGGCTTCAAATTTCTATGCAACTTATAATGAACGAGGTTTGCAAGTTCCACTATCCTAATTCCCAGAATTTGTTGAAAACTTTCAATCTCTCTTTTTCCTTAATGGATACACAAGACTACCAGCAGATGTGTTCATTCATTGAAATTAACTGTTTAGCTGGTCGCTTTTTCCGGTAGAACCAACGTACGCTTCCCTTTGGTTTCGTAGCTTTTTTCGCAAGATGAGTTTCCAGACTGCCTGATTTCGTTGGCGTTTTTGGGGTCTTGATGAATGGCCAGTTGACTCTCCAGGAATGGACTCATTCTCGCTAGCAACTGCAGCAGCAGCAACTTCTGATTCTCCAGAAGAACCGTGGATATTTAATTTTTCTTATTTTGGTCTAATTATACAAGGCCTCTTTCCTAAACAGTTATGTAAATATTCCTTAAAAGACTTAATGAACTTTTCGAAGTTTCATTTTGTTCCGTGGGATAGTATGTGACATCATGATCAGAGCCTGTCGAAAACTCTGAATCCTCTGAGCTTTCATCCGAGAGATTTTTCTTAGATATATTTGCCAAAAAATTATTGTTAAGTGCGTTTTGTGTTTGCCTTTTGGCAATTTGGCCTTTTAGCATTGGCTAAATTTGCCATAAAAAAAAAATTTAGAACTTTTTTGTATACATAATAACAATGAGATTTTCATGCCGACGAAGTTACACCTGAATCTATTTTCATCACTTCTCTTTCTGAGGACTTTGGATTATTCTGGTCAGAACCAGTAGAAAATCCTAGTAGGAGCTAGATGATGTTGTTTTCAACTGACAAAAATGTATACGTTCTAATGAAACTAGCCTAAAAGTATAATCCTTTGGTGTCAGAAGGGTGCAAGTGCACTTGCACCCTTCTGACACCAAACGAAACAGGATTTTCATTGACACGTTTTTTTATAAATAGCTTAAAAATATCGAAAAAATTTTTCTTCTGACCTGTGTCTTCTACAGAATGTTAATCTATACTTTAACTATCCAAAAAACAGTTTATCTCAGTTTTGATAAAAAATCACTCGCACCCCTCTGATCCTAAGTGCCTCAATTATAATGGATTTTCACTAAATTTAAAATAAGTTAAACGGCAGGTCAAAAATAATATGAATTAGTTTATCATCTATTTGAACCTTCCTATGAAGTGCCTGCTAAAACATAATACCTACTTCCTTTTTAAAGAATAAATTTCTTATTGTTGATGATTTTCGTTCTTTCATCCTCAAAAATAAGTCAACAAAGCAGATAATTCAGAAAAATCAGACAGAATTCGCGTATCAATAGAGAATACCTTCATACATTCAATTTATTTATTGACTGCGTATGAAGAGAGTGAAATAAAGAATAAAGGAAACTTTCACCCCATAACATTTTGTTTGCATGAATGGGCAGAAATGCAACACCAAACGTTCAGAAAGTCTTAAGTAAAGAAATATTTTAATCGATTTGGGTCGTTTTTTAATTTGTTTAAAATTTTTTAAAGAAGTTTGGTATTCGGAATTTTGTTTTCCTTCAATGTAATTTACGACTTTTCGAAATTCCCTTCTCGAAAAATATCCAACATCATCAGCATCGAGGTGCGAAGCACCAAAAAAACCAACAACAACAATAACATCAACCAGAATTCACCTTGAGCTGCATTGTACTGCCTGCCTAGGATCCAAACAGCCTCGTCCGTTTTGGGGATATCATCCGGTTCTGCCACGGTGCCAATGTCGTAGCCCACGTATGCGTCCAACATATAATCCATGATAGCTGCAGCTTTTGTCGCTAGACCACCACCACAGCTGATAACATTGGAGTTGTTCGGTTCCAGATGCGAAGTCAGTTTTCCCGATTACTTATGAACCTATACGAACACTCTTCTAATTTCACTTTTTCGGGGAGTTTCCCAACGATTGACCTCGACGTCACTCGGATGTTACACTTGGTGCGACATAGCTCTAGCCAAATTTAATTCTTAATTATGTAGTCTGTATCACTACGCTACCTTGTATGCGATTGAGATGCACTACTTCGAGAGAAAAACACTGATGTTTCTTCACTTCCTTCACTCAAAAGATTTGGTAAGCCAATGAAATTGCAATTTGGGATTTTCTTTTGTTCAGCTTTGTTATTATTTTTGTACCTCGCTCGCGCACTCTGATGTGTGACATGAGCGTTTATACACGCTAGAAACTATTAAACCATATATGTTTCAAAAATAACCATTTTTGACCTTTTCCCGGGAAATGTCATTTTATGAGTTCTCCATGAGAACCCATAAAATGACTTTTCGGGGAGAAGTAGAAATATGGTTATTTTTTAACCGTAAGAAAGATGACCGTAGAAATTGAAAAATGGTTATTTTTCAACCGTAAAGAGCAGTTTTGTGCGATTTGTAAAATTGATTACAATTGTCGAAGGAATTTAGAAAAACAAGAGTCATCAGGATAATAATTTTATTTCTTGTACATTAAGATAATACTTAAACTATGGTCCCATTATAATAGTTTGATAGCCTTTTAATTTAAGCAAACGCCAACAGCAAACATTTATGCAAACGAATCACCTGGTAGCAAAAGTAAAATTCCCCCACGAGCGCTACCGGTATGGATGGATGGAAACGAGCTCTTGCGGAATGGCCAATACAATAATGAGGGTGGAGGAGGAGGGTCTGGCGAATAATCTTTGACTCGCTGGTGATGTTTTTTATACATTCCGATCCGTTCCAGCTCCTTCCGGATGGTGTGAAACACAATTCCTTTTGTACTTCCATTATCTGTGGCTGGTAACATTGGACCGGTGGGTGAGTTATTCCTCGTCCTATTGAATGTTGTTGGTGTATCGGCCGTGCCTAAACCGGCGTCATCCAATCGGTACCCTGAAATTTTTTTTTTGTTTGTGAAGTTGGGATTGACCAATAATTGGAAGATATCATGCACTTACCTTTCTCCATCTCCAACAAATCCGAATTTTCCACGATTTCCAGAACCGATTTTTCTGGAAACTGGATGCTGTTCCGCGGAAGAAAAAAATTTGATTAATGGGCGTCCGGCTGCAATTAGATACCGCTTTCAAAATGGCGATATCAAATTATTCAACCATTTTCTGGTTTATACTCGAAAACTACCAAAATGGTTAAAATTCTTTCTAGAAAAATTGTTGAAAAATAACCATATTGACGGTTTTGAAGTAAATATCATAAAATGGTTATTTAAGAACCGTAAATGGTTATAAAAATATGAGCGTGTACATAAAAATCTTTGCCAGCAAGTCTGTTTATGTCTTTTTGTCTGTGAAGTTGGGGCGAACTGTATTCACGGGCGAATTTTTTTCAAACTCACCGTTGATAGATTAATGGAATGAACTCCGAACGATTTCGATGTTTTATTTTTCATCACTTCGCGGCTCGATTTTATCATTTTGTAAACGCGTATATATATTGTGCGTTTAGATAAAAATTTTATAATCGTCTTTGGTGAACTGGCATCATGCTGACTTCCGACCAAAACATATTGAGTCGTTTTATTTAAGCGTGCGCCAAATTCACATAAAATCAACGTTGCCACAAATTCATTTGAATCGTTTGTGTATCTCATTCTTGCCCGGAAGAGTATATTTCACGCGAACACAAACGATTGCTGGCGAAAACAGTAACAGCAACAGCAAAAAAAACATTTCCACCCCGGCAGAGGGTGGTTTGTACAAAATATTTCGATCCCGACCGATTTTACTCAAACCGTTTAGGCGATCATACAAGCAGTGCCATTCACGATGCAAATCGTGTTCACAGCGACAAAATTTCATCGCGTTTGTACCAATGTTGTGTAGTCTGTGGCCCGCTTAAAGTATGTTGAGATAGTCTGGTGGATACAAATTTATGTGTGGCAACGTTGCATATAATACACTGTTATTTTTTAAACACAACTGTCAAATGTTCGGAAGTAAGTTCGGGATCGGAAGTCCGGACTTCCGAAGTAAAATTTAGTGCTGGCGCTATAATATATAGGTTTTCTGATTTCATAAAATATTTAAATATCATTAGATAGTTGAAACAAATGTTGATGAGAACATGTACCCGGAACTGTTGCAAGTTAAAATATGTTGTATGTACATATGTTAACATAATGTAAGTCCTGAATTGAAAATAATAAAAATTTACTGTTTCAGCCGGAGAACAAGGTAAGTACACGTAAATTTTGAAAAAAATCAACGATAATTTGCGGGTATGTTAATCAAAAATGGTTTTAAATATTACTAAATAACTAATAAATAGTGATAGGTAAACGCACAAATATTGAGAAAATGGACTACAATACGTCTTGACTCATGCACTAAAATACCTACTAATTTTATTTTTTTTTGTCAAAAATTCTTATAAAATTTTATCAAAATCGGTCGGAGTAAGTTGATCATTGACTTTCAACTCAATTATCTTATTAACAATCGACAGGTTTGCCAAAAAAGTGTTTTTTTTTTAATTCTATTTTCATCATTCAATTTGAATCTCAAAATCTAGAGGGAAAAAACTGATTGTATACCGATTGGCATAAATCATTCGGCAATCACCATTATGCCAAACGGCATAGGACTTATTGCATATTTTAATTCAGGGCCCCGAAAATAGCTGTGTTATTAAAGTTCACAAGATTTTTTTCCGCTGAATGTTTGATGTAAATAAATTTTAACTTATAAAAGTTCTATTTGGAGGTCTTTTACCACAACCCTTTGCGCTGGAAAATCAGCGTGAGATCGTTAAATACGTAAGAAAATGGTCTTCCTGCAGACCTGTTTTTTTTATCAATGTGCTATCCGAACTTGCACGTTTATTCTCTTCTGGAATTTAAATTTACCAATTCCGTGCTGTACAATTTCCTTACCATTACTTCTAGTCATCTCGTTCCATATTATTCAACGATATCGCTTTTTATGTACCCAACGATATTTCATATTATTTATGTACCCTTGACAATGGCACACAAAGGAATCAGTGTTAAGAACTTTCATCAAGGCTTTCCACAACTGATCTTTGTAAAGATTAACAAAGGCGAAAGGTTTTATCACAAACTAGTCTGTGGTTTTATTACGATGATGGTTGTTCTATAATTTTCTTTCACACGTTTGATACATAATTCAGGAAGTATCATTTCAACAACGAAAGAATTCAAATGAAAGAAATTACAGATTTCTTTTTTAAACGTACCTAACAAATTAAATTAAGCTTGCTTTTATTGCCTTCAGTAATCAATACATTTACAAAAATAGTCTTCTTATTGTATACGACAATTATACGACGGTTTTTGTTAAATTAATAAATCTTTTTACCACTTAATTGTACATATTTTAGAAAACAAGACACATATATTTATTTCACAAATACTGGCTGGCTTGTCATAGCAGTATTTTTCTTCTAGTTGAAACTGTAAGATCACATTTTGTGCATTTTGTGGAGGGCCTTTTTTGTGAAACATTTCGTTTAACGTAACATCTTCATGCTAAGACATGATAGGTATACCCCATTCTAAATACAATACGTATTGACATGACGATTGTTTCAACTATCTACGATGAAAATTTCACTGCCAAATACTGGAAGTTCAAGTTCCTTCTTTTTAAACGGTATGTAGCAAAAATACCATGATCTTTGAATTTTCCCACTAATATAAGATCCTTCATGCAATCTTCGGCCAATGTAAAGCGGCTCTCCCTGTTCACTGATTCCTGCCGGTGTGCCCCTCATCAGAGTGTTGTCGCTATCGATATGTACGAATGTCCCTGGGGTACAGAGCACCTCGTACCGTGAACATTTGTGGCTCTTGCCGCCCCACGGAACGAAGCAGGCTCGTTGATGTGGTTTTACCACTCCTGGTGCCACAGAGTCCATCACATTGGCCCGACCCACGAACAATGGGTATCGTCCCTCCTCATAACCTACTAGTACCGCATTTGGAGGAACTAGTCCATTGGTAGTTTCTACCCACTGCATTCGGTTCAGTTGGTCCCAACGTTTCAGATACATATGGTTAGAACCCTTGAAGGGCCGATCCGAATCGTAGGGGATGCGATCATTATAGAGGGATGCTACAAAATTATATGAAAAGTAATAACTTGAAGGATATGTATCAGTTGACGTGGTATTTACCGTATTGCACCATTTTCGTAAACTCGTTTCGATGACTAACACCTATCGCTCCCGTCTGCTTTTTGTGATGTTGATAATCAAACTGCAAATGATTTCTTCCGTTTCTTCTATAAGCCGGGCAAAAGAGCTAGTGCGACAAAAAGTGAAATTTACGAGAGTGTTTACAAACTCTCTGGTTTTCTTTCTCTCGCGTTTTATGCATCTGTTTTTATTTTATTGACATTCCAACCAATTTCAACCAAAGCAGTTCTGCTGAACTTGCGATAGCAAATTTATGCATAGTTAAAATATATTTACGAATTTTTAACATTATTTTTTTATGTGATGCTTCATAAATAATGTAAGTAATCCATTAACCAGAATCACCTGGTACCTCGTGCTTGCAAGAACATTAGGAATTCTCAACACCAATTAAAATACAGTCTTATCATTCTTATCTTGAACAATTATTACGGTAGTTACCAAACAAATTACAAATAAAAGAAAATGTCTTCCGATTTTAGACAACAGTATTATCAATTACATTCTAGAATACAATGATCACATCACATATTTTTGTTGGTTATTCATTTGAGCTCCTTAGCAGTTGTCTAATACTAGTATTTCATATTCTTTGTAAGCAGTTTCTTTTCCTCTATACGGAACGTAGCAAACCGAGTGGGACGGTTGAACCTTTCCAACTATAAGCTGCCTTCTGTTGATCTGTACGCGTCCGATGAACAGAGGTTCCCCGAATTCCGAATAACCTCCGTGAATGGCTCCCACGGGCACATTGTTCGATGAACATGAAATAAACTTTGTCTTACAATTGCATAGATATTCGTATTTGCTTTTGGGATGCTCATCGGAGCCCCAGGCAATGTGGCAAATGTTTGCTCTGGGACAAACGGACCCGGGTGTAAGCGAATTACGGTGTTTGGCACGACCGATGTACAAATACCCGTCCTGGTTCATACCGCCCACGATGGCTTTCGGTGGAACAGTCTCGACATCTTCGTTGCTCACCCACTCGTGATACTGGAATGTTGGGTCTGGCATTGCACTGAATACTTCGTATTCCTTGAATCCCATTTCGCGTTTGCCATGGCTAATGTAGCACACTCCGTGCGACCGCTGCACTTTGCCATAAATGTACTTCCCCTCGTGTCTCACCCGTCCGATGAAAAGTGGTTCGCCATTTTCTGAAATCCCAGCCGAAGTAGCGCTCAGCAGCACTTCCGTGTTGACCTCCGAAACCGGTAGGAATGATCCGGTCGTACAGAGGACTTCGTAGATTCTCTTCTCGTGTTCATCACCACCCCAGGCGATGCAACAAGCCTTGCGCTTAGGATCTATATATCCGGGTGTCACCGAACCCTGGTGATGAGCTCTTCCTATGAAAGAACTGTTCCGGTGCGAATCGACCGTCCTGACAGCATTCCTAGGAACTTGCCCGTTGCTGGCCCAGACCCACTGCAACCCGGTTTGGCGATCTCGCCGTGCCAACAATCGCTGGCGAGCTCTACGTTCCAGTCTCGGTTCATGTTGATACTCCCAGAGCCCGTGCCAAAATTGCATCTGGGAAAGCGAAGGCGGAGAAACTGAAAACACATAATTGTTAAATGGGACCATGAAAATAAAACTCAGTTTATCAATTACCTAAATTCACCATTTTCCTTAAATACTTTACAATTTCACTGGCATATGCAATGGGGGAATGACTAATCTGTTAGAATGTTTACAGATGACAGCAGAGCGAGCTTGTTTGAGAATGCTGGCTGGCCTCTCTCCTTTTGGGAGAGAGTCCTTGAATTTTTCTCACCGTTCACAAGCTGCTCTCTTATTTTTCTCACTGATGAATCGTCCCACCCCACCCAATCCGATGAATCTTTCTTTCGAGCACATTCAATTTAAAAATAAATTTCAATCAACGCAGTTACCAGAAAATTTGATTTTCAATTTTAAGTGTGATTTTCGAAACAGAACTAAGTTGAATTTTGAGTCCGTGAGTTCGAATAGAACTAAATTTTATTTTTTAATGATTCTAAATTATAGTTTTCTTTTATTCCAATTCTGGATTCTGTATCCGATTCTGAATATTGTTCTACATTCTGAATCTCAACGCTGAATAAGAAATCGTTTTCTTATCGGGATAGTTCGCGTGGCGTTAATAGTTAAAGGTCCAAGATTTAAAAAGTAAAAAAAAATTGAGAAAAAAATTGCCAATCTCTGGATATTTTATAAGTATTTTACTATTAATGCAAAGAAATAAGCGAAATTTATTAAAATGTTCATGCTTTTTTGCAAATCTTTTCATTGATCACTACTTTGATTTTTTAAAGCTTTTACTCCCTTCATTCCATTTTTTCAAAAGACATACACCGTCTCAGCCGGTTTAAGCTACATACTGAATTAAAGTGAATAACTTAAGATTTATATTGATCACTCAGTACTGAGATGTGAATCGAACCCAGTGGACCTGGGATTGGATACTGTCTTCCCAAGCCATCCGCGTAGCCACCTAGAGGTACAATATGCAGGGTGGCCACCCATTCGGGAAAAGCGGGAAATGCGGGAAAAAGACGGGATTTGAAATCCAACGGGGAATCCCTTCCAGTGCTTCCAGTATCTTGGTAGCCAGATTACGCCTGATGGTGGTACCAGAAAAGACATCGAAACACGGATCAGAAAGGCCCGATTTGCGTTTGCGAGTCTCCGAAACATCTGGCGGTCACGCCAGATCTCTCTACGAACAAAAATCCGAATCTTCAACTCAAACGTCAAATCCGTATTGCTGTACGGGTGCGAAACTTGGTGCACATATGCGGTAACGACGCGAAAACTGCAAGTATTTGTAAACCGCTGCCTGCGGAATATCATCCGCGCTTGGTGGCCTGGCAACTGGATCTCGAATGAGGAACTACATCGCCGGTGTCATCAAAAGGCGCTAGAAATCGAGATTCGGGAACGTAAGTGGAGATGGATTGGACACACGCTGCGAAGAGATGAAAACGAGATTTGCAGAGAGGCGCTAGATTGGAATCCAGAAGGTCATCGAAGAAGAGGCAGACCCAGAAATTCGTGGCGGCGAAGCCTAGCCGCTGAAATCCGAACTGTCGACGAGAATCTTGACAGGGACCAGGTGAAGACGCTGGCTCCGGATCGTCAACAGTGGAGGTCTTTTACCACGGTCCTATGCACCGGAGGATCGGCGCGGGATCATTAAGTAAGTAAGTAACGGTTTTTTAATTACAAATAATATCAAACGCGCAAAAAAGCGCCACTGGTTGGGTGAGCTGGCAGTTAGAAGAATGAAATCATTCTATAGAGAAGGCGATCGTGGGCTGTCAGTTCGCTCTACTACCGTGCTCTTTGTTATTGGAGAATCATCCAACTTTGTTTGTCGCGTGTTGTGTTCTTTCTAGCGCTTTGCGTAGAACCCACCCATTAGAACTTTCGGTGAAAGACAATATATATTAACCTTCCAAAGCTGTTCGAGGTAAATATGAGCCGAAGCTCACATTCAAATTATCATAATCATCATTCCAATCTATTGAGAATGGATTCCTTTTTGTATTTCATTTTTCAAAAAAACATGTTACATGTTACCCGACGTAATCGTCGGGTTGGAAAACGAAATTTGATTTAAAAATGAAATTATGCAACTTTGGAAATGAATTTGAAATCTGTTAACTTGTTGATTTAGAGGATTTATGTGAACGCGAATAAAATCTACAGCGCAATAAAAGTTCAAGGGAAATTTCGGATATTAGAATTTATTTTCGTACTCCGATCCATACTGATATGTGGAAGCATTTTTTTTTATAATTCAACT
Source organism: Uranotaenia lowii (assembly GCF_029784155.1). Classification (NCBI taxonomy): domain Eukaryota; kingdom Metazoa; phylum Arthropoda; class Insecta; order Diptera; family Culicidae; genus Uranotaenia; species Uranotaenia lowii. The sequence continues at coordinate 20,122,034 of NC_073692.1, forward strand.
GTTATATCAAATAAATACAATAAGTGCTTACGTTAAATAAATGTAATTTTAGCGAGCATTTACTCCTGCCTAAAAATATTAAATATTCGAGCTGCTTGTGGTAACCGCTGATCTGCTCAGGCATCCGATGAGATTTCATGTGTTATTTGTTTTGTGCTGATCAGTAGAAGGCTGTCCTGGTGCTACATGCGAAATATTCTGTAGAACTTTACAAGTTCTTCATCTACTGACTAACGTAGATTTCATATTCGGCAAATGCCATTTCCTGTCCTCCGTATGGAATGTAGCAAACACCGTGCGATTGCTGGACTTTTCCCACCGTGACGGAGCCTTCATGTGGTACACGTCCAATGAACAATGGTTCACCATCCTCAGATTCTCCGGCCGGCAGAGCATTTGGTGGAATTTCACCTCCGGAAACGGGTACAAATGTACCAGTACCATCACACAAAACTTCGTATTCAGCTTTCGGATTTTCTGCGCCTCCCCAGGCAACGTAGCACACCCCATGAGATGCCACAACCTTTCCAGGAATGATGGCTCCTTCATGCTGTGCACGGCCAATGTAAATCGGCTCATCGGATCCACCATCGCTTCCACCCACAACGGCACCTGGTGGAATCTCGCCGTTGGCTGCGGGAACCCAGCAAGCTGCCCCTCCTGAAACTAGGGCAGCAGCCGGAGCCGATGGAGCGGATTCGTTCTGCTCGATGATCCACGATCCACACGCTCCCCAACCGGTGCACACTCCGACATAGTTAATCGGGAACGGTTCCGGGTTTTCGTAGGACAAGAAAGCTGCGGCCGCCCCTTCCATGCCGACGGTGATAACTTTCTGCAGAAAAACACCAATACCAATTATTTCCATTATTTTAAAACTTCAATCGAACATCAGCTTACGTTATCATCGAACCACTTGACCCAAAATCCGCGGAACTCGCCGGCATTCAGCACATCGGGAGTGTCCACCTCGGCCACGTCCGGCTTGGTGCGGTTCTTGCGGATGACCGATTTGCTATTTTTCCAGCCACCGATGAAGACCTCCAGCATCGGGTCCGATTCCTCCGGTCCGGTAGTCAGCGCCAGATGGGCATCGTTAGCGGCGCGAACCTTGAAGTTGACCACCCCATTTGTAGCCGGGTAGAAGCGGTACTCCAACTTGTCCTCGGTGTCGAGTTCTGCAAACGGAAAGAAGATAGAAGAATCATGATTTAAGAGAAGTTTTTGAATAATCGAATATCTTCTATTGATGATGTATTTTCATGAACTTTCTACTTCACTGTTGTACTAAAAAAGTATGTACCTTTCTTTTGAACAGATTTGAATATTCGACTGCAAGATCGTTATCTCATTGACATTATCATTTTAAAGTGCCGAAAAAGGGATGCACAGACTTTGCATATGGCCGTCACTTCGTTCTTGGCCGATATAAGACTGAGAGTTGCGCGTGTCGAACGGCGCGAGAAGAAAGTCAGGGATCGATACGACGTCCGCCGGTTGGAGAATCCAGAGGTGAAAAGAGCATACGTTGAACAGCTCGTATCCCGAGCCTCGGAACTGCCGACAAACGGAACAGTCGGATGACAGTGGTGTGGAATCAAGAAAGCCTTTATCGCGGCGAGCCATGGTACTCTCGATAAAGTTTGTAGAAGAAGAAGTGAATGGATGTCGGATGAAACATGGAGGGTGATTTATGATCGGAGAAAGGCGAAAGTCGCAATTGAGCAGGTATGTACGGGGTCAGCCAAAGAAGCCGCCCGCTAACGATATGTGGAACTGGGAAAGGCAGTTACGAACTTGTAGACAAGACAAGACAGCCTGGACAAACTCCCTAGCCGAAGAAGAAGAAATCACCGTCAACAATGGAGATATTCGATTACTTTATGACATTTCTCGCCGCCTTTGTGGTGCAAGGACAAATGCTAGAATGCCTCTAAAAACCGAGCAGGTCAGTTATTGATCGATCGAACAGAACAGCTCAAGCGTTAAGGCAGAAACACAATACAGCGTCGAACGTCGCGTCGCGTCAGCTGTCAATGCCGTCGTCGAGTACTAAAACGCTGACGCGACGCAACCGAAGATTTTTGCATCACAATGCAGCGTCGAAAGACATAGCAACCGAAAGTTTGTTTTGGTTTGCTGCTTTCGCCCCACTTTCTGATTTGTTGTCGCGAAACAACCCCAATTCAATTTCACCAAAGTTTTCGCTGGTTGAAGGACGGCTGCTGCCCCACGGAAGGGAGGCCTTGTGAAATTTATTCAAAATAAGAGATACAGCAGGTAAGGTATTTCAAATAGTGCTGAAATACAGATTTGTTTTTTAAATTACAAATATATGGTTTCTTTTAGGTTTCCATAAAATCGTCCGTCGAATTCAAGCATCTTATGTAGCCGATCAGTTGCGGGAAGGATCTGAATCGATCAAAAGATAGAGCTGTTGCACGAACCGAATAATTTAAGCCAGCCTTGTGTTTAGGTGAGTTAGTGAGGATCAAAACCAACCAACCTCAACGGAAGAGTATGTTTATGAGGCTCCCCAACTCCTCAATTGCACGGTGTTAATTTTACACGAAAAAAGTGGAAGATTGAGAAAAAATGTATAAAAATATGTTGATTAGATTAGTAATAAATGTAACTATTTCATTGAGTGTTTTTAGAAAAACTATCAATCCGAAAATCCATTTGTATACATTTACAACTCCACAACATTATGATTTTTCATCGATGGAAATCTCCGAAAAAAAAATTGATTTTCTCAACGTGTCAAAGCACAATGAAATGTTCATTCTTAATGAGAAAATTCGAAAATTTGTTAAATCGATTAGAAAATATGGGTGATTATAAGAGATTCGAGTTTATTAGTTTCAAACTTTGTATAAAAAACAAAGTCGGAATATTTATAACGCTGCTGATTTTAAATTTTTTCAAAAACAGAGCGTCGACGTTGTAGAACGCTGCTGTTTAGAACAAGTTTTGCATTTTAGTACAATGCCTTCATTGACGCGACGCACCATTGTGGTGGCTCAAACGGAAAATGGTATCCCCAAAACGAAATGTCAACGCGACGCTGACGCGACGCGACGTCCGACGCTGTATTGTGTTTCTGCCTTTAGACTGAACATTTTGAACAACTCTTCCGAGTCACGAATAGCGATGGCCAACAGAATTCGCAGCTCGAAGCGCCAATAGTAAGTCGCATTGGCGTCAATTCGGAAGCGCCCTCGCTGACTGAAATAGAATCGGCAATCAAAGACATGCCTGCCTTGTCAGCACAAATGTTGCACCGCCTTTTCGCTGTCATCTGGGATACTGCAACATTCCCGGCCGACTGGATGCAGGGTATCCTCGTAAAGGTCCCGAAGAAAGGAGACCTGACAGTGTGCGGTAACTGGCAAGGCATAACGTTGATCTGTATAACCCTCAAAGTATTTACTCTGCAAAGTGATCCTGAACAGGATCTAGGAGAAAATCGACGCTACACTCCGACTGTAACAAGCTGGATTCCGATCCGGACGATCATTTGTGGACCACATCACAACGCTACGAATAATAGTGGAACAAATCAACGAATTTCAGGACCCTCTTCTACGTACGAGGTACGAGGTATTTTCTTGCAAGGTCTTGCACGACGGTGTCTTGTCCAATCCAATTCCGGTAAATGCTGGAGTAAGGCAAGGATATATTTTATCACCGCTGCTTTTTTTCATCGTAATGGGCGACATTGACCTGGCAGACGATATTGTTTTGCTCGCCCAAAGACAATAAGACATGCAGAGCAAATTCGACGTCCTCGCCGAAAGCTCCAAGGCAACAGGTCTCAAAATCAATGTCGGAAAGACCAAGTCGATGTCCAGGTCAACACAGTAAATCCTTCCAATTACGTGGTAGCTAGACAACAAGTTGAGAAAGTGGATTGCTTCCAGTATTTTGGTAGCCAGATAACGCCTGATGGTGGTACCCGTAAAGATATCGAAACCCGGATCAGAAAGGCCCGATTTGCGTTTGCGAGTTTACGAAACATCTGGCGGTCACGCCAGATCTCTCTTTGAAGAAAATCCGAATCTTCAACTCAAACGTCAAATCCGTTTTGTTCTACGGCTGCGAAACTTGGTGCACAGCGGTGACAACTAGAAAACTACAAGTATTTGTGAATCGCTGCCTGCGGAGTATCATCCGTACTTGGTGGTCTGGAAACTAGATCTCCAATGAGGAACTACATCGCCGGTGTCATCAAAGGGCGCTAGAAATCGAGATTCGGGAACGTAAGTGGAGATGGATTGGGCACACGCTGCGAAGAGATGAAAACGAGATTTGCAGAGAGGCGCTTGATTGGAATCCAGATGGGCATCGAAGAAGAGGCAGGCCCAAAAGCTCGTGGCGGTGAAGTCTAGCCGTCGAAATACGAACTGTCGACGAGAGACTTGACTGGGATCAAGTGAAGACGCTGGCTCCGAATCGTCAACAGTGGAGGTCTTTTACCACGGCCCTATGCGCCGGAGAATCTACGCGAGACCATTAATTAAGTTTTTTTTACTAAATCGAATTTTGAAAACCGACCACATAAATGTTTCGCATGATTTGTTGCACTTTAGGTCTTATTCTTTTTTATTATCATGATCAAGAAAAAAGTGGATTAGCAAAATTATTTGTTTATGAATGCTCTCCAAAAATCCCAATAGTAGATCTATCAAGGAAAAATGCTGATAGGTAATATAATTTTTTTAACGATTTCAGAGCAAGTTGAAGTCGTGCCATGATGTAATACCCTTTTTTTTAAATATTTACAAACGAGTACCTTTATACCGTACCCTAGGCTGTAATGGGTCACGGCGACGGCGTGCATTACTATGTTTATGGAAGTTGACGGTTTGGAAACAGACTCTATACTAACATAAACCTGAAAGGGCGGTTGCACGTAGCCTTATTCGATATGAGATCATAGAAAGTAAATTAAAAGGTGCTTCAATATCGTATACTTTTTCTTTGATGATCCATGTTGATAAGGTGAATGGGAGTTGAAACACTTGCCCTCCCTTCCGTTGGACAACAACAGCATTGCGCAGTGGAAATATCACAATTAGCAGTTTAAATGTTGATATTTCCACTTTTCCACCATGCGCAAGTTAGATTAGAATAGACAGTATTGTAAATGAATGATAACTGCCAAAATTAGAAAGGCAATTTAATTGTACAAGAATTAGTGGATGAAGATGTTAACAATTGGTTAACACATGGTTAGGTATTCAATGTTCAATGTGTTACTAGGCAAGGTAAAGTAACAGTATTCTTCTCCCCAATGCTCTAGTAAGTGTGCATTTGCGGTTTATGAATTTCGAAGCTTATTCTTAAACCAAGCATTTTACAAGAACTAGAGGCTAATTGGATCAAGATGCTGTTTAGACAGTTTCCTGTCAAGAATATTTCCTTTTCGTTTCAATACTTTTTGATAGATTTGTCAGTGTTTTGGTTAGGTGTGAAATTGAAATAATGAAGTAAAAGATAGATGATAGTCCAGGAAAATAATATTGGAGATTTATAAATAGGAGTGTAATTTATTTCATCCGAAACAGATTGAGGAAACTTGCTCTAAGAAGTTGTTAAGCGTTCGAAATTTTAGAAGAATAGCATTGTCATTAGCAGTATGGTCTGATTATTAATTCATTCATGCTATTTATTTCATTGTTTGTATAACGTAAAATTAATACAAAAGTTGGGGGGTAGACAATTAAAAATTCTGTTTTATGGTATCCAAGTTGTTAATATAATTACAGAGCAGCCGCGTATTTATTTGGAATTCCTTAGGAGTCACACATTGGGAAACATCTTTAATTACCCAATCCATCTGAATCTAGTTCTTTCTTGTTTTATTACTTTTTTTTTGTAGTTCCATCTATAGCTCGATTAGGTTTGAAATTCAAATAAGGATGTAGAAGATCGAAGGTATGATTTTGATAAACAAGAACCTTCTCGTCCAGGAAAATAATATCGGGGTTTTAAAAATTGACATTCATTTTAACCAAACCAAAGATTGAAGAAGGTTGTTTTGAGAAGTTGTTTAAAATAAGCAAGGTTTGAGAAGAACAGTATCGCCATTTGCATTATGGTTTATATCCTGTTGTTTTGATAAGTCAATGATAGTACAAAAGATATTGATCATGCAATTCATAATTGTATCTCTATTTTATTTTTTAATTTTCCAAAAAATTTGGTACAATTAATATTTGTGTTAAGCGAAATTTTATAATTGCAGCATTGAGAGATAGCTTCTTATCTAGATGTCTTGTTCTGAATACGGGAAATATGTTTTATTAGTCAATCTATATTAATCTCGAGTAAAAACGATCATAAATTCAAAGTTTTTGAATCGAGTAAGGTTAGGTGACAGGTAGGGATAACTCAACTACGGTAAGATAGTGAACCCTTCTGACAATGATATTGAGACGTTAGCATATGATAACTTTTGCTACCATACTGTTACTGCTCGGTTGAATTGGAGGTTGGGTTAACTCGAAGCTCATGTAGGGCCCAATTGTCCCAGTCCGTCGAGCACTATCTTAACGCTTCCCTAAACTGGTGCTTCAGAACCCTCGGGCTCTGTTGCCGCTATCCTTCTCTAAGCTATTCTACTCTCATGTAAATTTTCCTCTTCTGTCCCCCGATCTGTTTTTCCTTTCCGGGTCAGCCAGGTAGCTCATAAACCCATACAAAAAAATATATATATATATATATATTTACAAACGAGTACCTTTATAACCTTCTTTTTTGACAAACATTTCATTATAGATCCATTTTATTACTCCAATTGTGATTTTTTTTGCTTCATTTAAAACAATGATATTTGCCTGGAGGTAAACTTGTCCGTCCCGTATTCCAGATCCCGCCAAGAGAGATAACATTTTTCACAAATGACTTAATTAACACGTGTTGTGTGATACCGATCACGATGTTACAATTGAAAGTACTGTGCTGAGACGGTTTATAAGCATGTACCTCTACAATTTTAGAAGCATACAAGTCGAGGTCTGCCAATAACGCTCGGTCGCTAATTGTCGCTTGTCTCTCTCGATGATTGAAGGCATAAGTTTCTCGTCTCCAGCTGTCGACGTGCCACATTCAGGGATTCCACGATCAGTCGAGTCGAGAATCAATCGTTCAGCATTCTCGCCTAACCCCCCTGGAACATAAATTTTCAAGATTCACAGAAATACTGGTTTTTTTTTATTTCCTCCATCTTCAGTCATGTGACCCGATGTCAGTTGAAGTATTAAAAAATTCAAATTTTCATCGCCGTTAGAACGGGCCACTTAGCCAGCTAGTTCGGAAAGCTTACCTTCAAATCTGATGACCGAGGTGGTTTTGGCGGGTGCTTTTTGGTCAGCACTACTACTGTTACTAATAATAATATTATCGATTCCGCTGCTGACGGCGACGGTTTCATCTGGTGAGGTGGCATCGTCTGTTTGCACCTGAGGGCAATCGATAATCTCCACCTCGGACGTCGTCGGACTTATAATGGCCGATGGAGCTTCATCCGAATTTGGCGAATTTGGGTTAGTTACATTGTGCTGTTTTTTCTCCTTCACTCTACGATGAGCAGCCGGTCCTGTTTGCATGAAGAAGTTTTTACAGATAAGTATGTTGGATGATTGGAAGTTTATGACAACACCGAAAAAGCGAACAAAAACATTCTAGAAAGCTCGCACAGAAAACTACAAGAAAACCTTACATTCAAAAAATTTAAATTTCCAGAATAACAGAAAAAAAAATTACAAAACTACTGCTACTATTCGTATCTTGATCATAAGAACCGTGACTAGAGACCCAATAAAGTATGGAGCTGAGTACTTTTAGCATTACGTCAGATGATATTTTTAGGCTGACCAGAGCTAAACGATGACTACTGTCGTCGCATGGTGTAAGCACTGTGTAAGGCCAACTAGCTCCTACGAGTTGTCAAACATTACACATTTATATTCTTAACGATAAAATTATATTCTCGAATAGTTACACCTTTTTGCATCTCAATGCTGTCAAACCCCTTCAAAATTTATGCTAGTCTCTTTGCCACAATTTAGCTGCACTGTTACGCCGGATTTGGCTTATTGGTGCGACTGCTCCTAAAAATATTGAGGTCGGAAGCTCGTAAAATCTACCGGCACTTGTGCTCCGATAGTAGAAATGCAATGTATATAGCTTTACACTCCAGACAACCGGTGAATAGTGCTGTATGGGTTGAAACCCAAACGCCTACGAAACGCAGTACCAGTTAGGCATAAATGAAAATGAAACTGTTTGTTGTGTGGGTCAAAGATTCATAAATTTCTGGATGAAATCATCGCAAAATGTATAAGTTTTTTCTGTAAACTATATTTTCCGAGTTACGTGAAAGAAAATTTATTAAAATATTTTTTTTATAATTTAAAAAAAGTTTCAATAATCTTAGAAATATAATTTGAATTACAATTATTCCATCATACAAGAAAATTCGTACGAAGTTTTAGCCGTTATGATTTCGAATCAGCGACCAACAGCAATGCGAGACCGACCAAATCTACGAGGATGATGTGATGCAGCTCCTCCCCTCAGTTCATGATTCTTTAAATTCAGAAGTTATCAAGTAGCGTGAGGGCCAAAGGTCGCTACATACATGTTCAACATTCTCGCTGCAATACCGGTTGTGAAATTTGTGTTCGATTTGAACTAGCTACATTTTATATTAAATTGAATTTCCGAACACAAACATAATGTTTCATCTAAAAAATCCATCTGATAAATCAGTAGGTGGTATGAAAAACCCCTAGCAATTGCTTTTGCTAAACTAAATCGAGCATTCGAGCAGTCGCAGAAAGCAATTGCTTCGATTGATATGAATAAAGTTTTTTCTGACAGCTGTTTTCTCAGTCAGGAGCTTTTACTTTTAGAACAAGCTGTTCGGTATGAATAAAGCCCAAATCTGAAGCAATCGCTCGAGAAATCTCCTAGCAATTACTTTATTTTCTAAGCATGCTTGGTAGCAGACTTTTCCAATAAACAAATTCTTCAACAACGTCATGAATTTATAAAATTAGCAATATTACATTTCAATACAATTTAAAAAGGCATTTTCAACATAGATAAAGAACAGTCGAAGTGATAACCCAACTTTTTTCATATTCCTGTCGTTGTATGAAATGATTCGTCTAAGATGAAACAAAACAAATCAATTAGTAAATATTTCAAATTAAAAAAATCCGGCTACAGTGGAAGAAGTCCCAATCGGCTTGAAGTTGGAAGAAAGTTGTAATAATTTAAAACATAATTCAGATCTCCCAAATTTATATGATTTTTTTTATAATTCTAAGATTAAAAAAAAACATCTAAGTTAAGATGCGCGCCTATTGCCTATTTTTTTATATATCGGATTATCCCGATCCGAAAACGTGTGGGAGAGCTTATGATAAATGTTAAAAAGCTAGGCCATTTTTATTTGACAATATTTAATTTTCTTTAAACATCAACATACGAGCGTGTATTGACTTAAATTTTTCCGATCGTTCTTACACCCACCACCCGCACCGTCGATTTCATGGCTATTTTAGCCGTACTTTTCAATTTGTTGATCGTCTTCTTTCATTTTACTTTAGAAAATTTCAGATTCTGCTGGTTGGATAGCTCTTTTTTTCGAAGCAAAAGCTATGTTCTAAGACTTTAGTACACATCTGCTAAGCAAACGTTTATTCATACCAAACTAAGCAAATGCTTTGGGCTTTTGCTTTGCTTGATTTCGAGCAAAGTAAAAGCTACCGAAGCAATTGCTAAACCTTATTCATACCACTAAGTGTCTCGAATCTCTCGCTCGAATGGAGCAGCATGTAAAGACAGCTTATTTTGACATACTTTACATACTAAGGTGGTTCGCCTCTCTCGAGAATCTAAGAGTAAATCATTATAACATTGTTATTCGTCATTAAACACAATAAGTCGGCGATGTTGACGAGGCTTTCAAGAAAATAACAATGGAAAATATTTGGTTAAATTGAAGTACTTATATGATTTCGATCCAACGAAAAAAACGCCATTTGTTTGAACAAAAAAACGCGTTTGCATCAATAAAAAATAAGTCATGAATATGATATCACATTCAAAACGTTAAACTCTTAACACAGAAAAACAGCATTTTTGGTGCCTATGTTTCAGTAACTGATTTTAGAAGATTTTTGCGTCTTGAATTACAATCTTTTGTCAGATTTTGTGCATCAACTCTAGTGTCGGTGAAAGGGCGTTTAAAAGTTTTTAAATTCACCAGTTTTGATTTAAATGAATCTTTGTTAACTTTGTTAACACGCAAAACCAAAATTATTTCAACCTATTTATTATTTTCCATTCAATCAAGGATTCAAATTTTGTATAAATATTCTAGTTTAAGGCGTCAATACGTAATACAAAAACACATTTCTTTCAATCGAAAGAACTTTATTGACCTCTAACTAGGCAATTTATGCAAAAAAAAAACAAAATTGTGTTTCAATAGTTTGAATTGTCTAACTAGTGTATTAGATAATAATTTACAGAACTCACCTAAAAGTCGATTCATTCATTCAAAAATAATTTAGTGCATCTTAAAAAAACGATATACATATCATATGATGATTTGCTTTAGTGTTTCTCGGTTACACTGACGAAAATGCAACCTATCAGCAGAGCTGTCAAATTACGGTTGTCAAATTTCGGGTCTAACTACCGTTGCGTAAATCCAATTTTTCTCTATATACGCAATATTTCGATTTTTGAAAAAAAAATTGTTGGCAACCCTGACTTGTTTATGATTTATTTTCCTTTCAAACAGCCGTTGCGTCGTCGTGACGGACTGGATGAATCGAAGTCGTTTTTATTTCTTTTGTTGAGAAGGAAAAATATAACAAAGAATAGTGCTTAGCAAATTTCAGAAGCCAGTGTTCTCATTGAGCAGCACATTCTGCAGAGTGGATCAGCTTTTATTGCGGTTTTCATCATTGCATTGAGTGAAACCTCTCAGAAAATTCGATTATCGGCGCGCAGTAAGAGAGCGAGCAGTAGAAATTCTATCGCCGTGCGCGCAATTTTAGAAAGCTTGCGAATGTATTGTGCTTTTTTGGGGAGTATAATACCCCAGCCTCCAACTGCATCGTTAATATAAAGTTGTGACTGGCAACTAAACAACAATGTTAAATATGTTAAAACGACTATAATCAAAACAAGAAAAAATTCTCTTGGTATTAAATATTTTACTATTTTTAAGCAATCAAATAAACATTGCTTTATTTTGACTGCGATGACAGAATACAGCTATATTTCGAGAGAGCTTTCATTACGCGTCGTATGAAACATCTTAAAAATTCACAGAAAACTGCTGCAAAAGTTATCAAAACAACTTTAAAATTTGTATTTCACATATAGAATATGTTGTCCAGGCTGCAAATATTCTAAATGGAAAGAAGTTGCGACTTGTTTATGTCAGTTTTTGTGTTTTTTCTTAATAAAACTGATTGCTTACATTTTGTTTCATACGACGTAATGAAAGCTCACGCGAGATATGATGGTTTGCCGTGAACAACGTCCAGGTAACTTTGAGTAAGAAGCAGTGGCAACAAGAATAGCCAAAAATTGGAAAACTTGTCGAAAAAGAACCCAATGAGGGCTCTTCACATGAACAACACTCACTTTCGCATTTTACCATTTTTTTATCGTAGCACCTTCCAGAACACAGAAATTAAGGATACATTATTTTGGTGCCTATGTTTTAATAACTGATAGGTTTCCACACTTTTTCCAAAAATTTTAATAAGTAAGATTACAATTATTTCTGACATCACTCAAGTCTTTGAGTGTTTGATGTTGAAGATTTTAACTCGTTTAACAATTTGTTAAAGACTGCAAAACGACTTGACTTATGCGTTAAGAAATATCTAAAATTCCATTTGCTTGAACATTTAAAAAAAAAATTCCAAATTTCTGGTTTTTTGTAGAATTGGAAAAAAATAACAAAAAGTAAACCTCTATAACTTTTTCAAGAATTCAAAATTGCTAGCCTTCTTCAGAAAAGTTGTTTATTGAATTAAACTCTTTATTTCCGAAATATTTGTAATTTAATTATTATAGTTTTGTCAAATGTCGTGTTCCCAGACGAATGAAAAGGCAAGTAGACTAAACTAAAGTATATGTTTATTCGAGAAAGTGTGACAACTGAATGACAGATCTTTCACACAAGGGGTGGTATTTATACCAGCAAGTACCCCTAGCGTGATGATAGCATGCTGCGACATTCTAGTAGCTTCTGATTGGTCGTGTGGTCGTGGCCTACCACATCTCCCTTTTTTTAAGAAAGATCGTACGAGCTCAATCGCTTGGGCGGACAGCGATTTCGGGTTGGTCTTGTCCGTGGTGGTGGAACTTCAGGTGACTGCAGAGGTGAGCCATACTCGGAACAATCCAAATCGTCTTCATTCCGCAAGGAGTCTGTTTGGTCAGCTCCGGAGACTGGAACAACGAAATCATCCAACAACACCGACAATGGAAGATTTGGTGTTGGAACCGGTGCTGCTGTTTCGATGAACCAGGCCTTCAGTTGATTGGTGTGGGATCGGATGAGTCGACCGTTGTCCAGGAGAACGGTGTACATCACGTTACCTTTGGGTTCGATGATCCGACCCGGAATCCACTTGGCGGAATTCCCTTGATGAACCTTGGCCAGAACCGGATTTCCAGCGACGAATTTCCTTTGCACAGCGCCGTGATGTTTATTGAACTGAGCGTTTTGAGCATCGTTGATTCGTGTTGGGCTTGGTAGCGTTGGCTTCAGAAGGTCCAATTGGGTGGAGATTTGCCTACCGAGGAAAAGATGAGCAGGGGTCTTGCCGTCAGGAGCGCTTCGAGCTGGCGTGGAACGGTACACTGACAAAAATGTTTGTAAGTGCTGGGTTGTAGCCATGCTTTCCCCATTTGCGAGCTTCTTGAGTCCTCGTTTCAAGCTGTCCACAAACCTTTCCGCTTGGCCGTTCGATTGCGGATGGTATGGAGCGGTCGTCAGATGTTGGATTCCGTGTTCTTTGCAGAATTGTTGGAACTGTGCGCTGATGAACTGGGAACCGTTGTCGGAGACCAATGTGTGGGGATATCCGTATCTTGCAAAGGTTTCTTGCAAGAAGTCCAAAGTTGCAGTCGTAGTAGTTGAACGCGTTCGGAAAACCTCGGGCCACTTGGAGTAGGCATCAACTATGACCAGATAGTAGAAACCATCGATGGGGCCGGCATAGTCGATGTGAATTCGCTCCATCGGTTTTGAAGGAAGGGGCCAGGATTCGAGAGTTGTTTTCCGGGGATCTCTCACTGCTTGGGCACAGGAACTACATCGGCGCACAAAGTCCTCGACGTCATCATCGATGTTCGGCCAATAGACGAAACTTCTTGCTATTGACTTCATGCGCTCCATTCCAGGGTGTCCTCGGTGTAGCTGGCGAAGTATTCGTTTTCGGTACAAGGCTGGAACGACGACACGGTCACCAAACATGATGCAGTCTTGAAAAACTTGTAGGCTGTCACGTCTGGAGAAAAACTGTCGTACTGTTGGATCGGCGATTGTTTTCGCAGATTCGGGCCACCCGTTCTGGATATAGTTGAATACTTCTTGAAGTGTTGGATCCTCTGCTGATTGTTTGGAGATCATGTCCGATGTAACCGGCAGGTTGGAGATGGACCCTTCGAAAATAGTTTTCACGTCTGTCTCCATCTGTATCGCTGCGATGACATATTCTTCGTCCGATTTCTTGTGGGAATTCATCAGACGAGAGAGAAGATCGGCGTGTCCAAAGCTTGCGGTTGGAACGAACTGGATTTCGAAATTGTAGAGCAACAAAGTCAACGCCCAGCGTTGGAGTCGATTTGCTGTGTACACCGGAATCCCTTTCTTGCTGCCGAAAACCTTCAGGAGGGGCTTGTGGTCGGTTTGAAGAGTGAACCTGCGACCATAAACCATTTTGTGGAAGCGCGTGACAGCAAAGATGAGTGCCAAAGCTTCCTTCTCGATTTGGCCATAGTTAACCTCAGCAGGTGTCAACGATCTTGAAGCGTGAGCGATGGGTTTGATGGAACCGTTGGGGAATCGATGCATTATAACGGCACCCAAGCCGTGTTTGGATGCATCACCAGCTACGATGATTTCCTTCCGAGGGTCAAAGTGTGTCAGAAGGAGGTCAGACTGCAGAATGGATTTGAAGCGGTCGAACGAGCTTTGGCATTCTGGAGTCCATTCCCAGCGGGCGTCCTTCTTCAGTAACCGGTCGAGCGGCGCACGGAGCTCCTTGATTTGGCCTACAAACCGTCCATAATAGTTTATAGCGCCAAGATAGGATCGAAGCTGTGACACATTCGTGGGGGCCGGCATCTCAGAGATCGCACGAGTCTTGGCTGGATCTGGGCGGAGACCTTCCTTGTCGATGATGTGACCAAGAAATTTAATCTTAGGAAGAGAAAAATGGCATTTTTCGATGCGTAGATGAAACCCGTAATCACGAATCCTTCCAAGGGTCGCGTCCAGATTGCGATCGTGTTCCTCTTGAGTTCGTCCGGATACCAGAATATCGTCGAGATAGGTTTTCACACCTGGGATGCCAGCTACCATGCAGTCGATTATGCGTTGAAAGGCTCCAGGTGCCGATTTTATACCTGGAGCAAGACGGTTGTACTGGAACAGGCCTCGGTGGGTGTTAACCGTCAACAGTTTGCGTGATTCTTCCTCCACTTCGACCTGGAGGTATGCGTCCGACAGATCGATTTGGGAGAAAATGCGTGCCCCAGCCAGGGCAGTAAAGATGTCGTCGGGATGAGGCAGAGGATGCCGGTCGGATTCTAGAGCTGCGTTGAGTCCAGTTGAGTAATCGCCGCAAATTCGAACAGAGACGTTGTCCGATTTGCGAACCACGACGATGGGGGCAGCCCAATTGGAGAACTGCACTGGAGAAATGATGCCGCGTTCTTGTAGCCTTTGGAGTTCAGCATCCACCTTCGGGAGAGCGGCATAGGCTACCGGGCGCTTGGGGCAGTATACTGGTCGGGAATCCGGCTTGAGGTAGAGTGTAACCTGTGCTTTGGTGCACAGCCCAAGGGAACTCTGGAACACTTCGGGGAACTTAACCTTCAGTCGTTGTGCCACGTCTTCGGATTTCTGGATGGAGTTCACCAACGAGTCGAAGGGGGACCGACCAAAGGTTGAACAACTCGATGAGGTCGATACCCAGTACGTCGAGATCGGAGTGGTTGGCAACGTAGATGCACCCTTGTTTGGAGACGTTCCGGATGGTTACTTCGGTGATAAACTCTCCTTTCAAGTCGAGCTTGTCACCGGAAGCGCTGACAGCAACGATGTTCGTAGGGTTGATTTTTGGTTTCCCGATGCAAGCCCAGGTTTCCGTCGAAATTATGGTGATGTCAGCCGCACAGTCGAGTTGGAGCTTCACATTGACACCGTTCAAATTTACCTCAGCAAATTTGCGCTTTTTGGAGATGTCAACATGTTTCACCAAACTGATGCTCTTCATCTTTTTCGTCTTCTTCCCGGGAGGCTTGGGATGGAGGGACACAGGGTTGATTGAGGGATCCTTCTTCTCAGCCTGGGGAGCTGCGTTGTTCTGCAGGAGAACTGCCATCTGCTGCTGCTGGTTGGCCAGGATATCGTTGAGCCGGAGGAGAGCGTTTTTAATATCCATGTCCATGATCGGGATCTTCGAGGTTCTCGTCGCCAATTTGTCGTGTTCCCAGACGAATGAAAAGGCAAGTAGACTAAACTAAAGTATATGTTTATTCGAGAAAGTGTGACAACTGAATGACAGATCTTTCACACAAGGGGTGGTATTTATACCAGCAAGTACCCCTAGCGTGATGATAGCATGCTGCGACATTCTAGTAGCTTCTGATTGGTCGTGTGGTCGTGGCCTACCACATCAAAATACTGAACAAATTTGTTTCATACATTTTTATCAATTTTGATAGGTAAATAGAGAGGATAGAAAAAAAAAAATTGCATATTTTGAATAATTGCCCCAAAATTATTTAAAATTAGCTATTTAATTTTTTGCCCCTCGGAAAAAAATGAACATGGTTGCCTTGTCAATTAAACAATTTCTGACAGAGTAGCTTCTTGAACCACCTTAAAAATTCATAACGTGGGAAGCTGCATAGCTGAACGATTGGCTTGTAGCGGAGAGACGTTTGTAAACGACCTACAGAGAAGGTCCAGGGAGACAGGCAGGGCCCAGGGGTAGTCTTCTTTAGCATGGATTCAGTTGAGATAGTTAGAGAGACAATGATGATGTCATGCCAGTCGGCAGTTGTTTTTTTGCATGTTGTGTTGAGGTGGCAGCGGATCGAAACACGGGCACACTGAGGATTTGTGTGTCATCCAACAAACCGCACCGATGGGTTTCAAATTGTCACCTTAACTGTTCAATTTTTTATTGTCTAGTGGTGAATGAGAATATATGTACGCAGTAGCGATACATTGCTGATCATGTACGCGTACATCGTATAGAATTACCCAAGCTATTTGTACTTGCGACGTAAAAAGTAGGATAACTCATTAGCATTCATGTGCAAATGAAGGTATTTTTTTGTATACAGGTTTGGGATCGTAGTCATAGTTTACAAAATAGCTACAAGAAAAACATGCATTCGAGAAAAATCAGAAAATCAACATTGAAAACAAGATGGAAAATGGAAACGTGAACATTCGATACAGATGGTCTAATTTTAGATTATTTCAATTTGTTCCTCGTTCATTTGAACTTGGATTGATTTTACGTTTCACAACAGTAAAGAGGAGAAAAATTTTTTGAAGAAATTTCCTACGAATAAGTTAACTAGGGAATTAATGCAAACTGCACCAGACTTACCGATGTTGCTGGCCATCTTTTACTGCTGCGTTTCGATCCACAAATTTTCTAGTTGCGGTTATATGCTTTCGCTGACTTTTCACTTCCAATTCGGGAGATATACTGCAGTTATGTACTGTTAGGTATAGGTTTGCGACCTCTTTTCGGATCACTGGTTCACACCAAAAATCGCGCCCGAGACAGACGGTAACTGGTAACTGGTAATAGTTGTGATCGCCGGCACGTTTCAACACTGACTACAAACACGGACCAGCCGTTGAGCCGGTATTATAGGAGCATCAGAAGCGCGTTATATTATAAGAGTTATAGGAAGAGCGTGAACTTGAAAACGTTTAGTGAGAAGAGAAACTTGTATTGTGATTTTGCGAGTATTATTATGTACCGGCATTTTATGGTGAATTGCGAATGCCGCGGTGTAAGGGTATGAGAAGTGAGAAACTTACGCTATACTTGTGATTTTTGCCATAGAAGACTTGAAAAGAGATAGGACATCTTCAACACAAATTCATTACAGAAAACACCAACATTTAATTCTAAAATTTCAAACTTCTGAGATTGATCCACAATGTTTCGAGCCTTCTAAGAGTTTGAGTTTTGTTTATAAACCAGTTCTGTTGATAAGTGAAGTCAGTTACACGACGCAATTGGAATTAATAAGAGGTCTACATAAACTTTTGACGGTCGCCATGTAAAAAAAGAATTACGCCTTCTAATGATATTCAACAAATTATGGAAACTTCACCTATACCGAATATGCTCGCTCATGCTGGAAGGTGTGTCTATTTGCAATTTTTATGAATTTCGTAGCGCTGTTCCATCCAACTAAACGTGAGATTTGTTTCAGATTTACAAAATTAGATCAAGATATTTCAATTCGATAAGTTTTGTATAGAGAAATGCAAATTTCTGCAAAGAACGAAAAACTATATGTTTATAAGTTATCAGAACATTTTAAGACTCAAAGTTTATAACTCTAATATTTATGAAGCATGTAAGATTGGCTTAGGAAGTGTTGCTAGATTCCTTTGTTATAATTTTTCTATCTTTCTCTCTATTGCTTTTGCTGTGCGGTTCTCAACAAAGTTGTAGTTTCAAAAATATCAGGACACTTTAAGAATAGTGGCTTGATGCCAAATCTTCGTCGTGCTGCTGCAAGAACAGTTAAAGGCGCCTTTCGTGGCTGATTTGTAGATCTCGTCATTTACTGTGCCCTTTGTCACGAAAGACTCACTCCTCAGTCCGCAAGAGCAGATGGCCTGCCAAACGAGATATAAAATATATTACCTCAATTTGTCGTCCACATAGAACTAGCTCTTGTCGGTGAAAAATTCCAACCCCGGAATTTGCTTAAAATCGGCTTTTATATACGTTTCGTCGTCCATCACACGGCAGCCATATTTTGTCAGCATCTTCTCGTAGAAGTTCCGTTCCCGAGTTTTAGCCGTTGATTGTTGCCGCTCATCGTGGTTTGGGGAGTTCTGTACCTTATATGTATGTAGTCCAGCTCTCTTCTTTGCCTTCTGGACGTGGCTCTGCAACATGCCGATCTTTTAGCCAAATCACGGCTCGAGACATTGGGATTTGCTTAAATCTTCCGCTTCACCTTTCCCTCCGTTGTTTTGTTCTCCAGACCCGGTTTTCTTCCAGCTCCTGGAACCGCTTCAACACTCTGGAGACGGTTGAATGGTGAATAATCAACATTTTCCCAACTGCCGGTACAACAGGTCAGGAAATTCTAGGTGTTTGGAAAGAATTTGTTCTCTCGAGTCGCGTTGAATCACCTCCATTTTCGTTGAATCGAAAAACACCACTTCGAGTATGACAGCATGTGAACAATACACAAGAAAGTCTGCGAAATTTGGTTGGTAAAAAAGTTATGCCCTGTTGAATGTGTCGCAATAATTTCGTGTTCGCCCTTTAGCTGACATTCCTGACTTCATTTGTGCGAGAAAAAAAGCTGCCCACAGAAGAAATTAACAAAATACGGTGGTCAAATCGTGCGCAAAATATTGGAACCGCTGGCGAGAGATATTTTGAAAAATTAGGTAAATGACGAAAAAACGAACTCTTTAGCGGGCACCTGGCAGGGTTCCAGCCAGAAACTTTTCGTTGACAAGTCTTGCCTGCATGTTCCGGAGATGAACAAAGAGAAAAATTTGAAAAATATGATGTCTAGCACTTCAGGTGTCTGACGATCTGTGAAAGCTACAAATCAGTCAGAGTTACATAGCTATTGCCACAATGAATGGCTAAATTAACCAAGAAGGTTGCCTCCAAATACGACCTTTTTCGCTTAATAACACTTTCGTAGATCCTACAAAGTTGATACTAAGTTTTTGTTGAATCTACAATTATTAGAAAACAGAGGTGGAGTGATTAAAAGTTAAATATTTTGTTTTTGTATCGAAACAGGACAATCTGCTAAAATGTTCATGATTTCGATCAAATAAAAAGTTTTAAGTAGTTTAGAGGTAGGTTTAGAGCTCATACCGTAAGAAGAACCAAGGAAACCGTAATATATAATGTTGAGTTCAATGTATAAATTTTAATAATTACACCATTAAAGTAAAAAAAAAACACTCGAATGAAATGGTTTGTTTTGCCCTATTTATTACTAAACCTAAAAAAATCACAGCTCACAAATTTTTGTATTCTCTATACAACACGTTTAGACGGTAAATCTGTTCGAAAATAAAAAAAAAAACTGCACATAGAGCATTAAGCGGTCGACGTCATCTTTGTCTTTAACAATAAACTAAACTAATTTTGTGAAAATTTTTAGTAGCCAGTAGCGCCAAGAGTGGCTCGAATATGTTCGAACGAAACCCAAAATATCAATGCCCATGGCCCCAAACGGATCCAAACTGGAAGGAAACCCTTGTACAGAGCAAAGAAACCTTCTTTGCTCACAGTCTTCTGTAGACAATCCACTGATCCTTTGTAGAGGAGGCCTCTGGAATACACAATTATTGTTACTGAAAGTTCACTTCCGTTAGCGCTTTTGCTAGTGTAGCTTACTTTCCGCTCAAATCTGTAGGTTGGTTCATGACCCTAGTCTTGATAACGTCAGCCGGTGTACCCATCGCTGCTGCCGCGAAACCAGCACACATCGAAGCTATGATATGCACCAAATGACTGTCGGGGAGGCCAGTTTTCTTCATCACGAATCGTTTCGCCAAGTCATAAGTGGTCAGGTCTCCCAGGTTAACAAGAGCTGCCCGTTGCACGTTCGGAATGCTCCCCTTCCATAATCCTGGAATACCACCGCGTTTCACAATTTCCCGGAAAGCATGGTGGGTACCATGAACACGTGGTTCCTGACCCAGCAAGCGTCTTTTGCCTTCCATTTGAATCTGTACCTTAACAAGATCTGCCGGTGAGGCTAACCATTGGGCGACCATCCCAGCCCCGACTCCGGCTACCGCCGATTGCCATAGGGTTAGCTCGTGGTCGCCACGGAGCTTCGTTCTCATCGCGTCGTACGCCACTATACGGACTCCACTTTGAAAGATTGGTTGAACAAAAACCGCATTAGTATTTTTGCCACCTGCATTGAAAATTGTCAATTTGTATCTAGAGTGTTACTGACCTGTAAACACAGTGCCGATAGAGTGCTGGAGTGATTCCTTGCCAAAGTTTGAGTATGCCTTCTTCGCGAATTATGCCCCCGGCAGTCGCCAACATACCGCGGTACTTGGTCTAAAAAGATACGCGTGTGAGTAGGTTATCTACCACAGGCTTAGACAAACGTTAACCTTGCATAAAAACAAATTGTTGAATAAAAATGATACTCAATAAATTGAATACCCTTGAGTACTCTACTCTCATGCTGCTGTACAGCATGTCTTGCATAACATCAGACAGATCGACTAGTTCAACAGACGTTGATATGTTCATAGGTACCTTAAGGATCGCACCACCCTCGCCTTGAATCTGTAATCGCGTCTTTGTCAGATCCAGCGGATAGGTAAACATTTCGGCAATGCTGGCCGCAATCACCGAAACTATGTAGGTGCACCAGATGGTATCGGCATAGTTATATTTGACCGGAGATTTCTCGGTTCCATCTTTATCAGGCGGCGACGCAGCTGAAAAAAATGATAAATTTATTTCACTTTACACTCCACAGTTTATTCCATGTTTAAACCCAATAATAATTCAACCACAGATCGATTGAAAATTTAAAGAACAAACCTTTGTGGGTGAAGATCATTATCGCGCGACTGGTGAGCAAACATTGACTGATTAATGCGATTACGCCAGTTCTTGAAGTAGTTAGTGAGATTTCGTGCGTCCGCTCACCAGGCGGGAGCGAACGAGTAGAACCTGCTATGGCGTAACTTTCGGAACAGCTGATAATGGGGAAAAAATGCGCCAATGATTGCGTATTCACTAAATTGCGTGGTTAAGTGTATGGGTTCAAACTGTAGCTGGAAGGTTTCAAATTAATTTTGACAGGTTCTTTGCAATCAAAAGTTTCACGAGTTCAGTACTGGACTGCTTGTTGTTCTGGCCTACTAAAACCTATTTTAGAAGGTTTCAAATATGGATTTTGTTTAAGGAAAATGAAGCAAGATTTTTATTTTAGCTTTTTTTTTAAACAGTGCTTAATTACAGGACAATTTGAATCAGTTACGGATTTAATTAGTTTTTGAAATTTTACTTGTTAGTGTTCGATCGACCACGTTTGAGGGCTTATGTGAAACAAGCGGGGATTAACTTTGATTGATTTAAGAATGTATTTTTGACTTATAGAAATCATTTGAGAAACTAACTTGTATGAAAAAAAAATCAGCTCAAGAACTCTTTCAATAATATGCTTAGAAATACCTTTTCAAAAACGTAAAGATAGCTTTAGATTCCGTTAATTATTTCTGAAGGTTTTTGCAGTTCAAATAACATACGGCATTTTCCCTGGGCATATGCTTGGAAGCTCAATTCAATGACTCTGGTATAATTTAGTATGTTTTGAACCCCAGGATCACTAAGAATGCAAGTGGTTAAGGTCCAACTAAAAAAACTCAGCTCTTGCGATGAAGGCTATAGAAGATGCTCGTACAGCAGAAAATTTTACTGAATCAAAGCAATCGAAAAAGTCCCTTTAATTCAACCACGGTATAAGAAAAGCTCGGGTATCGGTATTTCGACAGCCTCTTATATTCTTCTTCAGTGAGCGTTTTCGATTGATCAACGTTTTCAAAGGGAACTTTCGATTGCTTTGATCCAGTAGAATTATTCAACTAAGTTGGCTTACAACCATGAACGGCAAAACTCCTGAGTTCAGCTTGTCAATTGAAAGAGAGTGAAATTTTTCTCGTCTGCTCCCCCAAGCTGTGCGGGGAGAGATATAAATCGCACTGCAATAAAGAGAGATTGTCAACACATAATCCCAAGTAACCAAATGTTTCATAAAACAGTCTCTTAAAAGCTTACTCAGCCCTGCTCGAGGGCTGTATAGCATTCTATACAGCTTAAAATTTAAGTTCTTATCGATACTTTCAAGTTCCATAACCAAAGCTGAATAGAAGGCTATTCAGCTTTTGCATAAGACTTAGATTTTTGAACTTCTGCAAAAAAAAACAAAGGGCAAAAATGAAATGAAACGAATTTTTCTTTGTTTTGAAATCTTGCGCCACTTTCTATTACTCTCTCTACACTCAATGAATTTCATACTTACTTGAATAATCTGCATGCTTTAAGAATTGAACCTGAACCTTCCAGATGATGACTGAACATGCTACCTTTGAACCATCGCCGTTGTCTTGGTAGTTGGTTCAATAACATACTAGAGAATTTCACCTTCACTTTTTCAAAGTAGGCGAAATTATAAAAACGTAAACATTCAACCAAACCGATGTGCATTTAACGAAACTATATTTTTTCCACGTGCAGTAGGTAATTATGAAAGCAATGTTTTATTCAAATATTGGTTTTTGCAATTTTTTTAATAATAACATTTTAGATTCTTTATGTACCCAAACATGTACTTAGTTGTACAAACAATCGACGGCAAAGGGCGCAAAGAATTGACTGCCGTCCCAGCCAGATGGGTGGAAACTTCCAGCAGGGGCCAATTTCTTCGTTGGCCAAATAGTAAGAATCGAACGAATTAGAAGAACACCTTGGCAACGAAGAATACAAACAAAACTTTGTAAGTTTTTATAAAACATGACGATTTATGATAAACATTAACATTTTGCTTTTTGTGTTTTACAGTTAAAATGGCTCATTTCGAACATCGAGGGCGAATGTCAGAGAACAGAATGTTGCAGGCGTCAGATTAAATTTTTTTTTAAATTTCAAGCCGATTGTACCTGGACAGGATCAAGCCGAGTCGCATCTAAAACAGCCATACTGTCAAACCCCAAGCTTTTGAACATTTTTCAAAAACTAGGCAGAACGCAAACCGAAATGGTTAACCAAATTTAACTAACCGATTAAAAAAAAGCTTCAAAATACCACGAAACGATTGACAAATACTGGGCAGAGACGTGTCGCTCGGAAAATGCTCATTAAAAAACAAGACCATCGAAGATCCAATTTCGAGGGAAATGTCTTCTTATATTGGAAACTTCGATGAACTGGCTAGAGATGATTTTAGTACCGATTCAGAATAATATTTTGTCTTTAATTTTTCATTTATTGTATCCATTTAAAACAAACATGAAATAAACATTATTAGAAAGCAATATCTACAATTTTATTATAAAAAAAATGTACAAATAAAATTAACCAAATGTGTGTAGAAGAGGAATGAAAATTAAACTAAAATTACAATCTATAGCTACAAGTTTGCATTTTAAATCATCATTAATATAAAATTTGTTTTCTTTTGATAAACTACCAATTAATTCTTCAAAGATATATAAAATTGACAATTTGTGAGGGTATATAAAAAATCCTTTTTATCTTTTAAAACATGCCCATGGATGGTTTTTGTTCCAACCGCCGGCGACGGTAATAAAACAAACCATTCTTTCTTATTTTTTGTAAGTAATTCATTTTTATTCACAAATTGAGAACACCTTCGGAAAATTTTCTAAGAGAATGTAAACAAAGCATTTGAATTTTGACACAACTAAATTCGCATTGAAGTTCCATAGAAGTTCCACATGGAACCAAAAAGTTCGTAAAAAGTTCCGCATGGTACGAAAAAGTTCGTAAGAAGTTTCGCATGGAATCAGATAGTTCGCAAGAAGTTCGTAACGAAGCACGATAAGCCGAGTTGATATCCAGACTTTTTAAGGTTCTTAGAAGGCACAAATATATTAAATGCTACTTGTTCAGACTTTTTATGTTCGTTCAGAAGTCCAAATGAAGCACCTGAGTACCTTTTGAGTACCTTTTACTCAGCCAAATATGAACTTAAAACGTACAAGATTAAGTAGCTGTGTGACTTTTGGTTACTTGAGAAGGATGAGCGAGAACATTCCTTCTCCGGGAAAATCTATTGCGCATTGTGTTGAGGAGAAATCTGGGAGCTAACATAGTTTTTTCTTGGTACGTGTACGAGAAAAGACGCTGCTCTCCGAACCAGAGGTGTCCTGATTTTCAAGAGGCGGCCTCCTTGATTTTCAAAAACTCTCGAATTGTCCTGATATTTGAAAATTGGCCTTTAAAATGCCCTGAATTGTCTTGATTTTCAAAAAAAAAAAACTCATTATAATTGAATTTGTAGTTAAATGATGAGAAACCACCAAATTAATCTATAATAAAAGAGTTTAACCTCTTTGACCGATGGTAATCTTCGGTTCAGATGATTTAAACAATATTTTTTGATATACATAAACTGCAAGCCAGCCAAGGAGATGATCTTTTCTTTTGCATAAACTGAGGCGTCTACAGCACCGTTATTTCTAGAGTTTGTTTTGATTAGGTCGTATGAATCAACATAAACAAAATTGAGATATTTACTGCAAACGATTGAAAAACATGTATTCTACGTTAGGTAAAAATTTGGTTGCATTTGATCAATAAATAAATTTTAAAACATGATTTGAATTTTAGACGAATAATGACTTTCTCATTTTCGAGTGCAATTTGGTTTTAACGACGTTTTGCGCAGCACTGGATTGCCGTGATGCAAAACGACGCATAAACAACAGTTCGTCGTCGATGGTTTTTGCGACCTAATGTATTTTGGTAGAAAATTCATTGCCAGGTGATGAAAACCTTATTTTTATCAACAGAAATTGTTCAAAAGAGTTGTATTGCATCGTAGGGAAACAAATGTCTTCAACTGAGTAAGTTTAATAAACGTTACTTCTATGTCTTATCTTATACTCAGCCTCTTATTTTTTGTTCATGAAGTAGCAGTCAACATAGATGCTTCGGAAGAGATCCTGCACTACTTGAGCGGTTATCAAATTCACAGGAAGTACCTAACCGGCCATTTCAAGTAGAATAGAAACCTGGTACACAGTCCTTCGCAGCACAGGGTCCAACTGCTGCACTGGTGCGGTGAGGAGATTACTTCATTCCAATGTTACAGACTGGGATCAGGCCCTCTCACCAATGTTGTAGTGCGCATATCACCCACGGGGCCAGACAAAGCTCGAGGAAGTCACGCGTAAGTCCTCTTTCTTTTATGTTTTTGCTAGATGATTGACAATTTGCAAAATGACGTTTGCGCCAAAAACGTAATGCAAAAGGTCGTTGGTACTTGTTTACCCGAAAATCTCAATTAATGCCTGTACCGACGACACTGCCACATTTCTCATCTTTTTTCGTATCGTATATTAATTTTTTAGACAACTCTGACTAAAATATGAAATACCATTATTGAAAATGTGTTACAAAACTTCAGCAGCGATTTTCTCGAAATAAGTCAGGTGGCTCATACGACTTAATCAAAAAAAACTCTAGATTTCACCTTAACTTATGCAATCTAATAAGAACTGCATTTTATTTCCACCAATCTACTGATGTCTTGAAAAATTCTGATTTTTTCATTATTATTTGGTACAGATTCTGTCCGCACAGTTGAAAGTAGCTTCCGGATTTTCCAACACATTTAAGGTAATAAACAAATCATCAATAGTCATACAAAATAAAAATAAAAACTATAGTTTTTTGTAATAATTTCCACTGATGATTGGTGATTTGTTGTTGGTGTACATTTCGGTGCAGATTTTTGGTCGGTCAAATTTCAATAGGTGTAAAGATTTGAATGTGGCAACGCTGACAGCAGGGAAGAAATTGTTGTAATTTTTTTGTGCGTTGTGCGGTGGGAGTCATTGGCGATGGGTGCGCTCGCAATCCCGGTATACGATTTCTCATGTGTTAAACAGAAAAAGCAATAGCCTTCACTCCAATTTCACTCTGATTAGCTATTATTCTAATGGAAATTTG
Source organism: Uranotaenia lowii (assembly GCF_029784155.1). Classification (NCBI taxonomy): domain Eukaryota; kingdom Metazoa; phylum Arthropoda; class Insecta; order Diptera; family Culicidae; genus Uranotaenia; species Uranotaenia lowii. Next base: position 20,148,286 of record NC_073692.1, read on the forward strand.
TATAAGAGTTAAGAGCAAGCTTTATTCTTTTTAGCAAGCCCAAGCCCAATAAATATTTTTCTTCTCCATTTTCACTAAAGTGTATGACTGAAACACTAGGGCGCTGTTAGCCAAAATTCTCTTTCTTCCACTCAGATGCAAGAGCTCTCACACTTGTCGTCCGAGTCTTTTTCAGCTTGTGTAAACTGGGATGACGAGTGGAGCACGATCAGCGAAAGAGGATTACACTCGGAAGCCGAATTGAAAGCAGTGTTGTTTTCTCCTGACTCTTTGTTGTTTGGGAGGAGCCGACCAACCATGCTCACAACACATATTAGAGAGAAAATTTTAGTGCCCAAAAGTAAGATGTTTAGCCATCAGTGTGACTGATAGAAAAATACGAATTTAACGAACTTTCACAACTACAACTAACAGGATTATCCATATTGTCTTTTCACTGCTATGCGATATTGACGTTATGTAACGGATAGGGATGAAAATTTTCACATGGGTGTTCTAAAGGACGGGAAATTAATACTTGTGTTGCGATATGTGGTTTGGGGAATGAATGAGCAACTCGCGAGTAGTGTACATAAAACTTTGTATTTAGACGATAACTACATATATATAAAAACTTAATGCACGAGCTGCTTATCGCAATTACTTTTGGAGTTGAACTGAAGACATGCTGAATCACGGAGATGACGACACACGATCAGGCGGCATCTGTCAGGCTGACAGCCATCAGCTGTAGAGGCCCACTGGTAAATTGTGCCGTCATTTGACGGTTGGTGAGTTGTCCTCCCAACACCTCCCCCGTTTTAATAAAGATGGTACGGATCGTACCTCGCTGGCTGTCTTCGCATCCTCGAAGACTGGCGAGTAAGAATCGGTTCTTGACGTTGGTTGCTAAGGGGAGTTCGTTGACGTCGACGATCATTCGATGGTTGTAGCATTTCTTGGAGTTGGGCCGGCAGTTCGACTTCCGGCTCAGGTGTAGGACGTAGACCCCAACTGTCCAGGAGAATAGACAACGGTACTTGAGTTGTTTCCGGTATTGCTTCCGAATTTGCTTCCTTTCCAGCTTCGTACCGAGTCCGCAGTTGGTTGCAGTGGGATCGGATAAGGTTTTGTTTGGATGGTAGCCAGATGTTATACATCACCCGACCGATGCGCTCGATGACCATTCCATGCTGCCAGGTCCATTTGTTGAAGGCGTAGACCTTAGCCCAGACGAGATCTTGAGGATCGTAGATGCGAGCTTTCGCGCCGTGTTTGCGATTGAATTGTTCTTCCTGGTCGGTACTTGGCAATTTGTGACACGGCGTAGGCGGGCGAAGTAGTTCAAGGGACGTACGGATGTTCCGGTTGTACATCATCTCGGCAGGAGATTTCCCACCAGGAGCGCTGCGACACGGTGTGGTCCTATAGCACAGCAGAAAGGTGTCGATGGCTTCGTCGAGGGTTGCCCCCCCTGCGGTGATTTTCTTGAGCGACCGTTTAAAAGTGTCGACAAACCTCTCTGCTAATCCATTGGATTGCGGGTGGAATGGTGCTGTCTTGAGATGAACGATGCCGTGTGTGTCACAGTACGATTCGAACCGGTCGCTGGTGAGCTGCGTCCCGTTGTCTGTAACGAGCGTTTCCGGTTGACCGTATCTCGCGAATATTCCACGAAGGATTCGCAAGGTGGCTGCGGTGGTGATATCCTTGGTTCGTACTACTTCCGGCCATTTTGTGTATGAATCCACCAGAATGAGAAAATAGTTCCCATCCAGCGGACCGGCGTAATCCAGATGTAACCGCTGCCACGGTTTCTCCGGTGTTGGCCAGGATTCCATGGTAGTCTTCCGGTCGGTCTTGGCTACGCTGGCACATTCGTTGCATGAACGGACAAGGTTCGCTACTTCGTCGTCGACATTAGGCCAGTATACATAACGACGAGCCAAAGAGCGCATTCGTTCAACTCCGGGGTGCCTTTTGTGGAGTTGTTGGAGAACGCGCTTCCGAAACCTTGGCGGGATGACCAATCTTTCACCATAAAGTAGGCAACCGGTGACAACGGAGAGACACTCTCGACGTTGGAAAAATTGTTGAATTCCGGGATCGGTGATACTGGTTTTCTTGGTCGGCCAGCCTTCGTTGACAAAGCGAATCACTTGCTGCAAACTGGTGTCGCTTTTGGTCTCGCTCTGAACTGCCTTGAAGGAGAGCGGAAAAGCTTGAAATGACTCGTCGACTACGGTGCGAACGCTTTTTTCTAGCTCTAGACTGGCGATTACGTGCTCTTCCTCTGGTCGCACGTGACTGTTGATGAGCCTGGAGAGAACGTCCGCGTGCCCAAAACTGTTGGTGGAGATGTAGCGAATCTCGAAGTCGTAAAGAAGAAGAGTAAGGGCCCACCGCTGGAGCCTGTTAGCGGTGTAGATGGGAATGCCTTTTTTCGAGCCGAATATCTGCAGGAGCGGTTTGTGGTCGGTCTCGAGGATGAAATGACGACCGAACCGCATCCGATGAAACCGCGTAACACCGAACACCAGCGCCAAGCCTTCCTTCTCGACTTGACTGTAGTTGCTTTCGGCTTGAGTGAGGCTACGGGACACGTGACAGATCGCTTTGACTGACCCGTCGGGGAACCTATGGGCAATGCGGGCTCCCAGCCCGACCGATGACGCATCCGCCGACACCACGATGTCAATTTTGGGGTTGTAGTGCGTCAGAAGCAACGGCGATTGTAGCAATTCCCGAAAGCGATCGAATGATTTCTGGCAAGCTGTTGACCACTCGAATTTGGTGCCCGCTTTGAGCAGCATATCCATCGGCTGACGAAGAGTGCGCATCTCCTTCACGTACTTGCCATAATAATTTATGGCACCCAGATAAGACCGAAGCGTCGGAACGTCGTGTGGAGGTGGCATGTTGGCAATGGCAGCCACCTTCTCCGGGTCTGGTCGGATTCCGTCACCATCGAGGATTTGGCCCAAGTATTTCACCTGGCGCATGTTGAAGCTGCATTTTTCAATCCGGACAGTGAACCCGAATTCCTGCAGGCGAGTGAGCACAAGATGCAGGTTGCGGCGGTGCTCTTCTTGAGTTCGACCCCCTACCAGGATGTCATCCAGATAACCAGTGGTGCAGTCGAGACCGGCGAGCATGGCGTCCATCAACTGCTGGAAGGCCCCCGGAGCGGATTTGACGCCGGGTGACAATCTGGTGAACTGGTAAAGACCCTTGTGCGTGTTGATGGTAAGGAGTGGTTGGCTTGCTGCGTCGACCGGCACCTGGAGGTAGGCGTCGGATAGGTCGATGTGGCTGAAGTATCGACAGTTGGCCATTTTCGTAAAAATGTCCTCGGGCAGGGGCAGCGGGTAGCAATTTGGCTCTAGCGCAGCGTTCAGTCCGGTGGAGTAATCCGCGCATATGCGGACCGTCCCGTTTGGCTTCCGCACGACGACTATCGGGGCCGCCCAGTCGGAAAAGTCGATTATCTGGATGATGTCGAGACTTTCCAACCGGTTCAGCTCTTCCTCCACGACGCTCTCCATGCTGTAAGCCACCGGTCGTTTTGGTCGGAACACCGGCTTTTGGTTTGCCTTCAGCACCAGCTGAATCGGGGTCTTGTTGCACAGGCCTGGCTTGGTGGTGAACACGTCGGGAAAACGGGCCCGGAGGTCGGTAACGTCTTGAGTGGGCTGACTGGAGATTTGGTTGCAGAACGATGTGATCGGTTGGTTCCACAAGCCGAATTGGTCCATCAAATCGATACCTAAAATGTTGAGACGCACGTTAGGAGCTGATACAAAACACTTACCCTCTCTGGTGGTGCTCTGGAGGGTGATGCTGCAGTGTAGCTCCGAAACGAGTTCCAGAGGTTCTCCGGACGCTGTTTTTGCCCGACATGAAACTGGTTGAACCTTCGGACGGCCCAGTTTGACCCAAGATTGGTGCGAGATTATGGAGATGTCCGACCCAGTGTCCAACTGGAGTCGGAGGGGAACACCGTTGATCCGGACGTCGATGAATTTCCGCCCCTGGCGGATGTTTCCGACTGTCACTGTTTTCGCTGAGTGTTGTCGCTTCTTCTTGAAGTTTTTCTTTGGCTGTTGCTTGCTCGGGGCACTTGATGATGATTTTGTTGCAAAACAGGCGCAGTACCCCTCTCGATGACCCTGCTTGCCGCAGTCACGGCACTTGTGATCGCGGAATCGGCAATCTTTGCTGAAGTGCATTCCTCCGCAGGACCAGCAGGGTGTTTTAGGCTGATCGTGGGAGGTGCTGCCGCTGGTTGAAAGATGCCGGGGCCTCTGGTTGTGTGCAACGTAGTTGACAGCTGACGGATTTTCCACCATGACAGTGTCCATCTTGAGGTTGACGAGGTTGTTGCACTGCTCAACTACTTGCTGGAGTGTGAGGTCCGCTGATTCATTCAGCTTATTGATGAGCCGCATCCTGATTTCGGCGTCTTGTTTGGATTTGAGGCCGCAAACAAACGTCAGAACTTTGAACTGGTCTTCGGTGAGTTCTGTTAGTTTGAAGTCGACGCAGGACTTGTTCACCCGGCACGAGTAGGCGAGATAGTCCTCACTGTCCTCCTTGGTTGTCTGGAGGCAATTATACCGTCGACGGAAGATGGAAACAGACGCACCAAACAGCGATTTTAACTTTGCCACCGTTTCGCTGAAGGAAAACTCACGAGCCAGCTTTGGCAAAATAAAGCTGTTGTATCGCTCGTGATCCGGCGGGCTCATTTTCCGTAGCAGGAGCCGTACCTTAGCCGCATCATCCAGCTTATTGGCGTCTTTCTCGAAGAGATCGCTGTAGCGGGAAAACCACGCGTCGAATGTGTACCCGGTTTCTTTGTCGTACACGAATTCCGCCATGTTGCTGGACAGGGAATCGAGTACGGTTTCGTCGCGGGACAGCTTGTTGATAGCTACCTGTGTGGCGGACAGCTGCTGTGAAAGCTGGACCATCAGCTTTTGTTGATTGGCCAGGATCTGCACGATCGTATCCGAGAGCGTTGACTGCTGCGCTCCTGCACCGGGTGCACCACTTTGATTGGTCGCCATCGCGAAATTTTCCACGTGCTTTCTGCCGATTCACGAAAAAAAACGCGATTTTTACGGGAAAAACGGGCTTACTTTGAACAGCTCCGCCACTTTCTCGTCGCCACTGTTGCGATATGTGGTTTGGGGAATGAATGAGCAACTCGCGAGTAGTGTACATAAAACTTTGTATTTAGACGATAACTACATATATATAAAAACTTAATGCACGAGCTGCTTATCGCAATTACTTTTGGAGTTGAACTGAAGACATGCTGAATCACGGAGATGACGACACACGATCAGGCGGCATCTGTCAGGCTGACAGCCATCAGCTGTAGAGGCCCACTGGTAAATTGTGCCGTCATTTGACGGTTGGTGAGTTGTCCTCCCAACAACTTGATATAAAATTTTAAATCAGTGACCGCTAAAAGCGATCGTCCATATTGACTTTTCACTGTTTGGTTTACTCTACATAATCGGTTATTCTTGAGCAAGAAGTGTAATGAAGCCAGCCTGGTAAAGATTATTTATCTGCCCTTTGTCGAAGAGTTCCTCGGAAGTCGAAATCTCAACCAAAAGGATGAAGAAAAGTAGTATTTCGGATACTTAAAACACAACATCTCGAGCAACATTTCAGTCCAATAAATCAGTTTTATTAATACGCGCACCTCACCATTTCTAGCATCATACACTCGAACTACGCTTAGCACGAAACATTACAACTACGCTTACTTTGTTGACTTACAGGGTAAACTGCTTTTACAAATGATATTGACTACATATTACTCTTTCGTCTTCGTTTCTGATAAAAAAGAAAAACACGACTATATTTGTATATTTTGGTTTAGCTACTTCAAACTGTAGTCAACTGGTTTTTTTTTTCTTATTTCTACACGAAGGGGTTGTGCTTGTTTTTTATTTTCTTCTATGTTCCAAGAATGTAGAATCTCTATTTTAATTAAGCACTTTTCCTAACACCAGTAGTGGTCCTTAAAAACTCGGTTTCCTTTTTTGCGTTAGTGTATCGTGTCCTTTTGAGTTTAAGAAGAGTCTGGCAACCATATTCCGGTTTATGTAAATCATAATTTCGATTTTCATTGAAGTCTGGTCACCTGAACCGTTCACACGCTCGGAGTAACCCAAAGGTATTTATTTCAAAGAAAAACGAGGAAATTTCTTTTTCATTTTTGTCATTCATGTTTTAGGCGGTTAGCGCAAACTGGATTAATGAGGCAATTTTTGATAACTAATATCTCAATGAAAAAAAACTTCCCAAACTTGAACTTGTCGGTAATTCTTTCCTTTTTTTGACACACTAACGCGTTTTACTGTTTACTCATTCGGTTTTAGTAGGATGCAGACGCTTAGTCTAGATCAACTGAGAGGCTAGTTAGTGTTAGGACATTACGAGTTATTATAGGTTTAGGTTTCAGAACATGGTTGAATTCTTGTATTGTCACATGTTGAGTGTTTTTTCTTCTATTTAAAGTATCGGCTAGAGTCTTGCAGGATACAGTTGAGGGTTTGAAACGAAAAAGTTTATGACAGTTAAGTTTTCCAAGTGCAGAACTCATTTGGTAAGTGTCGGCTAAACAAACATTCTACTAACTTGGATAGTAAGTTTATGAGAATATTTCATGACTGCTAAACAGAGAAGTTCTCGTTTACGGGGTTGCCAACGCTAACTCAACATATTTCGAGATGAGACTGCGCATAACCACGAAGGTTCAGTAATGACTCTGTTTCAAAGAATCGCGTGACTGCATAGTAACACTTCAAAGAATTGATTTGTGTTTTTATCCTAATTGCTATTAAATCTAAAAATAAATCACAGATCACAAATTATAGTCTTCTTAATTCAACACGTTTCTATATAGACGGTGAACCTCGTTTCTTAAATGTTTTTTTAAAGTGAAAATTCGCAAATTTAGGAAGTTATTGAACGATGGCATTAACCGGTCGACGTGATTTTTCCTTTTTCAAGAAATACTAAACTAAATTTGAGAAAATTTTAAGAACGTTAGGTTTATTGTAGAGCCGATTCCTCGGTAGTGAAGTTAAGTTTGTGCGAAAATAGAATAGGTAAATTGTGCCTGCTATTTCAAAACAACATTTTCTGTGAACCAAAACGCGGGTTACGAAGAAACAATTAACTTATCAATGTACAGTGAAGCTCCAGATGAAATGTTATACGAATACTATCACCTAGTAACCACCAGCGCCAAGACTAGAACGAATTTGTTCGAACGAAAGCCAAAAAGTCAATGACCACGGTGCCATACGGATCCAAACAGGAAGGAAACCTTTGTACAGAGCAAAGAACCCTTCCTTGCCAACGGTTTGTTGTAGACAATCCAAAGATCCTTTGTAGAGGAGACCCCTAAAATACAAAATAATAGTTAGTCAAAGTGCTTCTTGATCGACAACAAGCGTGACTTACTTTCCGCTCAAATCCGTCGGTTGATTCATGACCCTAGTCTTGACAACATCAGCCGGTGTACCCATCGTTGCTGCCACCAATCCAGCACAGATCGAGGATATGATATGCACCAAATGGCAGTCCGGGAGGCCAGTTTTCTTCATAACGAATCGTTTGACCGTATCGTATGTGGTGAGATCGCCCAGGTTAACAAGAGCTGCTCGTTGCACATTCGGGACGCTTCCTTTCCATAGCCCGGTAACACCGCCGCGTCTTACAATTTCCCGGAAAGCGTGGGCGGCACTGTGGACACGTGGTGCTTGGCCCATGAGGCGTCTTTTGCCCTCCATCTGAACGTGAACCTTGACAAGATCTGCCGGCGAGGCTAACCATTGAGCAATCGATCCAGCTCCGACTCCGGCCAGTGCCGATTGCCACAGGGCCAATTCGTTGTTACCGCGAAGTTTCTTTCTCAGCGTGTCGTACGTCACTATGCGGACTCCACTGTCAAAATTTAACGAAAAATTATTTAGTTTAGGAAATAAACACATAAACAATGTGTAGGTACACCACAGTAAACGGGAAGCGCTGAGTACGGTATTTTTTGTACTGAGATTTCAACATATTGAATTTGTGAATTAGTTATTAACGAGTGGACTATAACTATAATTATAAAAGAAGACAGCTTTTGTTGATAAAGGATTTTTTTTTGGTAAAAAAACTATTACTATTTGTAGAAGTATTGACAGTTCTTAACTCGATTTCGTCCCAGGTTTTTCCTACCCATTAGAGTTCCTAGAGTGTCAATTTGACACTCACAACTAAAACCGCTATATCTCTTTTGTTTCTAAACCGATTTTTAGAAAATTTTCAGTTTTGAAAACCTCGTAATGTAACTCAAATATAATTTTCAGAAAACATTTAGCTAAAACAATTAATTTTTATGTTATCAAACACCGCTCTGCATGAGTTTAAGTCGATCGATCTCCGAAGGTACTTCTCCAACTTTTTGGAAAATGACATCTGTCTCACCGATCCAAAAGTCTGGAATTACATGTAAATGTCCATTATATGCTGTTTTTCCAAGGTGCTAGAAGCTCTGATATACGAAAGAATATACTATTAAAAAATATTTATGAAGAAACGAGCTACTAGACAAACCTAACGATCTTTGCCAGCGATTTGCATACTGTAACCGGTAGAAAACTGCAAGTAGATTCGATATTCGTCGGGTTTGCCAAGGCTTTCGACAAAGAACCGTAAACTGGGGGAACATTAATCACTTTTTTAATTCATTTTCGAATATTTTGGAAGGGGTTGCTTTTTTGTAACACTAAAAAGTTTTAAAATACTTACTTAGGTAAGAAGTATAAGCATGATCATTTATAGCAGAATATTCAAACGACATTAGTGGCTATAACTAAATGTTTGTTACAAAACCAGATTTCATGTTTCGGGGTAACTTCGATCACTATAGTTTTAACGTATACCAACATCTTCAATATTATTGTTTGATGCCAATTAACATAGAAGACTTAAAACATTAATAACAGTATTTTTTTGTGTTGACTCAATTGAAATTTCCAACGTTTTCTTTCAAAAACAAATATACTCAAAAGATGGAGAATGATACTTTAGGGGCAAAAATTATAAACATTTCTCAATATATTTTGGCCTCAACAAAAATGAAATTTTACCTTCATGCGATTCCCTAGGTCCTCCCACTGTTCCTATGTTCTTTTTTATTCAAACTAAGCCATCCGACAGGGTTTTTAGCCATTTGTTCTATACAGGCTTTCTCATAGGAAAAGTCCGTTTTTTTATATCCAGGAATTATCATAGAATAACCATAAAAATAACTCTAAAAATGTACCTATACAAAGGAAAAAAATTAAGCTTTCATATAAAACAACCCATTAGCTTCTAAATGCTATCATTCTATCATGAGAGGCGTTTGTTTGCGAGTCTTCGAGAAGACAGATATTTTAAAACCTTATAACTACATTTTGAGTAATTTAAAAAAAAAATCCAACTAAATTAAGCCTATTTGAAACTCAATTTATAGGCTTTCAAACGTAGAAAACAGTTTAAGATATTTTAATTTTAGAAATAGTGAATGATGATTATCTTCCAAAATTTCATGTTTATCAAAGTTACCCCGGTGATCAAAGTTCCCCCAGTTTACGGTACCTCATAGAATCGTAAGAAAAAAAATTTGATTTATATGGATTTCCCGATTGGGCAACTAAATGGCTGTATGGTATTCGTACCTATTGAACTTTCAAGGTTCGATTAACAGTTGAGGAGCTACCCAAGCAATCAAAAGTCTCATATCTATTTAAAAGCGTGCCTCCACAGTCCGAATTTTGCTGAACAAAAGTTCCGAAGGGGATTGGTGCTGAATTCGCTCGAATGCGAGCATGAAAGTTACGAAACGGTCCTCAAATAGCTTCGCTTAAAGTGATGGCAATTTTCAACCTTTTCTGGAACCTACTTTTTAAAATACTCGTTAGATATTTGCCTGTGTTTCAGGGATTTTATGTTTTACTTTGAATTGAGACTGCAAAATGCAATCAATCACATATTTCATGCTTTAAAGTAGTAGTTAGAACTAAACTAGAGGTTTAAAAAGTTCCTTTTTGTTGTAAGCATTGTGTAATACGGCAATTTCTATCATGTATAAAATAGAGAAAATTTGGCCGATATTCTAAGCTTTATGCTTTTCAATCAAAACATTCAGCCTATGTCCTATCCGGGATTTCCCGACCGGAAAATCCGGGAATAAAAAAATTCGGGAATTTACAAATCCCGGGAAACGCTGAAAAATCCCGGGAATTCCCGAGGCCAATAAAAAGTGCTTGATCACTAAAATTTTACACGATACGAATTGGAAAAATGGATCAGATTGAGCAAGGAAAATGATAGCTCTACCTTGATACAGTGAATCCCCGATTTTGTCACGCACTGATTATGTCTGCCCCCGATTTTGTCACCTTTTTTGACCCGATTTTGTCACCATATTTGATTCAATGCTAAAAATCTCAGATTCAACCCTACTTTCTTTGGGTCGATTATATGTATATTGCGTTATTTGACATCATTCTTAAGGTACATTGCAATAAATGAAGATATCGACAGTGATAGTGAAGATGACTTATGAATGACACAAATATGTCCGAATTCAAGTAACTATGACATCCGTACTGCTTCAATTTCATTAATAATTTCTGGAGAATCACACGGATCATTTGGGGGTCGATGCTGCTGATTCTGTGTCTAATGTTACTTCCGAAAGGCTTAATGGCTCCAATGCTTCGAGGTCCTCCTCTAGGGACGAATGTCCTCGTCCATTTCTGACTAATTATCCAACGTCATACTCAAAATTTCTTAATCTGCAAACACTGATATGAAGGAGATATATGGAGGTAAATTGTATCATCGCTACTTTTTTTAATAAACAAAAGAGCCAAAACAACTTCGTCTTCGTGTACAAGTTTGTCTTTGAAAATAACTCCAATTTTTTTTAGAATCTTTCAATTACTGTACGTTGTACTTCATATGCGTTTTTTAATTAAATGTTTCCCAAGCTCTTACCAATGCACACTGGTACAGAACATCAATCTAGCGGAACTAAATAAATAGCGCCCAGGGATGAAAAGATAGACTTTTGATGTCTCCGACAACATTGCATAGTTTCACAAGGCGCCTACTTTGAAATAAAATATAGAGTCGAGGGGCCCACCAATAGCAAGATAAAAAAGCTAACTTTTTTGTTAAGCATTTTAGAGCTTTGGTTTCTTCTACAAAGTTGTTTATCTTAACGAAATACATACATAACTTTGCTGAACAAGCCAAAGTTCTACAATTGCATTCTAAGGAGTTGAAAAAACAGTTTTTTAAATCTGAAACGTTGTAGGTAAGACAAAACAATTTTCAGTCTTCGAAACAAAGTTGAAAAAAGTTAAAATCTACAATGGTTTAGTACATTATGATGTGTTTTGAAATTGCTGAAGCGCTGTAGAAAGCATTTAGTGTAATATATTAACGATCTTCAAAGAAAAGTTGATCGAATTGCGCAAATTTTCGCACCATTAGCCAATGTGGATTTTATTTTTGGTGTTAAGAGGAATCATTGCCATATAAAACTAGCGTGGAACTCGGTGACAAAATCGGGGATTCACTGTGTATGGCTTAAACTGAAACTTTTTTTTTCTATGAACTGGTTAATACAATGAATTTGAAAATTTTTTTTTTCGTTCGGCACATTACAGTAAAAGTGAAAAACGGCAGAGAATCTAGAAAACCAAACAGTTCCAATAAAGAAACGCTACGAAAAGAATCAGCATGTTCTACTTTGCAACACTCATAATATAGAACTTCCGTTTCGCAAAATGTTGACAGTAGCAAAATCATTGGCAGAAAAATGACATTTTGAAAAACAAAAAGATATAAAAGTTAAGAGATTTGATGAATAACCTGAAGTCTAGCTAACCAACTTTTATCGATAGAGAAAAATCTTTCTCAATTCTTAGAAATTTTTACAATAATAATCAATCAAGTTTGTCGGTTAAAGTACTTAGTTTTTGGGTCTTGGATCCAGAGAGTCAGGGCTCCAGAGAATTCCCGGGATAAGGATCGTCAGATTTCCCGAATTTCGGGAACCAGTATCCTCGAAATGGACTCTCTATTGGCAACTGTTGCCGAAAGTCGCTCAAAAACCACACAATCTCGGAACTAAAGCGAAAACTAAAGAAGACAAAAAAACTGCTAAGGACGAGCAGCAGTTCAAGGCAAACTGGCTTTCTGCGGCGAAGAAGGTGGACAAGGTGGCTGTACAAAATCTGATGGCAGGGGTTAAGCGGAAGGCCCGGCAATTCGGATTTGGAAAAGCGGAAGTCTAACTGAATATTTTTCCTGAATTTTATACTAATTAAACTCTAAAAAGAAATTTAATTTGATTTTTTAAATAAACGATTTCACCGATTTACACGCGTTTTCCCTTGACCAAATTTTGACCGTATCGCCCTTTATCAAACATTTTCCAAGTGTCGGAACCAGTACAGAAAGGGTTGCCAATTGCTGAGGTGCTGAGGGTGTTCCCAGCGAGCAAATAGATGCTCTTTTAAAGTAACGTATTGTTGTTGATGTTATTAAATTGAAAATATTTTGGGGACCCATCGAAAATTTGTATTACAATTTTCCAGGTCTAATTTCCCGGCTAAAATTTCCGGTTTTTAGGTTATAGAAAAGTGGACTTCCGTAGCAAAAAATCAACGCGCTAATATGTTATACTAAACATTGCGTTGCGTACTTATTGGAATCTAGAATGCGGAGTTCAGTGGATCAAAAAACATTCGATTACCGAAATTTTTCAGATGCGAAATAAATAACCGAACTCGTTGATTCTCGGTTACTGTGTACCTGCATAGAGCGTTCCTAACCTGTAAACCACGTGGCGATACAGTGCTGGAGTGATCCCTTGCCAAAGTTTGAGTATGCCTTCTTCGCGAATTATTCCTCCGGCTGTTGCTACCATACCACGGTATTTGGGCTGCAATGAATTAAATTTGTGAGTATAAGTTTTCGTAAGAACTGCTTACTCAAGCTCATATCAATGTAGTAATGGAACATAAATATGTGTATATACCTTGTTGTTCAGGGATATATACATATATTTAGAATACACTACTCTCATCCCTTTACTAAATTGCATGTCTTGCATAACATCAGACTTATCAATCAAATCTAAAATTGTATGTAGGAGGGTACTCACCTTACTGATCGCACCGCTGGCTGCAGTTAGCGCTTCACCTTGGATCTGCAAACGCGTCTTGGTCAGATCCAACGGGTAGGTCACGGTTTCGGCAATGCTGGCCGCAAATACCGAAATCAGATAAGTACACCAGAAGGAATCGGCATAGTGATACTTGACCGGACGCATCTCGGTCCTGGTGCTGGGGCTGGCGGTCTGCTGCATCGTGGTTCCAGTTCCAGCCGTAGCCGGCAATGGCTGATCAGGAGGAACCGTTGACGACGAATCAGCTGCTGAAAGAGAAGGATTCGAGGAACAACAGAGAGTTAGTTAATTCATTCATACTAATAGTGATATTCGTCAAGATTTAACATTCAATTGAAAATTTGGGAACGAATCTCTGTTTAACCTTTACGGGTGAAAATCATTATCGCGACTGACGAGCCAATATTTACTGAGCAATACGATGACGGCAGTATCAATTTTCTTGAAGCAGTCTGTGAGATTGCTTCTCAACACCGTGGGACAGAAGTAGCAAAACCGATTATGGCGTTAACCTTCGGAACAGCTGATAATGATAACGCCAATCATTGCGTATTGCCCGTGAGGGGAGTGTATGGGTTCTGTCCGTAAATTGAGCGAACAAATTTATTTTTGACAAATTTGTCGTAACCAAAACTTGAGTTTGAATAGCATCTTAATCACTTAAATATCAAAAATCTCTTTTAGTGTGTATGAACCCCAGGTCGTCCTATATAACTTCGTATTCCGAAATCAAACTAACCCAGTTTAATTTGAATCGCTCAAAATGGGTCAAATCAATTGATTGCTCCAATGTGCCAGCAGCAACCAGCATGTTGTCCTTTTGCTTCTGCCCTACTGTCATAGTATCATTTGATTAAAGTCTTATTGATAGTTGTTGTAGTTGCGTTGACGTAATATTTGAACTACGTAGTTGTAGCTGACACCCAAAACCAAACTACTCTACGATGAGTACACCCACCGATTATCTTCCTGCATCTCGGGTCGAAAGATTGGCCTTGCCTTAGTGTGAAGAAACGGAAGAAAGAAACAGATGAGGCAAAACAACTCACAGCAAAATCGGAGGCTCGTCTACCGTCTATCAGCAACAGCGCTTGGGGTTAACGTTTTTTATTTTTCCCTCAATCCATTGCCAAAGTGCGTCATTAGTGAATTTTTGACGCGTAATATTTGAAACCGATTGGTCGACGTTTTTCCTTCTATTTTTTGGGTGCCAATTGATGGCGGGAACTAAATATAGAATCTTATCGTCGACTTTTTCAATGTTTGTTCCATACGTTCAATTTCATCATTACGACTCTGATTTTGCTAAAGGATTCCTCTGCCGATATTTGTGTTAGTATAACCTATCCTTTTTCTAACAGTGATACTATACAATATTTTTTTTATTCATTTGCCTCATAACTTGTAATGTAACCCTGAAAAAGTAAGCTGAATTGGACAAATTTTGTGGAAATCTGTTATGCTGGGTGTGCAAAAATTATCCATTTTAGGTTAATGATGCCAAATTATTCATATTTCAAACTAAAGCTTAGTTAATTTAGAAATGTGACACTTTTTTTTCGTGATAGATAAGGTTCTAATGATTGGGCGGGTATGTACAATTTTGACAGCATTGTTTGCCTGTAAAAAGTATTATCCAAAATGTTTTTTTTTTTAATTTTAATCAATTTTGAAGAAATTAACGCAGGAAAAGGAGAAAAATTGATAGTGCATAGTTTCCTCCAAAATCCAACATTGTAAAATCGAGGGCTGGAAAAATTGTTGTTTATACGAAAAAAAGCTATGCATAAGGTGTCAAGAATGTCTACGAAGTTCAAACTAAGCATTGGAATAAAGCACATGTTCGGCAATTAAGGTTAAGGGTCATCAGGGAAATCAAGGCTCATACCAGAATTTTTAATTATGAATAAGCGATAAACTAAGTGTTGAATCGTTTTTAATTGTTGAATGCCCAGCAAATTTGTATCCGGGAGGCTAAAACTGTTGCCTAACTATCAAACTTCAAACCCTTAAACATAAAAAAGTGTTTGTAAATCCAGAGCTTTTAAGCTGTAGAGTCGATGCCAATTTCAAACAAATGCCAGCGGTGCATGTGTCCCTAGCAGAATAAAGTTTGTATTTGATGATTTTGTGGCAAAATTTTATGATTTAGCAAGAATATGCTTTGTGAAAAAAAAACAAATTTTGTTAAAAAAAAACTTTCTTAAATAGGGTACTTTTGTTTGTATAGTTTCCAACCTATATCACAACTACCCGATTCTACTTCTAAAGGAATTTCATGATAATTCGGCTATATTTTTAGTAGATTTTATCTGTTGACACTCCTGTTACAACGGGTTTCAGTGGCACAAAAATAATCAAGCCTTGTTAATTTCGAAACATCCGTCAACACAAATGTCCACCAAATTGTCCACAGTTTTTCTAAAATCGGTCAATTTTCCAAAAAGTACCAGAAAGTCTATTTCTGACCAAACTTCGATTTTTCAACTTTTCTTAGGTTGCCCCCTTTGGTGATTTTAGGGAGTACAAACAACGCAACTTGGAGCGCTTTGACCCCTTAATCAAGTCCGATTAAGCTGAAATTCTGCACAGGTCAGTTTTTGGGCCAATCTACAAAATTCATATGGTCGGTTTTCGAAGTTCGACAACACCTTTTTGGCCGCCACCCTTATATGTATATATTGGGCACAATACAACGAAAATTTTTATACCAACGGTTATGAGATCGAATCTCGGTCACGGAAACATGTGGGTTGGGAATTTCTTCAATTTTAAGATGCCATCATATGTACCGAAGATGTACTTATTTAAAATGGCTTTCTTCAAGGAAACATGAAATAAGGTTCACGACCGAGACAGAAATTCAGAAATGACTCAGTGTATTGGATAACCCTTTGTAGTTTTTGTATTAAATCAAATTTCTACATTAAAAATTTACAAACAATTCTGGAAAATTTTCCGTAAATTTTTCATATTTCAAAAACATTGAAAGTCAAATTACAAAAAATGAAAAAAAAAATCTCAGAATTAACAAAAAAACGCAAATTTAACAGAAATGATAAAGTTTCATGAAAAAGAACGACATTTGGTATCATTTTTATATTTTTATTTTACTTTATCATGCATTGAAATTCTGATTTCAATGTGGTTTTTGTGTTTACGTATGGGAGAGTGGGGAATCATGGGCCACTTTTTTTCGTTGTTCCATAACTTCTTTATAATGAAAGATAAAATGAAAATAAAAAATGGTTTGGTTTTCTACATTTTCAAGGTATCATAAGGTATTTTTTTAAATTTTTAATAAGTTTTTTTTCCATAATTCTGATTGTTTGAAAAAAAGCAATATTTTTTGGATTTTGAAAAATGGTGGGGAATCGCGGGCCAGCAAATCCAACTTGACTAAATAACATGCAAAGTTTATGGGTTGACCCAAAACTGTGATTTCCTAATTCATTTCGTTATTTTAAAGCAATTTCAGATGATGAAATAAAAAAAAGAGCTGTGTATGATCGCATAGATTACAAAACCTGGTTCGCGAACGTTTTGGCAAAATTTCTTATATAGGATGGACAAAATATTTTTCATAACTCTTCATTTTGCATTAGAAAACTTTGCAGATAGGAAAAACGTATTTTAAGTTCTGAATGTGTATAAAAACATAAAAATATAGGTGATTCAAGATGTGTGGCCCACGATTCCCCACAAGCTTTGATTTGCAAATTGGTTGCGTGTGTGTGACTTATTGATGTTTCATCAAAAAATCCTTTTCCATGTGAAAGGTCATGACAAAACTAAGATCATAAGCGTATGAGCATATTTTTGTTATGCACTTTAGGTTCCCCATCGATGAAATAAGTGGGTGTTTTTTTAATTATGTAAGTAAATTTTTCTAACTTTTGTTAGCTTGATAAAGAAAAGAAGCATATGATGCGTATTTCAGTCAACAACATATAGAAAAATATGCTCACGCAAAGCGACGATGATGACAGTTGGTTTGAGATTTTTATCTCAACACACATCTGAGATATTAAAAGTGGCCCACGTTTCCCCATGGCCCACGATACCCCACTCTCCCCTATTCAATTTCTAACAGTTTTATAATTTTTGCTCGAAACTATTTCTCGGAATACATTGATAGAAAATATATGAATTTAATAAAAAATCAAAAACCAGGTTCAACCCTTTCTTTCCCACGAGGTTTTTCACGTTTTAAAAATAGAAATATTAATTTACAAATTAAGTTCTAGAACAAAAGATGCATAATTTTAGGCTACTTTAATGACCCATTTGATAATTTTTGGTTTTGCGGTGGATCATATATGGTCATTTGGAGGATAAAAACACATATAAGGTGCAAATGAAAAACAAGAAATAGGTAAGTATAGCGCTGATGTGGTCTAGTGGATAGACTGGCGCGAGTCTGGTAACCCAGGCGTACTGGGTTCGATTCCCGGTATCGGCAAGAAAAACTTTTGGGTTCGAATCCCATAAGTTGCCGACAGGTGAGATGCTTGGGGAGTATGTAGAGGCCAGTCTCGAACCCACCCTTGTCCTTCCTCCAACTGGTATCAGGAGGGGTTGGTCTAACCAACGTCTCATGATCGCTTACTATTCTACGCTGCCTACTCTAAACTTTAACATTTCCTTCTCCAAACTATCTCTAATTTTCATTTCCAGCGTGAAAAACAAGAAATAGGTAATTGCAAAATACATGGAATTTCATCACCACATTAATCACAAACTAAAACGATCCTATTTTGTGAAATATTTCATTGGTATACCCATCTTTCAGAAGTCTTATTATTGAAATTTTTGAAAATTTCATCTTTGCCTTGATAAATGGCCGTCATGACACTGCGAAAAAGGAAAAAAAAACGGCATCTCTGAAAATTTGCCAGATCATAGAGGAGATTCTCCCCTATCCAACGAACTATTCAGATAAGAATATCTAAAAACTTCAAATTTTCCATTTTTATGGTAAAATGTATTAAAATTTCTTCAAAAATAAATAATAACTTTGAACCCCAATTCTGATAAATATCAAAGAAAATTTAAAAAATTAACAAAAAAAAACATTCTAGAATTAGCTGTAAAAATAACTGGCAATACTGTAGAAAATATTAAAAAAAACTGTTTTCAAGGATATTTCCTCCATGATCATTCCTATCGATGACTGACAGAATGCAGTTTTGAGTTGAGGAAGTTTTGAATTTAGTTGATAAAGTTATATTACAAGTTTTTTTCAAAGTTTATCGAATATTTTGTGACAACTTTCGATGATCTTTGTGAATAAATAATATGCTCGAAACATTATCAAAAAGGCAAACTTGATGTAAAAAGGTAACATTCCTTAAGGAAACATATAAAAAAATCTTTTTTTTATAATAAAAAGTTATTTTTCTAGATAACGCTGCACTCAACTAAAAGGATTCAAAAATGATATAAACAGTAAATTTTCAGATTTTTTTTCTTTAAGGTCCAAAGTACAAATTAATTTTGAGTGAGAAACAATGTAATTTTAACTTTCTTCCCTCAAATGGAAACTGCATTTTGTTTTTAATAGAAATGATCATGGAGAATACACCTTTATAACAATATTTTTGTAAATTTTCTAAAGTGCTGCCATTTTTTTTTATCAGCTAAGTCTTGAAAGTTTTTATTGATTATTTAAAAAAAAAAATTGTTAAAAATCTTTTTAACCCAATTTTTTTTGAGTTATTAAATATTTTAGAAGGAATTTCAAAACATCTAAGGTTAGAAATAAAAATTTGATGATTATTATTAGATGATTAAAATTATTATTAGTAGAAATTTGTTCGTGTATTTTGATCGCAACTCTTAAAAAACAATTGTTTTACACCCCCCCAAATTGTTTTTTTTTTCTAAATAGTGCGTTGGATAGGGGAGAGTCTCCTCTATAATATGGAAAAAATTTCAGAACGATTTCAGAAATTTTTTTTTCTGAAATAGTTCTGATGTAACAAAGCGTTTTTTTCTAAACACATGTTGGGAAAGAATGTTTATTTGTTACAAAAATTGGTTATTTTGAATCAGAATCAGAATTTTCAACTATCTGAAAAACCATATTTATGTTCTTAAGTATCGGATTGGGATGGAAAATGACTCACGGTAGTTTTTAAGGACGGTAATCGATTTTTGGAATCAAATTTAGAATCAGGTTTCAGTAAAAAGGATTTTCCAAACAAAGTTTTCACTGTTTTGATGATATTCAAGTTGGTATGCATTTTATTGGAATGAAAATTTGCTTATGGGGGTTAAATTTCGAATAGAGGATCGAAGATCGTCTGAAGGCAATGTTTTGCTATTTAATCGAAATGGATTGGTGTGATAAATATTCTAAATGAAACGAAGTTGCTATTAGTTTATGTTAGTTTTTGCATTTTTTTTTTGCTATAAAACTGTTTGCTTACATTTAGTTTCATACGACGTAATGAAAGCTTACGCCACTGATGAACTGGTGTACAAGCTCGAACAAAAAATCTTCAGAAACTTGTGTAAAATTTCCAGTGCTCTCTTTTAAATAAGCCGTTAAAAAGTGACGAAAAACAGTGCCATCTATTGCTCGATTTGTAACTTTTGAACGGCGGAATAGATGGCACTGTTTCTAGATAGCTCTTTTGAAAGTAAGAATTTTTCGAGAGGGGCGCAACGGTGTTTGAACTCATTTATAAATAAATTTAAATACAATTAGATGAATTGCTCTATATAATTAGATGAGCTACGAATAAATTTCAGCTGAGAAAAATAGCATTATTATAATGATGCCACTAGAGAGACTGACGAAATAACAGATATACAAGCTTGAATTATAAAATTCCAGAATCGTATTCAAAATTTCAAATGCTATCATTTAAACAAGTCGAATCAACTTTTGAATTACCTGATTCTTGGAAGAGCGCAACTGTAAATGATCTCAAAAATTAATAAACTAATATTTAAAAAAAATAGGACGGCTTCATCTGGTTCATTTCAAACTCGTCAAATAGATACGACCTTTTCATAATTGACTAAAAGTTTGTTATTTTGTTTTGTTTACATTTCATTTTCTTCTTGACAGTTCTCTCTGGTGTCCTTGGAGACATCTGGTGGCTCAACCAAAAAACATAAATTGATTAAAAACGGTCGTCAGGACTTTACACACTTTTCAAGGCTTAGCTTGTACATCAGTTCATCAGTGACTTACGCGATATATGTTGTGATAATGTTTTGAGTTTGTCTCGGTACATCTTCGTACCTGAAATTTATCACATGAGATATCAAAGAAAGAAAGAACATAAGACGTAAATAACATGAATTTTTCGAAAGAGATATAAAGGATCACAGACGGGACTTGAATTTGCACTTCAGTAAATCGGCGCGTTAGCCAAGTACACCAAGATGAACGTGACGAAATAGACTCCAGCATGCGTACATGTCAAGCTCCATCGGTCGACTGCTGGATCTCCTATCCGTTGTTCGAGTCGTTGTACTGCCGTTCATAGCAAGCCGTCCCAAATCGCAAATTTATCATTTTTGCCTTTCTAACAGAAAGGTTTGGTTATCGGTCGATTTGAGAGATCATTAATTATGGGTCTTAGACATACCTTTATAGGTACCTATCGACTCGACGAGTTCTGTTGATGTCCGTAGATTTGTATGTGCCATTTTAAAAATGTCAAGAACGTTTTTGCGAAACTGGGCTGCACAATTAAAATGATTTTAGTCTCAAAAGAATGCATTTTTTTTTCTACACAACCCTTTCAAAAACGGGAAAAAAACAAAATAGTTGAAACCGTTTTCTCTACGAAATACATATCATACTTATTATGGCATAAAAAAAAAGTTGCTAGTGGCGCCTCGAAGCAGCAGCACCAGCAATCATTTATAAATTAGAGATAATCAAAATAAAAAATTAAAATTTATTGACTCGGGAATCGAACCAAAAACCTTCAGATCCCAAGGCGCAAACGCTATCCAATAAACCATCAGCACGCTTGACTAAGAGTGGCTCAAACTCAAATACCTAAAAGGCAGTACTAAGACGCACCGTGGTCTGGGCAGTTTCTCAGTCTGCTTTGGCAAATACGGCAACAGTGTTTATATCTTACACTTCTTGCTTTTCAATGCAGCAAATGGCGGATGGGCGTTTCCTTCAGAGTCCGCCATGCCTATTAGACACTATAATTTCATATATGAAATTATAGTGTCTATAGCCATGCCGGGTGTCAACAAAATGCAGAGCCGTACAGAAAACTGCGTTGGGGGGATTATTATATTAAGATTCAATTTCAGATGCAGAATTCAGATTCAGTTTTCAAATTCAGAATACAGGTTTAGGAATCAGAATTCAGGATCCAGAATTCAGAATTCAAAATTCAGATTCAGAACTCATATTCAGATTCAGAATTCAGATTTAGAATTCAGATTCAGAATTCAGATTCAGAATTCAGATTCAGAATTCAGATTCAGAATTCAGATTCAGAATTCAGATTCAGAATTCAGATTCAGAATTCAGATTCAGAATTCAGATTCAGAATTCAGATTCAGAATTCAGATTCAGAATTCAGATTCAGAATTCAGATTCAGAATTCAGATTCAGAATTCAGATTCAGAATTCAGATTCAGAATTCAGATTCAGAATTCAGATTCAGAATTCAGATTCAGAATTCAGATTCAGAATTCAGATTCAGAATTCAGATTCAGAATTCAGATTCAGAATTCAGATTCAGAATTCAGATTCAGAATTCAGATTCAGAATTCAGATTCAGAATTCAGATTCAGAATTCAGATTCAGAATTCAGATTCAGAATTCAGATTCAGAATTCAGATACAGAATTCAGATTCAGAATTCAGATTCAGAATTCAGATTCAGAATTCAGATTCAGAATTCAGATACAGAATTCAGATTCAGAATTCAGATTCAGAATTCAGATTCAGAATTCAGATTCAGAATTCAGATTCAGAATTCAGAATTCAGATTCAGAATTCAGATTCAGAATTCAGATTCAGAACTCAGATTCAGAATTCAGATTCAGAATTCAGATTCAGAATTCAGATTCAGAATTCAGATTCAGAATTCAGATTCAGAATTCAGATTCAGAATTCAGATTCAGAATTCAGATTCAGAATTCAGATTCAGAATTCAGATTCAGAATTCAGATTCAGAATTCAGATTCAGAATTCAGATTCAGAATTCAGATTCAGAATTCAGATTCAGAATTCAGATTCAGAATTCAGATTCAGAATTCAGATTCAGAATTCAGATTCAGAATTCAGATTCAGAATTCAGATTCAGAATTCAGATTCAGAATTCAGATTCAGAATTCAGATTCAGAATTCAGATTCAGAATTCAGATTCAGAATTCAGATTCAGAATTCAGATTCAGAATTCAGATTCAGAATTCAGATTCAGAATTCAGATTCAGAATTCAGATTCAGAATTCAGATTCAGAATTCAGATTCAGAATTCAGATTCAGAATTCAGATTCAGAATTCAGATTCAGAATTCAGATTCAGAATTCAGATTCAGAATTCAGATTCAGAATTTAGATTCAGATTCAGAATTTAGATTCAGAATTCAGATTCAGAATTCAGATTCAGAATTCAGATTCAGAATTCAGATTCAGAATTCAGATTCAGAATTCAGATTCAGAATTCAGATTCAGAATTCAGATTCAGAATTCAGATTCAGAATTCAGATTCAGAATTCAGATTCAGAATTCAGATTCAGAATTCAGATTCAGAATTCAGATTCAGAATTCAGATTCAGAATTCAGATTCAGAATTCAGATTCAGAATTCAGATTCAGAATTTAGATTCAGAATTCAGATTCAGAATTCAGATTCTGAATTCAGATTCAGAATTTAGATTCAGATTCAGAATTCAGATTCAGAATTCAAATTCAGAATTCACAATCAGAATTAAGATATAGAATTCAGATTCAGAATTCAGATTTTTGTAAATTTATTTTCAGCATATCGGTGAAAATTTAGATTCTTGGAGAAGGAATATCGGAATTGAAAATTTATAATGATTGATGTTGCGGGGTAAAGTATGGTGTGCGTTTATAAGTTTTCCTTGCAAAAATGTTCTTTTGCTCTTTTCTCTTCATTTTTCTATCCATCTTTATCAGATTCAGAATTCAGATTCAGAATCCAGAATTACACGGTAACCAAATTTACTCTATTCTGTATAAAATTTCATACAGTTTCGGAGCAACTGTCTCCACTTAGTTTTATGTTTGGGCGTTTTAAGCAGAGCGTGAGCAAAGAGCTTTTATACATTTGAAAGCTTTCGGCCACTTGCTCAATTCTGTATATTTTGACATGGGGATGCCCATGCATTTTCAAGATTTCTTCAGGAAAGTAAAAGTAATAAATTTTTTTTCGGAAAAAAGGTAATTCACGTGTGTAGAGGATTGATTCTTAATTGTTTATATAAACATTTAATACAGATACATTATTCTTTACATATAATTGTTTTCTACGTAGTGACGGAATAAAAAGCTGTTGTATGCAAAAACTTTTAACGTCCGCGAGTTTTTCTTCTCTCTTCCATGGCAAATATAAACGCTATCATGAATACGAGTTGTAGCAGCCTAGATCTTAGGGGGAAACAAATCAGGGCTACGGTTGTTCGTCCTGGTCCCGAAATTTTGTTTTCCATCTCGATCGGACTTAACATCTAGAACGGATCTGCATCCGCGCGGTCCATCATGGATTGAACTAGAAAACGTAGTATCTGGAAAGAGGATGAATTGAATCTTTTAAAATTATAATCTGGTTCGATGTGAAAAAATAGTTATGCCAATATTATAATGGAAAGCTTAATACAAAGAATGAAATTGATAAATTTGTATTTCAAAATTGAAAGCATTTCGGCCTATATATTATAAGTCTTATTCTACTTTCAAGGCAAATTGAAAATTCAGATTACAAAATTGATATTGATTATTTGGTATCCATTGAAGGCCACTATGCATATGGATATTTAAAATTCTTTTTCTCAGGAAAATTAATTAAAATAATAACATATAGTTATTGTTCCTCACAATACTTTGTCAGTAAGAACGATTTAGAATCTTATCAGCTCATATTACGTCTGCAGCCGGCAAGAATGTGTTCGGCATCAAATTGGGGGTCTCTTGCATCGTAAAAAATAAACATCAGTTGATTATTAAAATATAGGATCCTCTCCCTCACCTGGTCTGATAAAAAAGGCATTTCTCTCAAGGCACACAGCAGCCCAATTGTATCCATTTTGCCGGCGTACTCGATCAGATTGAATGCCATCTCGACATATTCCTGGACCCCCGAGTTTCGGTTTCGGTCGATTATTTTCACAAGACACCAACTGCTGATGCATTTTACCTGTAGATTGTTATTAAAGGAGGAAGTATGTAAAAATAACTTAGTGTAAGCTTATTTAGAAAGTTATTTTTGTCTGATCACATACATTTGGTTCAATGTCTAAGCAGTCTCGCCTTTTTGCGCATTCGAAGACGCTTGATGCCTAGCACCAGCACGCTTTGAATAATTCATTGCACTTCCTGCAGCTTTCCGCCGGCAGCAACTAGGGACAGGAATCATCTTGCGAACTGAAACAGACATTAGCTGATTAATAATAATTAATGTAAAATATGAAAAATAAAACAAACCTGTAGCAATCTTAGCGCCATGAACCTCTAGTCAGCTGCTTTCCGGATAATCGGGCCTCTGAAGATGGGAAAACATATGTGGTTTTCGGTGTGCCGGCTAAAATACGCAAAACAAGTATTAATTATAATTACTTCATATTCTTGAAGATAGAAGGCAACTTTCTCTTTTCTGTTTTTTTTTTTCTTTGGAATTCTATGCCGAGAACGATTTGCGACGAATGCTGCATCTTTCTCATTCATCTTCCGGAATCTGGTTGCTGCCCGGAAACGACCACTTCACCTCTAATTTCTATAATGTATCCAATAGTTTCATCGGAGATGTTC
Organism: Uranotaenia lowii; assembly: GCF_029784155.1. NCBI lineage: Eukaryota > Metazoa > Arthropoda > Insecta > Diptera > Culicidae > Uranotaenia > Uranotaenia lowii. The sequence continues at coordinate 20,173,509 of NC_073692.1, forward strand.
AATCGCGTTGTGATGTAGAAAAAGAAAATCGAAAAAAAATCTTTATTTCCAAATGGCACAAAAAGACAGATTTTTCTCTATTTACTTACCAATATCCAACGTCAAACGATCCGGAATCAAATGTCCGGCAAACGAACAATTGATTAGGATCTAATTTTGAATATTTACGCGGTCTATATCCACAAAAATTCCGCTTTAATTATTATCTTTTTATTTACACCACCATCAAAAAGCATTTGAAATTCGCTTTGACCCGCTTTGACATCCCCTTCCAACAACTGCAAACTTTTTATGCAGAGCTGAATAATCAAGTTTTAGTTTACAAATGTATATCGGCAACCCAAATCTACCCAAAATTGAATTGGGGTTAAACAAATTTTGAGCAACAATCGATTAGTTATAATGAAGGTGTAATCGCAACACATTTTATAAGTAACTCAATTTTTCCGTGTAGAATTCAGATTCAGATTTAGAATCCAGATTCCAGATTCAGATACAGAATTCAGATACAGAATACAGATTTATAATTTAGATTCAGAATTAAAATTAAGAATTTAAAATTCAAAATTTTGAATTGAGAATTCAGAATCCAGAATTCTGAATTCTGAATTCTGAATTCTGAATTCTGAATTCTGAATTCTAAATTCTTAATTCTAAAATCTTAATTCTGAATTTGAATTCAGAATTCAGATTCATAATTCAAATTCTGAGTTCAGATTCAGAATTCAGATTGAGAATTCAGATTTAGAATTCTGATTAAGAATTCGGATTAAAGATCAACCTGGAATTTGAAATTGGAAATTATATTCAAATATTAGACTAAGTGCTGTAACTCAAAATTCAAACTTTAGAATCAGAATAAGATTTCAGATTTAGTTTTCAGAATGAGATTAATCATTTAATAGTCATATTACTTTCCCCTGCTTTTGTGAGAATTTTTTCTTTTATGCATGGTTGAGCTCTAAAAAAGGTATCATGCTAGGCCACGTGTCACGGCTATCCATCAATATTGTAGTTGGTTTTACTTATTCAGTAAAAAAAGCATAAAAAAAACAGTAAGATTCGAACCGTGACCAGCATCGTGAAAGTTCTGGTTGCTACCACGGCACCATTTCAGCGTTTCAACTGTTTAAATACCATTCTTTCCATACATAAAATGAACTCCTTACATACCAGTTCGCTTTTCCCCAAAAAACGTACTATGCATCATTTTTTTATATTGAGATCGGAATTTTTCTTGTTTGAATATCAGAAATCATACTTATATGATGCAGAGGGAAGGAATCTATCATGTGTATTCTATATTATTTTATATATTTCCAAATATAACTGACACTCTGTTAGAAAGGCTCCAATCCACTGTTAAGTGTATTAAATCGGGTTTTTAGTTTGTCGCTGGAATTACTTAAATTTTATCTAAAGTTTCAATAGAAAACTTTGTTTTCAGTTACAGACTTTGTTTTGATGAACATTGAAAAAACCCTTAGTAATTTTGTTCCATTGCATCCCAAGTCGGTCTCATATGGCTAAAATCATCGCATGTCGATCCAACAGCCATAAGGGCCCGGCGATTGCCGTTTTTTTCAATTCAACAAAAACGCTAATGAGACAAACTTGCAATGAACGGCAGTGTATCTTTTTCGAGAAATTCATGATATTTATGGCTTATGTTCTTTCTTTTTTTGATATCTCATGTTTCACTAATACTTCCCACCACCTTTGAAAAAGACATAAAGGCATACTTCAATAAAAAAAAACATCCAATTTTTTATCGTTTGATACACGATTCTTCTAACAAATCACTAATAAAGAGTTGATATGATGAAACTGTTTACAACACTTCAAAAAGCACTGAACCATTGGCCAGTACTTCGTTGGTTCACATGGTCAATCTGATCTTTGGGCAAAGTAGGCATAAATGTATGACATAATAAATGAAAATTCTTTTACCTGATTGTTTTTTGTTTATTTCATCTTAGTATACATACAAACAAATCATCTGAGATAAGCTTCTTCGAAAAATTCATTGAGAGATCTAGCTTTTTGTTGAAACAAATTAAACACAGACTCTTATCGTGCCAAAAAAGTTATTTATAAAAATTAGACATAGGTAGTTGATCTTACTCATTATTCAGGGTGGCCAGCGGGTTTCCATTTTCAAATTCCCGGTTTTTTCCCGGTTTTCCCTTGTGAGATTTCATATTTTTCACGGTTCTATAATAAACTGCTAAATACCTTTTACAAGATTAATTGACCGAACAAATAGACATTTTATTATATTTGTAAGTGAAAGTGTGTGAACATTTTTGGTGAATCAATTTTGTAAATCGGAAGTTATTCACAACTGCAAAATTTGCGGTGAGACTTATTGGATTTTGTACCGATAATAAAGCATTTAAATGTTGAAATGTAAAAGGGTAAGAAAATAATTGCAGTATTCCATTTGTTCAACGAAAATTGTCACCTTCGTCATAGTCTTTGACTAAAGTTTTTCCAACTTTGACAAATTTTTTTTAACGGAAAACTCTTGATTTTTATAATTTGAATTTTTTAGGCGTCATCTTGGAATCTTGAAGTACAGCATTACATAATTTTGAAACCACATTCTGTTCTATCATGTGATAAATCTAAGTTGATCTTCTGAATCTCTGGATCTAAGAGATTTCAAAGTTCGTTCAACTAAACAGAACCGAAACTTCTATTTGTCAATAAAACAGTTTTGGGTTCAAAGGTTTCTTAAATATTTAAGTTTATCGTGAGTAAAATATATTCTCCGAGACATTTAAGGTAAGATTTTTTCGTGAAAATAATTAAACGATATATGAAATGCCAATATTTCGTCAGGAACGAAAAGCCCATATTCATGTCTAAATGAAATCTGCAACACCAAAAGGGCTGGAAAATGATATATTTTGCCGAATATTCGATGATACAGGTGATAATTTTTTTTGGAATTCTCATGTAGAAGTTTACTATATTTTAAATCAAAACCTGGTAAAATTTTAATGCTATAATTTGAGGGTTTCTCAATCTCAAAAATGAAATTTTTGAAAATCGCCAGAATAAACCAAATTTCAAACAAATTTAAGTTTTTTGAATAATTCAGAAAAATAAGTAGATATATTCAGCTAAATGAACAAGCTTATTTTATGCTGAAAAGTTGAACTCAAATTCTGAAATACCAACTTGGTATTGAAATTCTGATCCATAAATGTCGATATTAGTTTCAAAATTTTATTGGCAATTCGAACTTTGAGTTTAAATTTTGAATTCTAACCCTAAGATTTAAACTTAGAATTCTGAACATGGATATATAATTTCGAATGTTATTAAAATAATTGTTTCTGAATTCATAGTATCTACTGTGTACTGGGTAATAAATCATGGATTTAGATTACTTGTTTCTTAGTTTTGGTTTTATTGCTGTTCTAAACTGAGTATGTTAATTCCAGATATTGAGTCTGAATTTAAAATCTCAAGCTTAGTTATATTTTTACATTTTCAAATTTTATTTTGAGTCCGATTTCAAAACTTGAAATCTCAAACTGATACCAGAATCTTTTCAAAATTCATCTGCATTTTCCGTAGAACTTCTGAATACATGATTAAAGTCTTAACACAGAGAATTTAATTCGATCTTCTTTATTCTAAGTTCTGAATCAAATCTGTATTCAGAATCTAAATTTGAAATATCATACTGAGCCTAAAATTCAAATCAAATTTTTCTATATCAATTCTGAATATTTGGATTCTGAAATTATAATTTTGAACAATTCGGGCTTTAATTTCTAACATTCGGTGGAAAAGCGAACAATGAAGAATGGAAACACGCATAAAGTTTTCCCATTTCGTATTTTCATCAAAGAAATACAATTAACGTCTAGGTCAAACTTTTAATAAAAATTTACTCTTGATTAACTTCAACCTTTTTTATACGTAGGATTTGTATTGAAAAAGTGAAACTACATAAGATTTTTTCCCGGTTTTGATGTCTAATTCCCGGTTATTTCCCGGTTTTCCCGGTGCTTTTTTCAATTCCCGGTTTTTTCCCGGTTTTCCCGGTTTTCCCGGTTCGCTGGCCACCCTGATTATTTATCGCACTAGTAGTAGTTGTGAGCTGACACTTTCGAAACTAGCATTGTTTTGGTTGATGCAAGTCTTGGAGGTATGAAACACAGAACTGATGATAAGCCACCCTCTAACATTGTTCTGACATTATGTAAAAGAAAATTTGGCACATGACCCGCACCAGCAAAAAATCACCAGGCACTTACATTTTCTAACTGCAGATTGCATTGCTAATTTTCACTTTTTTGTACCCGCGCGTCTCTGAACTCCAATACAAGGTTTACGTCTATTCAACCAAACACACCCACCGCAGCTCGCGTCACGCGTTCCCTCAAGGATGCACACGATCGCTGCTGCCGCTGTACAACGGAAGAACGAACGCACAGAACGATTAGCAACAGTGTAATAACGTCCATTGATATGTATGTAGAAGGAATCGTCAGCTGAGCGAGCCAATCAATCACCTTTGAGAGCAAGCACCCGCGAAACCCAGTCGAGATGCCTGTCGATCTTAATCTAATTCGGAACTGAGAACTGCAGCTGCAGCAACTCGGGATCTTTGCTTGCTTGCCGGATTGCAACTTATGCAGAACGCAAACTGTATCACGGGTGACTTTGGAATTGGCTGGTGTGATCCAAACGCTCGGTACATTCAAGCGGTATGTATCTATCTTGTTTTTAATTTTGATCTTGAATGTCCTATACACAAAATAACCGTTTGCAAATCATACGTTTTGCAGTTTATATTCTTTTAAAAATTGTTTTAAACAAAACTAAGCTGTCTCACTGTTATTGTTACTTAAATAACAATAAGCAAAAACAATCCAATAGCACAATTTTTTCACATTATTGGGCGTCCACTTTTGTTAACTGCACGAATTCACTCTTATTTTTGTGAAGAGATTTTATACTTATTTTACTTTTTTGGATAGTGAGGGTTAATAACGGTAAGTTTTACCTAGAACCATGGAAAGATTCAGATTTTGGAGAGTTTCACACAAGAAAATATTCTGTAAGAAATTTTCTTGGTCAGCCATCGTGCGGCTTCGAATGTTTGTTATTTTGAATTCAAAAAACCAGGGTGGCAATCCAAAGAAAACTTCATAGCAGAATATTTTCTTATGTAAAATTCTCTCAGCAATCTGGATCTGTCGTTAGTTTTGACTGAAACTTACCGTTGTTGACCTAAACAGCTTATGATACATACACAGGCAGACAGTGGCAATCCTAGAGTTCGCTCTTGGGATGGGGGTGGGGGTTGATTTTCCAAATTTTCAAAAATCAGTTAATAAGAAGGAACGTAAATATCAGGCGAGAAGACGTATATTTAAGGAAACAGAGTGGAGGGGGGGTTTGCAGTTGCAAATAAGACTTGTATTTTGTAGGTTTGTATACTTGTAGGTTTGTTTATTGAGAAATTTGAAATTTGAGAAAAATAGTGAAAACTTTTAACATTTTTTTTCATTACACTTATTTTGATATCCTTTTATAAATCAATCTGCGAATCTGCGCAGTGAACGAAAAAGTGCTGTTAAAAAGATAACTTTCGTAATTTTCATATTTGGTAGTTTAAAAATCATAATTTTAAGAATTCTGAAATGTAAAAAAAATCTTCAAGGTATCTACAATATTTTTATTGGGCATCTTCATATCAGGGTACGACCCTCACCAAAATTTTAATAATTCTCCTTTTGCAACAATTCCTAAACAATTATTTTAGAAAAGTGTTTGTTTATAATTGCTATGAATTAAAAACGGAATATTTAATTATTTTTCTGAAGTATTTTGCTGAATCGTTGTTCGAAAGTATCGAATTATTTTTAATTCTTGTTCCATTTCTTCAATATTTAAATAAAAATTCAATTCTAAAATAAGATCATCAAAATCATATTCCTAGGTATGAAGCTTTTGGAACCTCATTTTCATTTGTTTTTTCTTGAATTTCAAGCTCTAAAACTAGTTTTTTTATTTTGAATCCAAATAAATAGTAACTAATTTGCAACGAATAGTTTATGAAAAAAGTGAAAAGTCGTATTTTTTCTTTATGCTATCAATATTTCCAAACTTTTGTTAGATGTTTGAATTAAATAAAAAAATATTGAGCAAAAAATTATTTTCTGATAGTCAATACTATTTCAATATTTCGATGGAAAGTCATAGGGGAGAGTGAGGATACTTGATCCCTGGGGATACTTGATTTCTTCGCTATATATCTCGAAACCAGAATGTCTTACAAATTTCAAATGTTCTAGAAAAATGTGCCAAATAGAACACAACAACAATGCTGTTATCTTAACAAATTTTAAAATTTTAATTTTCGAGTTATTGAACTATGTTTGAAAATTTTTACAAAACGTGATTTGAGGATCTTTCTTTATCACTTTAAAATGTTCCTCACGTCAAAAATTATTATAAAAATATATATTCCAATATGTCAATCGTTAGAGTATAATATGAACTTCATAATGCAATGTTTTCAAAGCAATAGTAAACTCTCAATTTTTATTGAAAAGAAGTTTTCCAAAATGTATGTTATGGGTATAATTTATCCCTAGAGTCCAAAAAGATGTATTTTTCATCTGAATGGATCGTGATCATTAGTTATCATGAAATTACTAATATATGATCCATAACTAATGTTTTGTCGAGTAATTATTTGAGTAATCATACTGAATTTATCTGAAAACTAGAAAATTGCTCCTTAAAGTATGCAATGAATCTAGGGTAGGAGACAAATTTTTCTAATTCTCTTTGTCTGATACTTACAGAATGTAAAATGAGAACTAATATGGCAAGAAATAGTCAACGGACCTTTTATCTTCGGATTTTATTAGATTTTTGCCTAGGTTCAGGGCACCCTGAATAAGGGATCAAGTCTCCTTTAATAAAGAATCAAATCTCCTGTAACTAAAAAAATATCACAATATTTTTAGTCTCATAAAAATGCTTCTAGCTCATCTACGAGTTCATATATCGTTCTAAGTTTTGGAGCACATAAACTTGAAATTACACGCTGCAAATGCAAATGCAAAAGACGGCGAGTTGCTAAATTTTCCCAAAAAGATATGATCAAAATAAGAAAAGGGAATCAAGTATCCCCATTTTCCCCTAATCAATTGCAATTGAAATAACGAAACTTTCAGATTCAGAGCGGTTTTTTTTAACCTAAATTTTTAAGCTGGATTTCAACCTAAAATTTTTAATATTATTGTGTAGATAAGCTAAAACAGTATCGGCGATATAATTGGTGTAAATCCTGAAATCCAGCCGGCGCAGGGTTTGAGACTGCGCTGAATTGGGGCCGGTCACGGTAGGGGAGATGGGGGCATAATGGCCACCTTAAGGAAAACGGTTATTTAACCATAGAAAATAGCTATAATATGGAGGTTACATTATTGTTTCGTGTTCAGACACTTGAAAAGCCTATTCCCTAACGGGCTGAAACGTGAAAAACTAGATGAAAACGTTAAAAAATGCATTTTAAAAAATGTTGCCAAAAGCTGAAAACCAGCCACTGTGGAGGCATAATGAGAACCCCCCCTGAGGCAGTATGAGCACCATTAATCAGAGCAAGATGTGCGTTTTTGCCGGGGAATCTAGCAGCGAATTCAATTCGATGAAGTCAGGTGAGTCGTAGATTCATCAAAAAAGCAATAACAAAATAATCTAGGTCTGTTTGTAGAATACAAACTATTCACGCAAGCTCATACATTATGTGCTTTGTTCGGAGGATGATGCTACTAGCCGTATAATGTAACAATAAAAAAATCGATCATGGATTGTGAATGGAAAAAAATCACCTCGAACAGAAATCTAACTCTAGTCTTTTGATTACCTCACCGACACCTTACCAATAGGCTAAATTGTCGGATGAAAACTAGTCAAGGTGTGGCGCTATAAATCAATTTTAATTCGCTGCTAGATTCTACGGCAGAAAATGCTCATTATGCCTCGATAATATGGTGCTCTATATGCCCCTAGTCAACAAATTTAAGTAAAAACGTGTTTTAAAATTGATAAAAGTGAAAAATCAAAAATTTGTTGATGGTAAAAATTGAGAAACAATGTGTACATCATGTTGTAGTGCGTACATTATAGATCAAGGTTATTTTAAGATCATAAGAGCTTATTTCGTGGTGCTCAAAAATTATAATATTTTCGTAACTTGAGAACCAAGCTAGTTTTTTTTAAATATCTCTGTAAAGATGATAAGGAGATTCCTTTTTTTGTGAAAAATTAATACTATAGGAAGTACGAAACAAATCCTCATGAAAATTTATTTAAGAAAATACGCACTTTCGTAGAAAAGCGTAGTTCTCATTATGCCTCGGGTGCTCGTTATGCCCTCATCTCCCCTATATATTATAATTTAAATTTGCATTAGAAAATAGCTTAATGCTGCCAAATTTTGCTTTTGACACCAAACAATGCTATTATTTAGGTCTCAACTTGAATCTTAACTACATAATGAAGGCATATTGATACCTTGTTTTGCTATCGCATTGAATTCTACATCTAATCTAACAGCTTGTTTTTGATAGCTTATTCTGATCTCTGTATGCTATCAAACAAAAGTTTAGAAATTATAATGAACCTAATTTTGCTATCGTAGAAAAATGAAAAAGAAATACTGTTCTCAGTTGACTGTTAATATCTCGTTTTGCTATCGATATGGGCATCAGATTCTACTCAAATCGTGTTTTACACGCAGAGAAAACTTGGATTTTAAAACAAAACAAAACTGACTTTGAGTCAAAAAATTCATTTTTTCGATTCAATCTCCTGTTTTTTTTAATCAATGAATTATGGTTTTGTTTCAAATAAATAATTTTTGAAAGAAAGAATAAATTTTTAGAATCGAATAATTTTGGACTTTGATTTTAAACAAATTCTTTGATTCAAAAGACATTTGTTCAATTGCATTTTTATTTGGAAACAAAGTAAATTTTCTTTCAACCAAAGAAAAATGTATTCAATGCAAAGGAATAATTTCTTAAAATAAAAACTTCAAACTTAGAAGGTTTTTTGCATTGAGTAAAAAGAATTTAAAACGGTTTGGCTGGTCGAGTGAAAATGTGGATCAGAGTTAGCTTAGTTAGGAGGATTCAGGATAAAGTATGGTAAGTTTATGTTAATTAAAGAATGAATACAGAAGATTTTCAATAAGTGCTTGAAATTTTACAGGACTACGGCCGATAGATGGTTTTCCAAGTCCCTGGATGCCTCAACCGAGGTGACACCGCTCCAATCCAGCGATCAGGTCCACGAAAATTTAAACCGGATGATTCGATTAAAGTAAACCGGTGTGTGACCCAGTGTTTCATTTATTTGTGAACAAAAATAAATTTTAAATTTGAAATCCTTTCTTTTTATCATTTGAAATTCCTAATAGGAATTTCAAAACAACAGAAAATAATGCTTCCAATTGGAATAAATAAAAAATGGTTCAATTAATAAATGCTTTTAAATCTAAATTAAATTACCTTGTGGCAAAAGAAAGCAACTTTGAATCAAAAGAAACTGTTTTTTGTTTCAAAGTATCAATATTTTGAATTAAAGATTTTTCTAAAGAAAAATTCTTTGAAACAAACGAAAATGCATTTGAAACAAAGAAATTTTTATTTATCCCAAAATCAAAGGAAATTTTCCTTTGTTTTCGCTGCACTTTCCTTTGAAATAAAAAATCTTTTCGCTGCGTGTACTATTGTTAAATAACAGATAATTTGAACGAATTTGAAATATCAAAATTATTTGTCCTGTTTCTCCTCGCAGTACGGTTCTATTAAGATGTGATGTACCCATTAATCTGAATCTATGGGGAGAATGGACTCGTGGACCGGTAGTCGTTTTTTTGCTCTAAGTACGGAAACGTTTGTGTATAAAAATAAACAAAACCTTCACCTTGGTTGGATAAAAGCCAGCCAGTAGTAGTTGCAGGCTGATTTTGTATTTCCCTAGCTAGGCTTGTAGTTGGGTAGCATAGTATCCACGAGTTAGCTAGTAGTGGAATCACCCAATTATGTAAAGGTGTTATTCAGAGCTTGTGTGAGGGTTGATGGATTGTAGCTAAACATGCTTACCTTAGGGGAAGGATACAAAGCTGAAAAATTCTTCTGCTTTCGATGGGGTTTTCCGAAACCAAAAAGCTTTCAGGATAATCTATTTAGTAATGTGAATTAGCTTCGCTAGCATTAAAGCTAGGTGGCAATCCGTGGGCTGTCGCTGATGTTTGTTGATGTTTGACGCTGATGATGTCGAGACTGGTGGAACCGGTGATGATCGTCGTATAAATTACTATTGCACACTCTCATTGACAGCGTGTGAGAGTTTAGTCGACGCGAAGTGTTGTTTGGAAAGAGCTGTTTTCCACATTTAAGCTACGAGGCCACTGAACATGATTATGTAATGGAAACGGACATAAATCGACCCTGCTTAACGGGTCCTCCCACGACCATGCATCAACGACCTCCTGAACTCGTTTCGGTGGTATTCCAGTCTTTCCAGTTCTGGAAACGGAATACACGTTACATACATAGAATCGCTCCTCACAACGCACTTTTTGTTGGCAGCTCAACCGGACCAGAAAATAAAGAACAAATCAAACAAGCGAAGAATGATTTTTTCAACAAACCGAACAACAACACCACTCTTTCTTCTCACACTCCCGGGAAGCCTTCCGAAAGGCTTATTAAAATTCTATTAAAAAACTTTTTCTCAAATTGATTATGAGCACGTATTGTTCGCTTATGGCCATTTTATGTGCTCCACCAGCTTAGGTAGGTGTAGAAATCAAAGGCCTGTTTCCGATCCAGACAGAAAAGTTTAGAATTAACAAACCACTCCACAAGACCTCACTTTAAATGGCTGAACATGGTGACCGAAATTCCAGAATCGTAAACCCTTAAAAATTCCGACTCGACTCCGCTCGCGTTCAACTTTACAGGTCGACTGCACTCAAAAAGCAGAGGCTCGACTCGACCCCAGCTGGTTCGGTTTGACAGAACGCGCGATGAAGAAATTCACTGCGAGGAAGCTCGCACGCATTCATTCCGAAAAATAAGTTCACTCTCACGTATGACGTCACATGATGTTGTATTCTCTCTATGGGAGCATGATCGAACGGAATGAAACTTTTTTTGTCGTGGTATGTGTGGGCAACCTGAGCGAACATCGTGTATTCATGAAATACCTTACGCGGTAGAAATACATTTTGCTTAACGGTGTTCATTTCTATTTTTTGAAGACCTTAGACGCGTAACTTGTTTGACAAAAATTAATTTAAAAATTTATCTCTTTGAAAAATTAGGACATCGATTTATTTTACGGTCAAGTGACTTATTGAAAAATAACTTTTAAACTTCAGTTAAAATTTGTACGATTACAAATCTTTTCAACAATTGCTGGCTTCCTGCCCTAGGCCGGGCCCAAAGAAATTCTCGGAGCGAGAAAATAAAGGGGGAGAACTTCTTAATTTGCAACGTGTGGCTAAACTGAGCAGATAACTTGAGTGAGAGAGCGTCACCCGCTTTTTGATGTGACGTGACGGGGCCCCCCAGGAAATACACCCGTCACACGAATATAGGTCCCATGGCGACGAACGTGCTAAGAAGGTGCTGCTTCATAATCGCCCAGTACTTCTCGATGGGGCAGAGCTCCGGAGTGTTGGGAGGGTTGAACATTTTTGGCATTAAATTAACCTTATTTTCCGCATACCACTTCTGCACATCCTTGGAGTAGTGGCATGAGGTCAAATCCGGCCAGAAGATTGTTAGGACGTTGTGGGCCTTAAGGAGAGGAAGCCCCTTCTAGAGGCAATCTTTCATGTACATCTGTCCATTCATCGTGTCCTGGGTCACGAAAGGTGCACTCCGCTTCCCGCACGTGCATATGGCTTGTCAAACCAGGAATTAATTCGAAAATTTGGACATTTTCTGAGTGCGGATATGCTCCGGAACGCTGAACTTATCCTTGACCGTGAAAATCAGGTTGTCGGGAATCTGTTTGAAGTCGGCCTTCACAAATGTTTCGTCGTCTATTAAGCAGCACTCAACTTTCGTCAGCATGTTGAGGTACAACTTCCTGGCACGGGTTTTGGCGGACTTGTTCTGCTTCACGTCGCGATTAGAGGCCTTTTGTACCTTGAACGTTCGAAGCCCAGCCTTAGTTTTGGCCTTCTGGACAAAACTTCGGCGACGTTCGGGTTTCGGTTGAAGGCCCTAACTACGCGGTTGCAATTTTTGGTGTTGTACGGAATACTTTTTCCTTCACTTCTGGGCTTCCGATCGGTGGTCAATCGCTCCTCGAACCGTTTAATCACTCACGACACCGCGGAATTCGCGATTCCCAACGTTTTAGCGATGGAACGATGCGAGAGATCCTTGTTCTCCTGATGAATGCGCAAGATTTTATCTCGCACGAGCTGTTCTTTCGACTCCATTTCCGCGAGTTTTGATCACAAGACTTCAAAACTTGCAGGATGTAAACACTGCACTATGAACTAAATCCACCCAAATGTTCTTTAAATTATACCCAACTGTTAAAAAGTTAGAGCAATTTCATAGTGTGGCAATTTCATCGTGGACGGACACCCTTTACGTTAGAAAAACACATTAAAATACAAAATCTCATTCAACAAAAAAGGTTATCTCTACATTTCGATATCTAGTTCAAAATACTGAATCCGAATAATAAATTTTTTTATGATAAAAAAAAACAACATTTTAATTTTTGTTCTTGCTGTAATTTCTTGTACATTTCGTCATACACTTGATTTTTTTATTTTTTTTTAAACTCGGTGTAATTTTTCACTAATTTTTTAAATTTTTGGGTTATACATTTATTTTTAGGACCACTGTATGTAGTGGAAAATAAATAAACCAACCTAGTGTCTAAGATGGCTTTTTGAACATTAAAATGGGTTACATGAGGTATGGAGCATTTTTTTTATTGATTACACTAGTTTACAGCATTTTTGAACTCAGTAAACTGAAGGTCATTTCTAATGTGAAATCAGGCGCTGAATCCGAAAATGAAATTCAAAAAAATCTCAGTAGAACCGTTTTTGAGTTATGCCCCAAATATGAAATTTCGGAAAAATTAAAAAAGTTCTTGTACTTAGATTAAAATATCTCGGACGGTATAACAGTAAATTGAAATCTCTTTTTTGTATATTGAAGGTGAATAAATTTTCCATCGATCATCTGAACACTGTTTATGCGTTTGACCAATAGTATTGTTGATATTGGTGACTTTATGAGAAAAAAAAATATAAAAAACGCATTTTTTTTAGAGAACATTTTGTTTCAACAAAATTTTTACACTCGATGGTAGCATTTAAAAAATCTGTTTTTCTTTTGCGCTTAAATGTCAATTCAAAACAAAGATTTCAAGTGGTTTTTTTTATCGAAGTCGGTTGAAAATTGAAAAAGTTATGGCTACTTTACCATAATAGTATTTTTTGTAGTTTTTCATAATTTAACGAACCGCAGTACACTTATCATAGTATAGGAAGAATAAAACATGATAAATCTCACTCGCTCCAAGTCAAAATTATTTATAAGCTTACCAGAAGGTCACATGCCAAGTTTCAGGAAGATTTGACCATGGGGAGGGGTTGTTTGAGTCTCAAACGTGAATAAAACTTTGAGGTATTTTTCCCGGAAGGAACGAAAAATACTGGTTTTTCATCAATAACTTCTTTCATCACTAGCTGATTGTTTTTTATGGTTGATTTTCTTAAAGCCTAAGTTGAGACAAATATTTCACCCGAAGACAGTAACTCGATTGGATTTGAAACAGAAAAGTTATTGCAGTTCAAAGATTGTATTTTGGTCGAAAATTCTCGTATAAAACGCAATGCGTAAAAAGTACTCATTGCGCGTTGGACAAAATTTGGGGCCTTTGAACTGCAATAACTTTTTTACTTCAAGTCCAATCGTGTTGCAGTCTTCGGGTGAAATATTTGTCTCAACTTAGGCTTTAAAAAAATTAACAATAAAAAACAATCGGCTAGTGATGAAAAAAGTTATTGATGAAAAACCAGTATTTTTTGTTCCTCCCGGGCAGAAAACCTTAAAATTTTATTCACGTTTGAGACTCAAGCAACCCCTCCCTATGGTCAGATCTTCCTGAAACTCGGCATGTGACCTTCTGGTAAGCTAATAAATAATTTTGACTTAGAGCGAGTGAGATTTACCATGTGTTATTCTTCCTATACTATTATAAGTGTACTGCAGTTCGTTAAATTATTAAAAACTGCAATAATTACAGTTATGGTAAAGTAGCCATAACTTCTTCAATTTTCAACCGATTTTGATAAACAACCACTTGAAATACTTGTTTTGAATTCACATTTAAGGGCAAAAGTAAATCAGATTTTTTGAATGCTACTATTGAGTCTCAAACTTTCTCTAAGAAAATGCGTTTTTTATATTTTTTCTCTTATTAAGTCACCAATATCAACAATACTATTGGTCAAACGCAAAATCAGTGTTCAGATGATCGATAGAAAATTTATTCACCTTCAATATTCAAAAGTGGGATTTCAAATTACTGTTGTGCCGTCCGAGATATTTTAATCTAAGTACAAGCACTTTTTTAATTTTTCCGAAATTTAAAATTTGGAGCATAACTCAAAAACGGTTCTACTGAGATCTTTTTGAATTTCATTTTCGGATTCAGCGCCCGATTTTACAATAATAATGTTGGTCAGTTAATCAAGTTCACGATTTTTTTAAAATTTTGTAAACTAGTGTTATTTATGAAAATTCTCTAACATCCCTCAGGAATCCACCTATTTAAAAAAAAACTTCCTCGAAAGTAGATAGCTTCGACCTTTGAAATTGCGCCAGAAATCGACGTTTTATGCACTTTTAAGTCAGTTAGTCAGTTAAAATTGGCATTTTTTCATAAACAATTCGCCAAAGTTGTTTGATTTATAGTGGAGAAAATTCAAATGTGACAATTTAGTTTACATTATTGACTTACTAGAACTTTTAAAATCTAAAATGTATAACTCGCAATAAAACAGTGATAAAATTTAGCGTAACGGTGTCTCAAGAAATCATAATAATTATATGAAGGTGTAGTGTAGGAAAGTTTCAGCATTTAAAAAAAATTCTTCAGAATTTAAAAAAAAGTCTAATAATGCCAAATTGTGTGAAAACATATAAATTTTGCTGTAGTTTTCAAATTCTTCTCCTTTGTTCAGAGGATAGATAAACAGCATATTCTGGGTTGAAGCACTGACACTGACTAGTTGTCTAGTTGATGAGTAGTCAGAGATTGAAGCCCTCAAATTGACCCTAGATGACTTTTTTTTTTTAAATTGGTCAGAACATTGTTTTCACATAAAAAGGAATCAAAATATCCAAAACAGCGTATACAAAATTTTTATTCAAAAATTGTACTGCAAGGCCTACATTCTATTTCATTTTCAAAATTACATTTTCTCTTTGGAAACATCAAACACTGCACTTAACGCTAGTACTGAACTTAACTCATCAATGCGGGCTGATATAGGTCCTCACATCTCTCCTTCTCATTTGGTTGTAATATCAAATACTACATTTATGTAAATGGTATCTTTTTTCTTTAGCTTAGCGTACGTACCTAAGTACCTACTACTCAAAGGATCTGACTTTTATCATAGAACTTAAGCTGACACTTAGTAATCCATAATCATATCGTTACAATTGTTTTCGGCATCGGCACACTTGCAACCTCTGCCGGAAGGCGCCCGCGGGTTGGTGAGACAAATCCGCTTTTCCGGGCAATCGCCATTATTGATCACACAAGGACTATGGAACAGAGGACATTTGTCGGTGACGGCCGTCATACCGTACATGATGTGGGTTCCGAAAACCGGCGATGGGATGCCCTTCTGCCGTTCGCCGTACACGTTGATGGATTCAACCTTTTTACTGGAAATGGGTATTGAAACGTTAGTTTATTTGAATTGAGAAGGGATTCTTCGCATTTCACTTACGTTGTCCAATCCGTCCAGTAGAAATGATCGTCCGTGACAGCTAAACCAAATGGATAGGTTAGATTACTTGCGATCGTTCTCGTGTGCTTGGAGTAAGTGTCGATGCATTCAATTTTCTTGGTTCCTGCATCAGCGAAGCACAGTTCACCGCTTGCCGGAGCTACTTGAATGCTATTTGGTAGCTGAACATTTGGGCCACTAACCAAAACTTCACGTTCCGTTCCATCAAGATTGGACCATTCGATCTTGGGTGCTTCTCGATTCCAATCGGACCAATAGAGTTTGCTCTGATGAGGATCAACGGCGATGCCTCTCGGATTGACCAGGTACTTGCTAACGACAACCGTTCGCAGATCTGGATTATCTAAACTGGCCACTTCGATTGTATCTTTGGCCGAGTCTGTCCAGTACAGTCTTCGGGAAATCCAATCTACAGCAACACCTTCCGGCGAGACAATGTCCTTGGTGATGAAGGGCTTACGATCGGTACCATCGTACTTGGAGCTGGCGATCTGTTTGGCAGAGATATCACTCCAATAAATTCTTCCGGTGGCGCAATCTTTGTCAACACCGATAGACATTTGGGCCATCGTCACCGGCACTCCGCGCGCTCCATTGAACGGAACCCGGACGTTAGCCACTCCCTGACTGATCAACAGAAACCCGGAGTCCAGACGTGGAGCAGTGCTACAAATGCTTCCGTTACCGATGAAACCTAGAATGCCATGAGGTATTTTGTGTCAGCCTTAATTAACAATCATCTCAGAAATCTTACCTTGATTACAAATACACTGATACCCTGAGGTTGTAGAGACGCATTTCGCATTTCGATCGCACAAACTTGGGATGTTGGCACAGTTTCGCTCGGGCGTACAAACGAATCCATCTCCAAAGAATCCGGGATTGCACGTACACTCATACGTGGATGGTTCCCTAAAATTTGACTTTGATTATCAATCTCAGACCCCAAAGCCCAATGAATTTCGCACCTGAATTTGGGTCCACATGTCGCGTGAAGACCACAGTTGTTCCTAACGTTACAAGGTGGAGGAATCGATTTGCACTGTTGCACTCCATTGCCGACATATCCCTCCGGGCAGTAACAGTAGGGAACACCCTGATGGCGATCGAACTTACAGATGGCATTTTCTGCACAATAAACTCCACCACAAGATCCAGCTCGGACGCAAAAATCTGAAAAATCCCGTTCGAAACCTTCTTGGCACACACAAAGACTTTCATTGCACACCGAATGCATGCCACAATCATCGTCTATCGTACATTCTGGAGCCAACTGACACGAGCGCCCATCGCCTTCATAGCCCGTATTGCAGACGCAGATGGATTTTTTCAACGCAACGATGTAGTTGCACGAAGCATGCTGATCACAGATATCTTCCTCATCGAGACAGGAAACTTCTTTCTCCACACAGGTGTATCCGTTACCATCGTAGCCTGGATTACAGACACACTCGTACTTGTACTGATGGTCATTCCATTCGCAATTCGCCAACGGACTGCAATTGTTTTCGACGTCACACGATGGCATATTCGGATCATCCGGCTGCGCCTCGATTAGCCTACAGATCTGATCGAAAGCGTACTCGATGAGTGTGTAACCAGTAGGGCAGGTGCAACTCTGAACCGTACAGAACGGTGCAATTTCATCTGGAAAGAACATTTAAAAGTTATTTACCTAATCAATCGATAGAAATAAAAGTTATTCACAGACTCACATTCTTCAGTCGAACCTTGTCTAACACAAGTCTCTCCATTCCACACATGATCCGCATCACATGGATTTTCACAGATAAATCCATCTCCGGCGTATCCCATCTTACATTCGCATCGTCCTCGTATACAATCTGCAAACTCGGAACAGTGCTGAAATTCGCCAACGTTATGAGAAAGTTAACGGTGTAAAAACTATTTTCAAATCCTGTTGACATACTTCACACATTTCCTCCTCTACCGATGGCGTATGGTTCTCAACTTCATAGTATGTATTGGCCGGGGTAGGAACAATCATGGAACTCGTTGATCGCGACCCGATATGTTCACACTGGAAGCCATTGCCCTCGAAACCGGAATTGCAGTAGCATTTGTAGCCGCCAGGCTCATTAATGCAACGAGCATTTTCGTCACATATATTTACCCCAGAACATTCGTCAATGTCCACACAGTTCACCACATCATTGCTGCTGTACGGGACATAGGTAAATCCATTCTTGCAGTTGCACTGAAAAAACAAGCTCATAAGTTTACTCCATCCACTTCTTTGCTGAAATTCATCTTACATCATAAGAATCGTCTGAATTTGGAACGCAAACCGTATTGTCTCCGCAATGTGCATCGTCACAGGGATTCAACTTTTCTCCTGAACTTATTTTGTTCAACATACCCATTCGGATAGCCTTCTCTCGGGGTTCGTATCCCAAATTGATTTTACTATTCTTTAAAGTAGCCACTCGGTAGTTGTCATAGTCCACGAATTTGCACGTCTCGTAGTTGATCAAATGTCGAATACTGTAAACCAGATCTCGGTTCTGTGAAGGAATGTGAGCTCGATGTTTGGTATACGCTTCCAATCGGTCTTTACCAGCTTTTTGAAAAATCTCTGAATAGTCTTCCACCTGCAACTTGTCCCTCAAAGGAATTTGAGCTACACTTCCTTCAATGTTGATGTCTACAGAAAGCTGATCCCACATGTTCAACCCATTAAAATGGAGTTCGACCCTCAGTCTGTCACGGGAACCTTCGAAATCAATCGTAGAAGTTTGATTGAACTTTCCTCCAGTTAACTAAAACAAGAACAGGTATTATGAAAAGGTCAAAAGGCATTCATATCTCATTCTCTACCTGATAACCATTAAGTACGTTTCCTATCGGCTTAGCAAATAACCAACCTATACTGGAACCAATGATATGAGCAATCTGAAGAGTAGTGCCGATGTCCTCTTCTAGAGGGCTTAGGGCAGTGTACGTTCTACCATCGGCCATCACAACATAGGACTGCATCTGCGTATCAATAGTCCACTGATTCAAAGTGCCCTTCACTGCGCCAACAACTCTCAGAGGCACATCGTTCTTCACACAGCTGAATCCATTTCCGTAATACCCGGCCTTGCATGTGCAGCAGTAGCCATTTCTCGAGTCCTTGCACACTGCTGCCGAGTGACACTTGAAATGGCCTCCCTCGGCACACGTTCGGGGCTCCCTTGGTGATCCATTGTTCAACAAATCTGGTTCTTCAACATTACCTTCCTGATCTAGCGGGCCAACTCGGAAAAGCCACGTTCCCGCGACGCCAGCATTCGAAGACACAGTTAGATGTTTGATCTACAAACAATCAAAAATATAATATTTAGCAAGACCATTCTTTAAAAATAAATATGTCAACTCCATCATACGTTATCAGTTCCCGATCCTTGCAACGGGAAGTAGCGACCATCCTCGGAAATGAATCCAGCCTGGGCCCGCACGTCCGGCAATCCGGACTCGCTATCCCCCTGGATCCAATTGATTCCATTTTCTGGGTACAAAAACTGCACGTAGGTTTCCTCTTCGCCCAAGATCAGTGCCACTTGAAACGAATTCGTAACATCGGCCTTCATGTTGAAATGTCCCACGTTCGCCCATGTTGCCACGAAAACCTCATCGGCCTCAAAGTTTCGCGCCTTCCGGAAGTTACTTCGCACCACCTCTTCAACCTGTTTCAAGAGGTCGGCATCCCTCGATGTGAAGAACGCGATCGCAGCCGTTTGGTTTTGCGATGTAGTGTCTACGTTCGCATAGAAGGGCGCAATCGAGGGATACTCGATTGGGAACGGCAAGTTGAGGTAGTTTTGAAATTCCGATGCAAACGTCAGGATCCCATTCGTGTTGATCTGGAATCGCAATCAGTTACATCATGTTAATTTTATTCAGAATATTTCCAGTGCCTGGGACATTAACATTTATTAATACAATGTTATCACTTTTCACTGCTTTCGTTCATTCGTTGTGTAACTCAGCTTTCGCAAAACATTCATACTATCAGCTACCGGTAAAATGCTCAAAGGGGGCTAATCCAATCCTATCGGCTTCATATGGATGACCTTTACCCCGTTTTATTGTTTCAACTTTCTATTTCATGAGGATGTTTGTTGGATTGTCTTCGTTTGTTGTACTTTTGATTTCATAATGAATTTTTAATTCAAGTTAATGTGATATTTCACAGAAATTTTTATCTTCAGATTTGAAGAAATACGCGTTTAAATTTAAAATGGCAATCGAATTCAAGCCATCTTATGCGAAATCTTTGGTCTGTGTATACAATTATAAAATTTTAAATGTCAAGATTATTTTGTTTTTATTTTGTAAAAATTCTACTGAAATATTGGTTTTCAAATTTCCAAATTTTTTTCTTGAAGAAGTTTGAAAAAAATAAATTTAAAATAAGAGCACTAACAGTGAGATTTCCCTCATTTTATTGAAAAGAAACTAAGAGATGTTCGAGAAACTCATGAACATTT
This sequence comes from Uranotaenia lowii, assembly GCF_029784155.1. Classification (NCBI taxonomy): domain Eukaryota; kingdom Metazoa; phylum Arthropoda; class Insecta; order Diptera; family Culicidae; genus Uranotaenia; species Uranotaenia lowii. The sequence continues at coordinate 20,194,077 of NC_073692.1, forward strand.
TCTCTCACTTGTTTAAACGTTTAAATATGTGTGTTATGCTATTCATGATTGAAGAAATGTTGTTGTTGCTCTAAGAATTTTTAGAATTCTGCGAGAAAATTTTGTAATTTCTACCATAGGTTTATAAACTCTAAATCTTATACATAATAAATAAAATTTCTCCTATTTTTTCACAAATCTAGTTAGTTTCAATTTTTTTATTTTTATGCTTATATTTGAACCGTAAGCCTGATTATGTTTTTATTCTTGAATGCTGTCTCTGAATCACAATCTATATTTTATTTCTGAATCGGGTGGCAATAGATGAATGGGAAAAATTTCATCATCGAATTTCATAAAGTCGCGAATGCCATAAAGATAGTAAAACGACTATAATCGAAACAAAAACAACGAAAAAAAAGTCAACTTCTGTTATTTTGCAAAACCGGAAATCGCTCCAAAATGACGTATGGAATTTGAATATTTAGCAGGAAAACAATACAGAACAATACAGTTTTTTACAGAAAATAGTCCTTTTGAACGGGAAACACTTAGAATTTTTTTAAGTTGGGAAAATCTAAGCTCTGAGACTAAGAACGCTATACATGAGACCTGAGACCTGACACCTGACACCTGACACCTGACACCTGACACCTGAGACTTGAGACATGAGACTTAAGAGTTTCACGTCTCAGGTTTCATGTCTCGTGTCTCATGCCTCATGTCTCATGTTTCTGTCTCATATCTCATGCCTCATGTCTCATGTTTTTTTCTCATGTTTCATGACTCAAGGCTCATGTCTAAGGTCTAAAGTCTAAGGTCTCTTGTCTCAGGTTCTCTGGTTTTAGGTATCAGGACTCATGTCTCATATCTCAGGTCTTAGGTCTCATGTTCTATGTCTCATGTCTCAGATCCCAGGTCTCTGGTATCAGTTCTCAGGTCTCATGTCTCAGTTGTCAGGTCACAAGTTTCAGGTACCAGTTCACAGGTCTCAGATTTCAGGTCTCATGTCTCAAGTCTAGAGTCTCAAGTCTCAAGTCTCAGGTTTCAGGTCTGAAGTGTCAAGTTTCATGTCTTATTGTTTCAAGTTTTAGAGCTGCAGAATTTGAAAGGTCTTTTTTACACGATTTTCCGCAATCAGCACGGATTTTTCTACACGGTTTCCGGGAATTAACAAGTTTTTTTTGCACGTTTTTTTACGCGGTTGGTATATAAGTGTAAAAAAAAACTTACTGTAAACATATTTTTTTACTAGTGTGGTCCATTCATTTTTCGATATGGTAGTCCTAGAAAGAATTTTAAAACAACAGTGCTCAATTTCGATGACAAATTACACCGAGTTGTTATCAAAACGAAAAAAATGACAAATCTGACAAAAATTAAAAAAAAAAAACTAAAAAAAAGGACAAACATTTTTTAAAAAACCGGCAAAAATGAAAAAAAAATGACAAAATTATTTCCAGAATATCTATATTCATTTTTTCCAAAAGTGGTCCCTACTGCCCCCTTGGGGGCGTTGAGAGCTTCCAGGGGGGCGGTGAGCTCAATTTTGAAATTTGAGGGGCGTTGGAAGAGCTCAAGGGGGCGGTGGGGTTGTAATTCACATTTTCACCAATCACGAACCAACGTTTATTTGAAATAACAACGAATTATTTCTAGAAGAACTTAACATCAGGCTCAAGACTAAAAAATCTATAATTTCACAGAACTTCAAACAAATTTTTGTTCCAGTATCTCAATAATTTTATTCTTAAAATGTATCTGAAAGATTGTTTTTAAATTGTCACTTATTTTGGGTTATACTAAAAAGATTAATTTTAAATGGCAATGCTTGATAATCTTCCAAATGTTTTGTTTTAAAAAAATCTGCTAAACAGAAAAAACCTTCAAAACATCTGTGTAAAAAGGCATCTTATGTGATTTAGTGGTAGATTTTTTGGAAAGAAATATGAAAAAAAATTAGGAAATTTTTTTTTTTATTTCAGTTCTTATTTGTTCATCTTTGTTTCAATCAATTTAAAAAATAAACTTATAATCTATTCGATTATCACTAACTTTGCCAGAATTCAGTTATTAGAATCTTATTTAAACTTAAGGGAGCCTTGAATGCTGCATAACTTTTATCGAGACTCGAATTTAGATATCGTTAAATTATACAATTTTTATTCAGTAATTTATTCGTATTAAATAAAGTCTGCTTCATTTAATATTGGAACAAATTCTTTTGCTCATTGTGGCGCTCCTAGTGGACGGATTTGGAAACTTTTTTCACCCACGTGTCGGGAAATTCATTACCTTTCACCATGTATTTATGTCATAACACCAAACGATAGCATTTTGTAAACAACCGCCATGGAAGCCGAACGGAGAGATCAAATTGTGCACAGTTTTCTTGAAAATCCATTGTTGTCGGCATCGAAGCTAGCTAAACAGCTTAAAATGCCCAAAAAATACCGTATGGCGTGTTATCAAGCAGTACAAGGAAACATTGACGACGGCTCGGAAGCCGCATTCGAAGCGTCGGAGTGGAACTGTCGACCGGAAACTGCGTGGGAAAGTCATCAAGGCCGTCAAGAGGAATCCCAATCTTTCAGACCGCGATTTGGCCAATAAGTTCCAGGCCGCTCACAGTACGGTGCGACGAATTCGTCTCCGGGAAGGAATAAGGTCATTCCGAGCCAGCAAACAGCCAAATCGGACGCTGAAGCAGAACAATGTGGCCAGAATCCGTGCTCGAAAGCTGTACGACCAAGTGCTGACCAAGTTCGACGGATGTAAAGTCTGCTTCATTTAATATTGGAACACAAACAATTGCGTGTAGTTCAGTCATTTATCAACGAATTCATAATTTGTTTTTCATACAAATGTAGCATTTTCTTTACTCTTTCATAAAAAAAAATTAAAAAAATTATTCATTGCTGTTTCGAAGAAATTCTCGTACTCGTACTCGTAAGAAAACTGTGCACAATTTGATCTCTCCGTTCGGCTTCCATGGCGGTTGTTTACAAAATGCTATCGTTTGGTGTTATGACATAAATACATGGTGAAAGGTAATGAATTTCCCGACACGTGGGTGAAAAAAGTTTCCAAATCCGTCCACTAGGAGCGCCACAATGAGCAAAAGAATTTGTTCCAATATTAAATGAAGCAGACTTTAATGCAAATAATTGTGAATATAGAATTTTGATTACAAAAATTTAAGATATATGATTTGATATCTAAACCAACTAATTAATCCGTTAAAGTGATCCAGGAAACTTTACATAGAATTAAGTGTTTACTGGAGGTTTGAAACAATATGAGGCCACCCATGGCAGCCAACATTTTCAATAGCGAGCCAAATTTTGGATCTGAGATTTGCTCGCGGGCCAAACAAGAAATGTTTCTTTTATATTCAATTTATTAACAGAATACGATATTACAATTGAAAATTGCTGCATCGCCCTGCTTCAAGTTCAGATTCATCTTAGTGAGAAATTTTTGTTCGATGCATTTTTTTTTACGAATTCTTTCAAGCTGTTTAAAACTTCCATTATTTATTCCATAAATGTCATATCACTACCCATTTCCAAAGTTTTTAAGTTTATCGGCTCCCTGAAAATTTTTACAAGTGTTTCGAATTAAATAAAGAAATATTACATGGAACAAATTATTGAAAAATTGTACTGTTCATAAGCTTTCGGCATTAAAAAGATTATTTACTTAAAGTTCTTATAAGCACGGACTTTCTGAATCCTTTCGATATGAATCTCAAAATTAAACCATTCTTTTGCACACAGAAAAAAAAATTTCAATCAAATTTTACAAAATATTAAAATTTTTAAGAATACTTTAAAAAAATAACCTTTTTAAATCTGGTTTAATTTTAATTACCTATAATTGAATGTTGCAAAATTTTGATGGATATAAAATGTTTTAAATCAATTTTTTTTTAAATTTATTTTGATTATGATGTGAATGTGGTTTAAGAATTTTTAAAGTTTGTTATAATCTGTTTTTCTGGGGCCCTCAAATCTCCCCTAAATTTAGAGTAGAGTCCGTTCGAAAGCTCAAAACGCTCAAACAACTGTGAAGACCTCTTCAAAAATCTATGTTAAGAAATAACCAAGAAGAATCAGAAAAAATGGACAGTGTAGTACATATAACACAAAGCAACAAAATTTACATTTTTCAGAGGTCCAAAGACTTGAAGAGCTAATTTTCACTTATTGGATTCCAATGCAATTAGATTTTTTATATCAGCTCTTGTTTTCGAGATAACTCCTTAAAATAGGTTAAAATTCATTAAATAAGTTTTTGTGCTTTTTTTTGTAAACTATTGAACATTTTAAAGATTTTGAAAACAAATTTTAGGTTCAATAAACAACTTTTCAAAAGACCGCGTTTAATTTTGTCATCTGAGAAAAAAGTAACAGTTGTTTTCTTTTTGTCAACTTTTTCCCAATCCTGCAAAAATACAGTAAATTCGACGGAATTTTAAAAAAAGCATTCAAGCCAATTTGAATCTTTGTTATTTTTTCAATCATAAGTCGAATCGTGTCACAGTCTGCAACGAATTTGTCAAATGAGGTAAAGTCTTCAATATAAAATACTCATACATACTCATACTCAATACATACAAGATTACCCTTTTTTTGGATTCTAAAAGCAGCAAAAACTAAAGCTTTTGTTTTAAAAATTGTTGTACTTTTCCACAGGTGCAGAACTTTTGTTAATCGTTATATTCCATACAAAACAACCAGCAAATACAAACTTTAATCTGCTAGGAACGTTGCCACGAGCAGATATTCTATAGGATTTAAACGCTGGAATTTGTTTTAAATAGGGGTTTTCATATATTTTGTCATCCATCAGAAATCACCCGCCTCATTGACTCGGTACCGGCTTTACAGATTACGAGCTCTGAAACTAGCAAAAACATGTTGTTTGAAGTTAGATTTGGATGACTCATAACTGAGCAACACTTTCGGGTTATCGGATTATTTTTTATTTTTTACTTTTCAGTGATCTACACTTTTTTTTTCGCTTATTAAAAGTTAAAAATTTTGGTATTAGACTTGACTTCCCTGGTGATCCTTAACAGTAGATGCCGATCATATGCTTCACTCCAATGCTTGATTAGAACTTAGTGGACATTTTTGACAGTGTTTGCATTCTTTTAAACCACTCATACACAGTAATTCTTTGAATAATCAACGATTTTGTAAGCCATCTATTTAAAAATGATGGATTTTGAAGGAAACTGTGCAAAATATTTTTTTTCTTTTTCTCTTGCATTGTATATATCTCAGAAACGCATTAATTTTAAAGTTTGAGAAAAAAAATAGGTCTGATAGTACTTTTCACAGGCAGCAAAATGCTGTCAAAATTTTAAATGAGCTATCAGCAAACGAAAGTGTCCTATTTCTAAAAGAACTAATCTTTAGCTGTCTTAGTAAACACGCCTGCCTTAACTTCTGCAAGAAGAAAGTTGCCCGGCGTAAAAATAAACAAAATACGATGGTCAAATCGAGCGCAAAATATTGAAACCGCTAGCAAAACCACACTTTAAGGACAGCAAAACGAACTCTTTAGCTTTGAAAATTCGTCGAAAATTCTGTGTTTCGTATTTTGACAATCTAAACATGCAAAAAAAGTGCCAAATTATGTCAACTTTTCGATCCTCTTTTCAAAATTTATCTCATGTGACCTTTGACGGTTCGTTGATTAAAAAGTACGGTTTTCACATCACTTTCTTACATTTTTGGTGGTCATAGAAGTGAAAATACTTTAGTGTTTTTGGAACCTAAGTGATTTTTTTTAAAGAATTCCATAGCTGATCTACATTATTTTTTTCCGAAGCTTTTTTTCGGATTTTTTTTTTTAGACATTGAATAACGGAAAACTGAAGGTTTTCAAAACTAAATTTTGTGAAAATCGGTTGAGAAACAATAGATATTGTACAGCGGTTTTAAGCGATAAGTGTCAAATTGACACTCAAGGTCTGATTAGGATTTTTTCCTGGGCTTTCAGGGTGCATCCATAAAAAAAGAAATTTTGAAAATTAAAATTTTCAAGGATTCATTGAGTGTCTCCGAATTTTTTTTTTTATGCACCCGAATAAAAAAACGGAAGAGCTGTTTGTAGAATTTTGTGGCAACAACAACATGGTGATCGGTGGATCGCTCTTCCCCCATCGACCAGCACATAAGGTCACTTGGGTATCTCGAGATGGCCGAACAGAAAATCAAATTGACCACATCTACATCAGCCGAAAATGGAGAAGGAGCCTTCTTGATGTCCGCAACAAACAAAGCGCAGACATTGCATCTGACCATCATCTCGTCCTTGGCGAGATACGACTGAGAGTTGCGCGTGTCCAACGGCGCGAGGAGAAAGTCGGGTGTCGATACGACGTCCGCCCAGTTGGAGAATCCAGAGGTGAAAAGGGCATACGTTGAACAGCTAAATAGAATCCCGAGCCTCGGAACTGCCGTAACACGGAACAGTCGAAGAACAGTGGTGTGGAATCAAGAATGCCTTTACCACGACGAGCCATGGTAATCTCGGTAAAGTTTGTGGAAGAAGAAGTGAATGGATGTCGGATGAAATTTGGAGGATGGTCGATGATCGGAGAAAGGCGAAAGCCGGAATTGAGCAGGCATGCACCGGGTCAGCCAAAGCAGCCGATCGCTTACGATATGCGGAGCTGGAAAAGGCAGTTAAACGAGCTTGTAGACGATACTAGAGAGCCTGGACAAACTCCCTAGCCGAAGAGGGAGAAAGAGCCGCCGCCAATGAAGATATCCGATTACTTTATGACATTTCTCACCGCCTCAGTGGTGCAAGGACTAATGCAAGAATGCCGCTGAAAGACCGAGCAGGTCAGTTATTGACCGATCGAACATATCAGCTCAAACGATGGACTGAGCACTTCGAACAACTCTTCCGAATCACGAATAGAGATGACCAAATGGCATTAATGGCGTCGACTCGGAAGCGCCCTCGCTGGCTGAAATAGAAGCGGCAATTAAAAACATGAAATCCAACAAAGCACCTGGGATCGATTGCATCCCTGCTGAAATGCTGAAAGCCGACCCTGCCCTGTCAACAAATGTTGCACCATCTTTTCGCTGACATCTGGGGTACTCAACATTCCCGACCGACTGGATGCAGGGTATCCTCGTAAAGGTCCCGAAGAAAGAAGAACTGACAGAGTGCGGTAACTGGCGAGGCATAACGTTGATCTGTACAACCCTCAAAGTACTCTGCAAAGTGATTCTGAACAGGATCCAGGATAAATTGGCAAAAAACTCCGACGACAACAAGCTAGATTCCGATCCGGACGATCATGTGTGGACCACATCACAACGCTACGAATCATACTGGAACAAATCAACGAATTCCAGGACTCTCTTCTGCTTGTTTTTGGTTATTTCGAAAAAGCATTCCACCGACTTAACCATCTAAACATCTGGGTGGCTCTAAGGCGACGAGGGGTCTCAGAGAAACTAGTCCATCTCATCGAAGCACAATACGAGGCATTTTCGTGTAAGGTCTTGCACGACGGTGTCTTGTCCGAACAAATCCCGGTAACTGCTGAAGTGAGACAGGGATGTATCTTCTCACCGCTACTTTTTCAGATCGTAATGGATTAGATTATGACTGGATCGTTCGACTGTGCACCGAACCGAGGATTGCCGTGGAATCCTTCAACAATGGAGCTACTGAACGACCTTGACCTGGCAGACGATATTATTTTGCTCGCTCAAAACAACAATACATGTAGAACAACTCGACGACCTCACCGAAAGCTCCAAGGCAGCAGGTCTCAAAGTCAATATCGGAAAGACCAAGTCGATGGATATCAACACAGAAAATCGTTCCTATTTCGTGGTAGCTGGGCAACAGGTTAAGAAAGTGGAGTGCCTCCAGTATCTTGGCAGCCAGATTACACCTGATGATGATACCCAGAAAGGCTTCGGAACCCGGATCAGAAAAGTTCGATTGGCGTTTGCGAGTCCCCACCGCTCACGCCAGATCTCTCCACGAACAAAAATCCGAATCTTCAACTCAAACGTTAAATCTGTATTGTTGTACGGGTGAGAAACTTGGTGCACTTGGTTGCCTGCGGAATATTATCCGTGCTTGCTGGTCTGGCAACTGGATCTCGAATGAGGAACTATATCGCCGGTGTCATCAAAGGACGCTAGAAATCGAGATTCGGGAACGTAAGTGGAGATGGATTGGGCACACGCTGCGAAATGATGAAAACGAGATTTGCAGAGAGGCGCTAGATTGGAATCCAGAAGGACATCGAAGAAGAGGCAGACCCAGAAACTCGTGGCGGCGAAGCCTAGCCGCTGAAATCCGAACTGTCGACGAGAATCTTGACTGGGACCAGGTAAAGACGCTGGCTCCGAAGCGTCAACAGTTGAGGTCTTTTACCACGGCCCTATGCACCGGAGGATCGGCGCGGGATCGTTAAGTCAGATTGAGCTGGAAATTTGCACAGGTCAGTTTTTTGGGTCCATCTAAAAATGGTCGGTTTTTGGAATCCGACATGACCCATTTGGCTGCCACTCTAATGCGCATTGCATTAGCACATTTAGGAATACTTCCCTCAAGATGGAGGGAACCCATAGTCTATAATAAAATTTTCTTCCCCGCTGAGTATCTGAAGACAAATTAAATTTTTCTGAGATATTTTCTGAACTTCATTCAACATTTGTACTGTAGTGTCGTTTATACTGATTTTGATTAATGGCCTATATATTTTGAATTTTTAAAACCCTATCTGACTGTGAAGTAGCAGAGACAAAGAATGTTTGTCTCAATCGGCAGTCTGAGTGAGAGTAGCCGTTTTTCATAAAAACTGGAGTATTGATGCGAGTTTGGGGATGATGACTCTGAATCACAATATTTCATCCAAATCCTCCTTGTTTTCCCTTGAAGCTTGAAAGGGTCCTTCGTTATTTGTTCCATTCGAATGGGGTTTCATCGTATCTTGCAAAAGTGCACATTTTTTCGTTATCCAACAATCTTTTCCGTGATCTAACGATTTTTGAATCTAGGCAAGTAATTTCGTATTTTTATGCAATACACTTCGTTAGGTTACCGGTTCTTCCTATTGATAACTCCTTATTTTATATTGTTTCAGTACAAAAACTGGATCTCTTCAAAACGTCTTAGTTAATATCTATCAAAAAAGTTCGTCGCTGCATGACAAATACTCTGTTCTACAGTATGGTGATAATCACAAAGGCTTTCAATGCTCCGCATATAAAACACACTTCATTCATATCAGCTGGAAGCATATTTTCGCACACTCCATCAAAGGTCATTCTCACAAAAACTGAACACTTATCGCTTCCTGATGCGAATTCCATCCTGAATTGAAGCTAACAACTCGGGCACTGAATATTATTGCGTGAAATCGTAGTTGGTATAAATCCAGAGTAATCCAATTTCAAATTTGCGCTTATATTTCTAACGGATGCTTACATAAACGTGGTCGTATTTTTCACTGTAAAAGTGCACCGGATTTTTCAGCTTCTGATAAGCGTATTGCTCATCTCCCCATGGAAGGATATCACTCAGATGCTCACTGAAGTTGTACCACTCATCGGTACTGATCCCATTGGCTAATCCTAGGTTCAATGCCACAAAAATGGCAAACGGAAAAAACGCCAGTAGCTTCATTTTCTTGGTAGCACACTCACTTAGTTACACATTCAATCGGTTCCTCAACATTTAAGCCTTGATTACGAGGTAAAAATAACCGATTTGTTGATTTTCCGACTTATGCGCTCACACACTTCCACCCAGTCGTCGGAACCCGGATTAAGTAACTTGGCCTTATCAATGGGCGCGGTTTGGATTCACACACTTTATCAACCATTCACCAGATAACCCCAACACTTGAAAGTAAGGAACAACTAACTGATCCTTCTTGTTCACCAGAACCGTCCTCCCGATTGTGGCACCGAATAGATCCGAAGGTTGAGTTTTGCGACCGCCTCACACGAGTTCCCGAAAACGACTGAACGGAATGATCGACTGGAGGACTTATGAACGATGCTGCGTGCATCCCATAAAGAAGTACACATCATTTTTCTTCTGATCTCGATCATCATCATGCTGCTAGTTCTTGGCGCAATAGATGCGGGAAGAAAGTGTTGTCTCTCGAAGGAACGAATTTGGGAACGTTGGAAAAACTTTGTTCTATCTGTCTAGCAGGAATTTGGAACATTTCTTTCATACGGTTGTGTTTCCGCATGTTGAGCAGATTTTAATTTTTTTAATCTCGTTAAGAAATAAATTTTAGGAAAAAAAAACATTTCCTATTTAACAGAAATTTTTTTGGCAAAATTAGACAAAACGTGAATAAAATATTGTATCAACAAAGATATGAAGTCCAACAAAGTGCCTGGAACCGATTGCATTTCTGCTAAGATTGCTCTTAAGAATTTCGTTTTGGAGGCATAAATGAAAATTTTTACAACACAATTTGTCTTTTTTTGTTTGATTTGCCAAATAAAGTGAATAAATCCATGCAAAATCTGAGCTTTTTCAATGAAATTCGGAAAACCGGGCCGGACCGGACTATTCCAAAATTATGTAAGTATTAAATATCCGGGAAAACGCGGATAAAACCGGGCAATCTGGCAACCTTATCTTAGATTGATGCCATTCTTACTGGGCGACACAGCATTGCCACGGTGGGGATTTTCGAGCCAAAAAAGGTACCCAATTCAGGCAAGAAAGTCTCGCTTGAAAAAACAACCAAAAAAAATCACTCTAAACGCCTCATTTCGCCCGATTTCCCCTTTTTTATTGTGTGTAAAGGTATAATTCGATTGGTGTACTCCAATTTTTGTTTACACAACGACAACACTTTTGCATCATGAATGATCATTTTTGGTAGATTTTTCCATTCTCAAGCTGATCGTGTCGTTTTTTTGCACTAGAATTTATAGAAACGGCTAAATAGCCCCAACTTCCCCCAACTTTTTTTTAAAATTGTTCATAAATTTCGCTGTAACAATCGAGCAATTCACATACAAAATGCAAAAACCAAGTGATTCAGTGTAAAATTTGTCGCTGAATCGAGTGGTGTACACCGCTTAACGCTCAGCTTACGAGAATAGCCGCAATCATCCCGATTTCCCCTAAAACCAGGTGATATGCTAAAAAAATCATTATAACAAATGACAATGGATAAAAAATGCACAACAATGAATGAAACAGGTATAAAATTCAATGCTAAATTGAATGATGTACACTACTTAGCGTTAAGTTGGCGGGAAGAGCCTCAATCATCCCGATTACCCCTAATTTCATTATTTCATGATTTAAAAAAAACATTTTAATAAACGAAAATGCAATGGATCTGAGAACAGATGCGAAAAACGTTGAATCAGGTGTAAAACTCATTGCTGAAACGAGTGAATAACACTGCTCAGCATTCAATTGACGAGGAAAGTCTCATTTTCCCCAATTTTCCCTAAATTCATTAATAAACTCATACAATATGTACCCACAATTCATAGTAACACGTGTAGTAACAGCATCAGAAAAGGTACAAAAATATTTAAACATGTGTCAAGCTTACTGTTAAATAAAATAATAAACACCGCTTAATTTCTGTTGATGTATGCAGTCCTAATTGCCTCAATTTCCCTTAAATACTTTCAATTTATTTTAAAAAAATACCTTGTTACATTCGAGAATGCACAGAAAGTGCACAGAATCAATTGAATTGTGTTAAAAACTAATTGTCGAACAGAATGATGTGCACAGCTAAACGTTTAGCTGACGAAAAAGTCTGGATCACCCCCTTTCCCCCTAAATTCAAACGATATTTTGTTAAATTGATAAGAACCAACATCAATGGTTTAAGCGTGATTGAGGCCCTTCTCGTCGATTCAACAGTATTTCTCACATGATATATCGGTAAGTTTTACACCTGATTCCATATTATCACCTCCTGTTCTATTGCATTTTCTTTTGAGACAATGATTTTTTAAAGGAATTGCATAATTAAGGGGAGATTGGAATGATTGAAGCTTTTCTCATCAACTGAGCGCAAAACGATGTTCATCATTCAAGTAAACATTGTGAGTTTTACCCCTGATTCCATGCTGATGCACAGTTCTTTTGGATTTTCGTTTATTACAATGATTTTTTGGAGATATCATATGCATTTGGAGGAGAAAGGGGCAGTTGAGGCTTTCTTCGTCAACTAAACGCTTAGCGGTGTACTAGGTTCTATTCAAAAATTAGTTTGATGCATGATTCAAGTTTTTTTTTTAAGTATATTGCATGAATCTAGGCAGGCGCGGTCCTAGCGCTGGCTCTTGGGGGGGGGGGGGGTGATTTTCCTATTTTCAAAAATCAGTCAATATAAAGGAACGTTAATATCTGTGAGTGAGCGGAAGGAGCGGGGAGGGATTTGGGGGGGGGGGGGGGGGTTTAGGGTAGTTGCAATTGAGTCTACAATATAAGCTGCGCACTGCTCCTTTTTCCCTTATGAATTTCACTGAACAACATGTATTTAAAAAAGTATGAAACAAGAGATGATTAATGAAAACTTTATCAATTTACTCATTTCAATATTCGTCTGCACAACTTACACATCCTTTCATTTAACAACCAGCGAATCTACAATATCCGCCGCGAAAATATGTTGCTATTTTTTTTTAATTTGTAGTAATATCTGGTGTTTTAAAATTGTCACTTCAAGAGCTCTGTAAAGATTTTCTCGTTATGAATATAATTTTTTCAATGAAAATAATACACACGTTGTTGAGAGATGAAAATATAGAAAAAAAACATTCAAGCTATCTTCATTTTTTTCCTGAGCTTCTAAATATTGGCGCTTTCATATTTTATAATTTTTCGGGTATTTTATTTTTCGCCAATAAGGCCGAAAAACTAATTAACAAGCATGACTAACGGGCATTAAATTCTTAATTGGGGTATTTTACTAGACTGAGTCGATTTGGGGACATTTTTGAATTTCGCTAACCCTGGGGTCTTAAAAGCTTCGTCTTGGTCCAAAACTCATCCATGATTTTTTGCAGAATTTTTAAGTAACGTTTACATGAGTAAATTTTAACTTTTAGGTTTGTATGGGAAAATTGAATATTTTGTACTGAAAAATCAACATCGTTTTTGTTTCTTCTGTGGAACCGAGCCAGCTAACGGTTTTTGTGCCAATTTATAAAATTCTTTGAGAAAATTTTCCGCTGAACAACTTTGTCGATGACCGTAACTTCGTATTTTATTTGCCAAAAAAGTTATTAACATTTTAATAGGGGTATGTCTTTTCGCATTGATAAACAGTAAATTCAAAAGACATCACTGCTGGACCCTCGCGAAGTATTGCATGAAAAGTAGTCATGCAATACCTCGATAGGCACCCTGCAGTGATGTCAATTTAATTTGCTGTTTATCAATGCGAAAAGACATACCCCTATTAAACTGCTAATAACTTTTTTGCCTAATAAGATACGAAGTTACGGTCTTCGACAAAGTTGTTCAGCGGAAAATTTCCCTAAGGAATTTTATAAATTGGCACAACAACCATCAGCTGGCTCAGTTCCACAGAAGAAACAAAAACGATGTTGATTTTTCAGTACAAAATATTCAATTTTCCCATACAAACCTAAAAGTTCAAATTTACTCATGTAAACGTTACTTAAAAATTCTGCAAAAAATCATGGATGAGTTTTGGGCCAAGACGAAGCTTTTAAGACCCCAGGGTTTGGGAAATTCAAAAATGACCCCAAATCGACTCAGTCTAGTATTTTACTGAATTGTGATTTGGAAATTTAGAATTATTATTTTCAAATATGGAAACACAATATATAAAATAAAAACTTTCAATATAAATTTAGTAGAATAAACCGATTATGAAAACACATTATAAAAAAAGTGATTAATCTTTTTAATTGTTCATGTAGGTATCACACAATTCCTCATTTGGTAATAATTTTCTACTATAAAAAAAATGATGAAACGAAGGGTTAATTCCGAATGTTATACTTTTTTTTTAAGTGAAGAGTCTCAATTATTTGCAATTGAAATGGCCAAGCTTTCGAATTCAGAATATCAAATCTTAAGCTAAATTTTAATTTAAAATTTCAATATTATTGTGTAGATAAGCTGAAAGCACTAAAATATCTTCTGACTGTTAAGCATGATAGATTGCCTTGTTGCCGAAAAAATAGTGGAATGATAAGGGGATAGTTTTAATGAACAAGGGAAAAATTAAGCGCATGCAAACTGATTTTGGAAGATTTTTTCGTCTCACACTAGCATTCATTAATTTTAAAACATAGCAGTAGACCTACATGAACAACAAAAAATATGTAAAATCTTTTCATTATCCATTATTCATTCAACAATACAGATGAGAGGGAAGAATGCCAAAAAGTAACAAATAACCGAAAAAAAACAATACATATTTCGTCTAGATAATCATCTTATTTTACAAAATGGGGACAGATACTTACATCTATTATTTTTTCTCATGGTAAATTACTCACAGTCTTCATTAAAATTGATCATTTAGTTAAAATCTTTCTTTCTAAATCTTTTTGATATTTTACACTTTTTTTAATTTCATAATGTAGGTTAATCATTTTTAGTTTATAATTCATACTTCAATGGTGGAAAATTGAGGGTAGAAAAAATCGCCAAAGAGAATCTTTACTGTGATTCAGAATCTGAATTCTTATTTTGCAACAAGTCTAGTATTCCTTGTAAACACAAGTGAAAATAGCACTACTTTAGATTTTAAAATGAGGTTAGCATTAAACATCTGATATGACCTTATAAAGTTTAAAAATTCTCAATAAACCTTACAGCTGGTTTATTGAGAATTTTTAAACAAAAGAAAAAAACTAAATTTTAAATTCAAATTTGTATTTTAATTTCAGATATGTAAGTATTAGCTTTTTATTCTTTAAGTGAAGTTTTATTAGAATGATTTTTCCTGATTCTAAATTGATAAATTTTTAAAAAAATATTTTGAAATACAAAAAAAAACCAAATGGGAAGCTTTTCGCTGCTCAAAACTTCATCAAAAATGAATTTAATGCGGCATCAATACTTGTTGTTTATTACGATTGAATTTGAAATATTGGTGACTAAAAGACAAAACGAAAGATTAGAAAGTTAGATGGTCGTTTCTTAAACCCCTACTGGAAAATTGATCACTCCGATGGATAATTTGACTTAAATTTAAATTTCTTACAATAAAGGTAATTTAACACTTGAAGGCCAAAGGGTTTTTTTTTACTTCTTAGAACGACCAAGATCTGTTAATCCATTAAACATGGTAGAAATTTCTAAAAATGAAGAAAATTGACAATCACATGATTCCGTACGTTTATAGTTTAATGATTTTTTCTATTGTTTTCTTCTAAATCTGAGCAAATAAAAAAGCAACTGTATATTGAAGGCAATAAATGTATGATGACAATAGAACAAATATTTCAATTATTTCAGTGTTAAAACCATATTCACCCCCCTATATAACTTTTTCAAGTTTGTTATTTCATTAAAATTCAAAACAAAATCAAGAATTTAGAAGCTCCGAATTTGAAGCAAATATAAAATTTATTACGATTTGCTCGTGCTTTTCCCAATATTCAGCCTTTCAAGTGATAAATTAACTTTTTTGTTGAATAAACACCCCCACGGAGTGGAAAATTTTGAAAATTTAAAAGCACATCTACTAAGAAAAGTTCCAACTTTTTATAAACATTCGAGCTTTTTCGGGTATTTTATAACGGTTTTTTGCCGCTTGGGGGGGGTGATCACCCCGATCACCCCCCCCATAGGACCGCGCCTGAATCTAGGGAAAATGGGACAATTGGGATTGACTGAGTTCTTAACGATGCTTATCATTAGATTGAACAGTAAATGTAACATCTAATTCAATGTTTTTTTAATTGAACGACGCACATGCAGGAGTTCAAGACGGTGGGGGAAGGTACATCGCCGGCGTAGCCAACGACGCCGTAGAGGAGCCACTCCTAACGATGAGTGAAGCAAGAATGCCATTCGCCAGCTGAATAGTAACAAATCGGCTGGGAAGGATGGCATCGCAGCTGAACTCATCAAAATGGGCCTGGACAAGTTGGTCGATTGCCTACACCCGTTGAAGGTCCGGATCTGGGGCACAGAAAAGCTACCGGAGGAGTGGAAGTAGTGGTAATACGCCCCAACTACAAGAAGGGCGACAAATTGGACTGTGAAACTACTGAGCGATCACTGTCCTAAATGCCGCCTTCAAAATGCTGTCCCGAATCCTACACCGCCGCCTAACACCACAAGTAAACAGATTCGTGGGGAGTCATCAGGCCGCCTTCATGGAGGAACGGTCAACGAAGGACCAGATGTTCACGTTATGGCAAATCCTCCGAAAATGCCGTGAACGCCAAGTCCCTACGCATCATCTATTCATCGACTTCAAAGCCGCACACGACACGATCGACCGTGACAAGCTATGGAAAATCATGGACGAGGACAGTTTTTCCGGGAAGCTGACCAGACTGATCAAAGCGACAATGGATGGAACGCAGTGTTGTGTGCGGATTTCGGGTAAATTGTCGAGTTCATTCGAATCGCGCAGGGGTCTTCGACAAGGTGATGGTCTATCCTGCATGATGTTCAACGTGGCGCTAGATGGTGTTATTCGACGAGCGGTGGGCGAAATGCGGGGCACGATTTTCAACAGATTCAGTCAACTTATGTATCTGCTTTGCCGATGACATTGATATAGTCGGCACGGTCAAAGGCGACGAGCTGGAGATACTCGAAGACTTTGTCTATCTCGGCTCACTGGTGACCGCAGACAATGACACCAGCCGTGAGATTCGGCGGCAAATTATCAGCGGAAGTCGTTCCTATATGGACTCCACAAGCAACTGCGGTCGAGAAGACTTAGCCCTCGCACGAAGTGTAACCTGTATATGACGCTCATTAGACCGTTTGTTCTCTACGGGCACGAGACATAGATATTGGTCGAGGAGGACCTGAGCGCACTCGCAGTATTCGAGCGACGAGTGTTAGGAACCATCTTTGGCGGCGTGAAAGAGAACGGAGTGTGGGGGCGAAGGATGAACCATGAGATTGCGCGACTCTACGGCGAACCCAGTATCTAGAAGATGGCGAAGGCTGGCCGGATACGCTAGGCAGGACATATTGCGAGAATGCCGGACGACTGTCCTGCAAAACAGGTGTTCGCTACGAATCTGGTAGGAACAAGACGAGCAGTGGCGCAAAGAGCGAAGTGGTTAGACCAATTGGAGCGTGATCTGGCGAATGTGGCGAGTAATTGGATAACGGTTGCCATGAACCGAGTGTGTTTTAGGAAATATGTTCGTCAAGTTATGTCGTGAGACGGAATACTATGAAAATAAAAAAAAATCAAAGTTTTTTTTAACCTTTGCTAGTGCTTTCTCATTTGGATATTTTTAATTATATTGCATAATTTTATGAAATGATTCTTTTTTAAGACATACACCGTCTTAGCCGATTTAGGCTTTACAGAATGAATAAATGACGTGGACAACTTAAGATTAATATTTAACACCCAGTACCAAGATGGGAATCGAACCCATGCCATCAGTTGACCAGCGATTACTGTCTTACCAAGCTAACCACTCGACTACCGAGACGTACATGCACAATTTAGGGGAAATTGATGGAAATGAGACCTTTCTCGTAAACTGAATGCTATAATGCTAAGCGGTGTTGATCATCCAAATAAGCAATACGTTTAAAATCTGAATAAATCATTTTTGTGCATTTTGTGATGGTTTTTAATTTGTTACTACGATTTTTTGGTCTGATTTTAGGGGAGGTCGGGGTGTTTGAGGCTCGTCTCGTCAACTAAACGCTAAGCGGTGTACATCATTCGATTCAGCAATGATTTTCTGATGCATTGTCATATGTGTAATAATTTTTTTTTAACATTTTAGAGGAAATCGGGATGATTGCGGCTATCTCGTAAGCTGAACGCTAAGCAGTGTACACCCTTCGATTCAGCAACAAATTTTACACTAAACCACTTGGTTTTAGCATTTTGTATGTGAATTGCTCGATTGTTACAATGAAATTTATGCACTATGCAAAAAACTAGGGGAAGTTGGGGCTATTTAGCCGTTTCTATTCATTCTAGTGCACAAAAGCGACACGATCAGCTTGAGTATGAATAAATCTACCAAAAATGATCATCAAGTTTAGGGTAATAGAAGCAGAATGAGCCACTCGTCGTAGTGTAAAACAAAAATTGGAGTACATCAATTGATTCAGCCGAACATTTCTCTAGTAGATAGATAATATTTGCAAAGTGCAAAGTGATCCTGAACAGGATCCAGGAGAAAATAGACGCTACACTCCGACGGCAACAAGCTGGATTCGATGTCGGAAAGACCAAATCGATGGAGATCAACACAGGAAATCCCTCCAGTTTCATGGTAGCTGGGCAACAAGTTGAGAAAGTGGAGTGCTTCCAGTATCTTGGTAGCCAGATAACGCCTGATGGTGGTACCAGGAAAGACATCGAAACCCGGATCAGAAAGGCCCGATTTGCGTTTGCGAGTCTCCGAAACATCTGGCGGTTACGCCAGATCTCTCTACGAACAAAAATCCGAATCTTCAATTCAAACGTAAAATCCGTATTGCTGTACGGGTGCGAAACTTGGTGCACATATGCGCTGACGACGCGAAAACTGCAAGTATTTGTAAACCGCTGCCTGCGGAATATCATCCGCGCTTGGTGGCCTGGCAACTGGATCTCGAATGAGGAACTACATCGCCGGTGTCATCAAAGGGCGCTAGAAATCGAGATTCGGGAACGTAAGTGGAGATGGATTGGGCACACGCTGCGAAAAGATGAAAACGAGATTTGCAGAGGCGCTAGATTGGAATCCAGAAGGTCATCGAAGAAGAGGCAGGCCCAGAAACTCGTGGCGGCGAAGCCTAGCCGCTGAAATCCGAACTGTCGACGAGAGTCTTTTACCACGGCCCTATGCACCGGAGGATCGGCGCGGGATCATTAAGTAAGTAAGTAAGAACATTTCTACATGAATAAATATGGTTTATATGACTTTTTTGTAGAAAGGTAGTCTGCAATTTGCGGCCAATACACGAAGCATAGAATATTCTACGATTTTTGTTTCTTTAAGATTTTACAGCTTTTCTCAATGAAAACACAGATTAAAATTGCTATCTTTCCCAACCATCATTTAGATTTAACGGAAACATGTAGCACATGTTGTTAATTACAACCACGTTCGCTACCCAAAACTTCACAAAATATATTCTTCGTCGTCATCAGCCAGCACAGATGCCCCAGCCAGCATGCAAAACACCCAGAAGACGACAGCTCATCATAAGATGCTCCATTCACATATCGCCGAAACATATCGTTGTTAATAATCGTCGTATAACATTTTCCGTCCTCCTGATGGGTAATTTATGATCGCATCAGCCATCGCCGAGAGTCAGCGTTCTTCGAGATCAACATGTAGAATCATAAATGTGAGAGACACTTTTCTCCCTACCGCCGCACTTTAAACGCGGATTCGACGCGGAAGAGTTAAAACGACACAAGTGTTCCTAACCCCTGTCGGTTGAATTTTCCAGGGTCTGTCAGAAGACCACCATGTCATCCCGAAAATCTTACACGGCTCAACATACGTAGGCATATTTCGGGAATCTGCAGAACTTGGGATGGGACGCAAAACACCATCGCATCGGGCACTTGTAACAAAAATGAGCTGAACGTGTCGACCATATCATGTGCGTGCGCGCTTAAAGATGTAGCGCATAAGATGAGAAATATGGTTATGACTGCCATACTTTAGCTACGCATCACTTCATTTATCATTTATACTCGAACCGACTGGGAAAATCTTTCTTTGGTCGGCATCCAGGAGCTACCTCAAAGAGGTTCAAAATAGACTTTCTTCGGAAAGCGGCCTGAAGGCAAGCACGCACTTCCATACACATTTCAAACAGACAAGTGCGAAGTGCTGACAGTTTCAACTTTCATTCTTTCGCCTCCAAAAGAATAGAATACTGGGACATTGTATCATCTTTCCCAACCGCATATCAATTATGGTTTAGGCTTAAGTATGTCGTATCGAGCGAGAATCCCGCGAAGCTGTTTGCTCCGGCTTTTCTCGTTCTTCACGTTGAGTGTGCTACCAAAAAATTATGTTTGGAGGATTGGCGCCGCCAGCATCTGACACATGGAGTTCAAACAAAGTCATGCTACGCCTGTACGCAATTGATGTGCAAACCAATTCATCAATGCAGAATGCGCAGGAAGACCGACGCACTCATTAAAAGCTGAACACATTTGTATTTATTAAGTTTAATTGACACTTCTTCGAATCCGGTCCGAGATAGATTGGAGTGGGAGATCACATTTCCAATCATGTTGTCTTAATGAGGGATTCAAAATCTAGTTTATGAAGGTTAGAAGATCGCGTTCTGTTGCATAATGCATCGTTTTTCGATAGATGAATAATCTTTTTCGGAATATTGTATGAAAGCTGCAATGCAAATTGTCAAAATTGTCAAAATTGTCAAAATTGTCAAAATTGTCAGAATTGTCAGAATTGTCAAAATTGTCAAAATTGTCAAAATTTTTAAAATTGTCAAAATTGTCGAAATTGCCAAAATCATCAAAACTGTTAAAACTGTCAAAATTCTCAAAATTGTCAAAATTATCATTATTGTCAAAATTGTCAATTTTGTTAAAATTGTCAAAGTTGTCAAAATTGTCAAAAATATCAAGAATGTCAAAATTGTGAAAATTGACATGATTAACAAAATTGACAAAATTGACGAAACTGACTAAATTGACAGAATTCACAAAATTGACAAAATTGACAAAATTGACAAAATTGACAAAATTGACAAAATTGATAAAATTGACAAAATTGACAAAATTGACCAAATTGACAAAATTGACAAAATTGACAAAATTGACAAAATTGACAAAATTGACAAAATTGACAAAATTGACAAAATTGACAAAATTGACAAAATTGACAAAATTGACAAAATTGACAGAATTCACAAAATTGACAAAATTGACAAACTTGACAAAATTGACCAAATTGACAAAATTCACAAAATTGACAGAATTCACAAAATTGACAAAATTGACAAAATTGACAAAATTTACGAAATTGACAAAATTGACAAACTTGCAAAATTGACAAAATTGACAAAATTGACAAAATTGACAAAATTTACAAAATTGACAAAATTGACAAAATTAAAAAAATTGACAAAATTGACAAAATTGACAAAATTGAAAAAATTAACAAAATTGACAAAATTGACAAAATTGACAAAATTGACAAAATTGACCAAATTGACCAAATTAACAAAATTGACAAAATTCACAAAATTGACAGAATTCACAAAATTGACAAAATTGACAAAATTGACAAAATTGACAAAATTGACAAAATTGACAAAATTGACAAAATTGACAAAATTCACAAAATTCACAAAATTGACAGAATTCACAAAATTGACAAAATTGACAAAATTGAAAAAATAGACAAAATTGACAAAATTGAAAAATTGACAAAATTGACAAAATTGACAAAATTGACAAAATTGACAAAATTGACAGAATTCACAAAATTGACAAAATTGACAAAATTGACAAAATTGACAAAATTTACAAAATTGACAAAATTGACAAAATTGACAAAATTGACAAAATTGACAAAATTGACCAAATTGACCAAATTAACAAAATTGACAAAATTCACAAAATTGACAGAATTCACAAAATTGACAAAATTGACAAAATTGACAAAATTGACAAAATTGACAGAATTCACAAAATTGACAAAATTGACAAAATTGACAAAATTGACAAAATTGACAAAATTCACAAAATTGACAGAATTCACAAAATTGACAAAATTGACAAAATTGACAAAATTGACAATATTGACAAAATGGTCGAAATTGACAAAATTGACAAAATTGTCAAAATTTACAAAATTCACAAAATTGACAAAATTGACAAAATTGACAAAATTGACAAAATTGACAAAATTTACAAAATTGACAAAATTGACAATATTGACAAAATTGACAAAATTGACAAAATTAACAAAATTGACAAAATTGAAAAAATTGACAAAATTGACAAAATTGACAAAATTGACAAAATTGACAAAATTGACAAAATTGACAAAATTGACAAAATTGACAAAATTGACCAAATTGACCAAATTAACAAAATTGACAAAATTCACAAAATTTACAGAATTAACAAAACTGACAAAATTGACAAAATTGACAAAATTGACAAAATTGACAAAATTGACAAAATTGACAAAATTCACAAAATTGACAGAATTCACAAAATTGACAAAATTGACAAAATTGACAAAATTGACAAAATTGAAAAAATAGACAAAATTGACAAAATTGAAAAATTGACAAAATTGACAAAATTGACAATATTGACAAAATGGTCGAAATTGACAAAATTGACAAAATTGTCAAAATTGTCAAAATTGTCAAAATTGTCAAAATTGACAAAATTGACAAAATTGACAAAATTGACAAAATTGACAAAATTGACAAAAGTGACAAAATTGACAAAATTGACAAAATTGACAAAATTGACAAAAATGACAAAATTGACAAAATTGACAAAATTAACAAAATTGAGAAATTGACAAAATTGAAAAAATGACAAAATTGACAAAATTGACAAAATTGACAAAATTGATTAAATTGACAAAATTGACAAAATTGACAAAATTGACAAAATTGACAAAATTGACGAAATTGTCAAAATTGTCGAAATTGACAAAATTGACAAAATTAACAAAATTGACAAAATTAACAAAATTGACAAAATTGACAAAATTGACAAAATTGACAAAACTGACAAAATTGACAAAATTGACAATATGGACGAAATTGACAAAATTGACAAAATTGACAAAATTGACAGAATTCACAAAATTGACAAAATTGACAAAATTGACAAAATTGTCAAAATTGTCAAAATTGACAAAATTGACAAAATTAACAAAATTGAAAAATTGAAAAATTGAAAAAATGACAAAATTGACAAAATTGACAAAATTGACAAAATTGACAAAATTGACAAAATTGACCAATTGACAAAATTGACAAAATTGACAAAATTGACAAATTGACAAATTGACAAATTTACAAATTGACAAATTGACAAATTGACAAATTGACAAATTAACAAAATTGACGAAATTGACAAAATTATAAAAATGTCAAAATTGTCAAAATTGTCATAATTGACAAAATTGACAAAATTTAGAAAATGATAAAATTGACAAAACTGACAAAACTGACAAAACTGACAAAAGTGACAAAAGTGACAAAATTGACAAAATTGACAATATCAACGAAATTGACAAAATTGTCAAAATTGACAGAACTGACAAAATTGACAAAATTGACAAAATTGACAAAATTGACAATATTGACAAAATTGACAAAATTGACAAAATTGACAAAAATTGACAAAATTGACACAGCTGACAAAATTGACAAAACTGACAAAATTGACAAAATTGACAAAATTGACAAAATTGACAAAATGTCAAAATTGTCAAAATTGTCAAAATTGACAAAATTGACAATATTGTGAAAATTGACAAAATTGACAAAATGACAAAAGCGACAAAAGTGACAAAACTGACAAAAGTGACAAAACTGACAAAGGTGACAAAAGTGACAAAAGTGACAAAATTGACAAAATTGACAATATTGACAAAATTGACAAAATTTACAAAATTGTCAAAGTTGTCAAAATTGTCAAAATTGTCTAAATTGACAAAATTGTCAAAATGTATGTATGTATGTATGTATAAATCCACCTTGGGTTTGCGGCAGCGCCGCAGTTATGGCCAAGAAAATAACCCACGCGACCATCTTGGCTACCACGCAACACAGTCATAACCCCTCTATGAGACTTTTAAGGGAATGGAATCGCAAGCAGAGGCACTTACGGTATCCAGGGTTAAAGGGGAAGAAGTCTCGAGAAGCTATAACTGTGCTGTTGACTAACCAAGATAGCATGCAAACTATAATCCCGCCGCCAAGGCTTCCGAAAAAAGAGTGCGTCCTTCTTTTACAAAAAGTAATCAAATACGATCATTTTCTCAACCATGCCAAATTCCCTTGACATAAATTAAGAAACGCCAAGTATTCGAAACGGGTAACAAGCACATACTGCTACCCGCTCCTCTTGCAAAACAAAGATACCCTGATGCCCCTAACCCATTTTTCGCTTATTAAATGTGCATTTATGTAATATAATATAATAAAATATAATATAATATAATACAATGTAATATAATTTAATATAATATAATATAATATAGTATAATATAATATGAGATAAAATACAGTTCGGTTGTAAAGATCAAATGTTAGCCAACACTACAATGACTAGGATTTTTTTTTCTTTATCATAGAAACTTCGGAATCGAGTATCTGTTGTACAAGTATTTGCTGAAAAAAAATGAAATAAAATAAAAATGAAAAAAATAAAAATTAAAAATAAAATTAAAAAAAATAAAAATAGAAAAAAGATCAAAAAAAAAAATAGTTAAATAAATAACAATTATAATAAAAAAAATATATATATTTTTTTATGTAGGTTTGTAAAAAATAAAAAAATAAATAAATAAATAAACGAAAAGGAATAAATTAAAAAAGAAAATGGTCCATTTTTTTAATTTATTTTCCTTTTTTTAGTGATTGGCGGCGTAACGTTAATGTTGAAAGCTAAATACATCAACAAAAATTCTGCTCCGGTTGCTTGACGGTTCATTATTCTGGAATATATAACATCTGCAAAATTGATTTTATACAGAACATTACTTTACTTGCTTAAATATTTACTTGATAGTGGTTTGTGCATCTGTTTCACTTTCTCCATCTGATATTTATTTTTTTTTATGAATATGAATGTATAAATATTATAATATATATATGAATACACTGGATCCTATTTGAAACGATTGTTGTGCACGTTTAAAAACAGATATCGTTCGGTTACGGTTGTTCCGGAACTTTCCGTAGGGTTTCCAGTAAACCATTCCAGTCCATGATTCTGTCAAGAAGTTTCGTCCGATTCTGTTGATCATCAAAGTGTGGTTTGAATGAAAGCGGGGCTGTCTAGGACCTGTTTTCAACATGTATAATATGAAAATCGTCTTATTTCGAGAAAATCTTTAAATAAAATTGTTTAAGATAAAATCGTGAAGCTAAAAATCGTGTAAAAAAGAATCCAGTGTATGTGAATGAATATATGAATTTGAAGGTATGAAAATAAATAAATGAATATCAATGAATAAATTTTCATACATTCATACGAATATGAATGAATGAATATGAAAATATGAATAAATGAGTATTCCTATATGAAAATGAATATATGAATTTGAATATATTAATATGAATATATGAATACAAACATATGAATACGTAAATCATGACGAATACCAGTAAATTATAGGTAATATTTAAATTTAAATATGGTTATTAATAAAAATGTAAATGTTATAATAAAATTTATCAATGGACAAAAATATTATAGTATTATAATATTATATGAGCATGTAAAAAAAAATATGTGTTATATAACGTGGTAATATAATAAAGTTATTTGAAATAAAACATACATATAATGTATGCAATAACTACACAAGTGTATTCTGCGAGCGTGAGTCTGGCCAAAAATGCGTTTCTTTTAAGCTGTTAGTAAAATAGAAAAATAAAATAATAAATAATAAATTTATAAAGTAGTATGCAAATGCTGATCGAAGAAGCTGGAATACAAACATTATTAATACATTTTTTGTGTTAATTATAAAATGTTTTTCGTTCGTGATTGGTTCTGAAATATGTAACAATAAGAAACAAAATTATATTTTTCATAATTTTATATTATACTTAAAAATAAATGATACCATTCTGCAACTAAGTTCATTAAAAAATTTAAAATACACCTCTCCAGAATAGTTCCACCAACACTACTTGAAAAGGATTAACACAGAAAGTTAGTATTTTGACAATGTTATTCATGAATTTGTTATCTTAAAAATTGATGAAATAATTATAATTTACAATCAGAATATCAAAACAGTACTACAAAATGTTAATTAGAAAAAAAAATTAAATCGAGAATAAGAAACATCCTGCTGTAAAGTTATTAATCCATTCAGTACCTACTAGGAATATTTACAATTTGTTAACATTATACACGAAAAAGGGACACAAAATGTAGAAATAGCTAAAACAAAATGATACATTTATATAAATTTGTTTCAATTGATTTTTTATTTAAATTTTTAGTGATTGAATAATTTTTATATTTCTAGTTTAATAATATCGATTCACAATTTTAATCAAAATATTTCCTTAAGTTGATATTGGTGAAACTGATTAGCACATTCATTATGCATACACCCCTTCTATGCACCACGAAGGCTTTAGCCGGGATCCCAACCTGCTCTTAAAGTATACCATCGCCATCTTACATCTTTTTCTCAAATCTTTGCCAACTTCCATTGCCGCTTGCGTAAAAGTTTCAACACAACCGAGACAATGAAATATTTCATGACCTGCTTCGAATCTCAAAATTGGCAAAAAAATGACTAAATGTCTACGAATATCCTCACTAATTCTTTAAAAACTCAAGGAGGTAAATGTCTTAACAGAAACAAATACTTAGCTTGAATCTGGAACCGCGTTCTCAGCGAAACTCTAGAGAAAAAACACAGAAACTCCTTGGGATGACACGTTTTCTTGTTCTGGCTGGGTGGCGTAGTATGAGCCCTCTTGTAGATAGCATCTCCGAGAAAAAGGCACGATTTAGAAATCACAAGTCCACAACACCATAACTCTTCACAATAAAAAATAACCATCCAAAAAACACCGCACAAATCCTTTGTTTATTTTTTTGAACAATATTTAAAAAACGTCACCGAAAACCAATGGAAATTTTGAAAATATTTGCGGACCGAAACAAGAGCAACTTTCACCCGCCAGCGTTGCCAGCTCGACGGGTCTAAATTGACAAAATTGTCAAAATTGTCAAATTTATCAAAATTCACAAAATTGTCAAAATTGTCAAAATTGTCAAAATTGTCAAAATTGTCAAAATTGTCAAAATTGTCAAAATTGTCAAAATTGTCAAAATTGTCAAAATTGTCAAAATTGTCAAATTGTCAAAATTGTCAAAATGGTCAAAATTGTCAAAATTGTCAAAATTGTCATAATTGTCGAAATTGTCAAAATTGTCAAAATTTTCAAAATTGTCAAAATTGTCAAAATTGTCAAAATTGTCTAAATTGTCAAAATTGTCGAAATTGTCAAAATGGTCAAAATTGTCAAAATTGTTTAAAATGTCAAAATTGTTAAAATTTTCACAATTGTCAAAATTGTCAAATTCAAATAAGTGAAGTCTTCTATATTGTCAAATTATTTTTCTCAAATTGTTGAAATTGTTAAAATTTGTCGAAATATGAAAAATTGACATAATAATCTTCATTTTCTGAATTGTCAAAATTTTAAAAATTATCTTATTGTCGATTCGCATGTTCTGTACAATTTTATAATTTCTTTTATTATTTCTCTAGAAACGACAATTTTAAAATTTTTTAGAATTGTGTATGGCTTTGTTTGATAGTTTGTTGATTGATGCAACTGATCATGGCTTATGCTTATACTTTAATAGCTTTAAATGAAACAAATTTTGAATTCATTTATCGAAATAATTTTTGTTTCAAGCATTATTATTATTCTCAATGGTTATTTTTAAACCAGTTTTGCTTCCTATTCCGGTTGCGTGTGTTGCGCAAATGACATCACGATGGCTGCGTTCTCTCACTCATTCATCCTTTTTCTTTTGTATTCATTCGTTTTAGGGAACCAATCAAAATAAAGTTCACGAACAACGAAATAAAAGATTTTTGCAGCAAAAAACACTTTTCAAGGTAAATTAATCACTTTATTCTTATTACTTGCAGTTATTACTATCCTTCGATGGATTTAGTAATGATAAAATTAATATTTTATTGATTTTAGCACTTCAACACCGCTTAAGACGCAATGGGAAATGCAGGAAGTAATCTACCTCGAGAACGTCACAAGTCCGATTCGCACGACCCAATTCCGGGATCTCCTCTCAAGGACGGGCAGGCGTTTGTGTTCGACAAGAAACCGGACCCCCATCATCGGCTACCGTTTCAACGCAGCGAAGAGGACGAACCGTTTTCGTACTCCAAGTCGGTTCCGGAACCGGAATTTATAAGGGAACATCGCAAGCGATCCAATACTGTATCCGATGATTCGGGTTTGCCCCTGGGGGATGAGGAAGATGGACTTAAGTCCGCTTTGCCAACCGTCTTCAAGTGGGAAGGTGGCGGCCAACAGGTCTACATCAGTGGAACGTTTTCCGAATGGAAGGCACTGCCCATGGTCAAAAGTCATGGGGACTTTGTGACTATTATCGATCTACCGGAAGGGGACCATCAGTACAAGTTCTGCGTCGATGGCGAATGGAAGCACGATCCCAGACTGGTGAGTTGTATATCTGTTTTTTTTTAAATCAATTTTTTTATAATTTTTAAATTTTCATCTAGAAAAACATCGAAAACGACGTTGGTACCAAGAATAATCTGGTTTCGGTACGCCAGTCGGACTTTGAGGTCTTCCAAGCGCTGGCCAAGGATAGTGAGGATACCGGCAAGGATCAGGCCAAGGAGTACAGCCAGGACATTCCGACGAGCAAACCCTGGGGCAAGGAATCTGGTCCACCGGTGCTGCCACCGCACCTGCTGCAGGTTATTCTGAACAAGGATACACCCCTATCGGTAAGTTAATACTGTATATTTGTAAGGAACACTTGGCGATGGACTAAAATTTGATGAATTCAATTCAGTGTGAACCGACGCTGCTCCCAGAACCGAACCACGTGATGTTGAATCATCTGTACGCGCTGTCGATCAAGGACGGTGTCATGGTTCTCAGTGCCACCCATCGTTACCGGAAGAAGTACGTTACGACGCTGTTGTATAAACCGATCTAAGATGTTTTCGTCGCAACTAACCCATGGGTATTCTTTTCGGTTGAACCTTACGACATGAATATTTTTTCCTATTATTATGTTTAGAATTGAACAGGATACTAATCCCTCTGTAGTGTGATGTTTAATTTCTATCGTGATCATAAACGAAAAAAAACTTTATTTTAATCTACAACATAGGTAGTGATGTGAACATAAAATATGAAACGTTGAACCAAATTATCAATACGGTCCCAGAAAAGCTGACATAATTTGATGTTTCTCCTATATCTTGCTCGTATATTACAGATTATTACATATTCGATTTGAAAAATATTCTTAAACAAATGAATGTAAATAGCAATAAACCGCTGAATAGAACTGTATTAATAAAGTTGTTTTGTCTTTAGTCTAATATTTTAAATTTTTATGAGTGAAATATCACACAATTTTTCTATAAGAAAAATTAACAGATTAAAAAAAGAACTGAGAAAACGAACACAATAGGCCAAAATGAAAAACCATAAAATTATACAAAATGCATAATTTGAAATGAAGATAAAAAAAATGGCCAAGTAATCAATTTGACAAAAATTAAACAAATCATACAAAAATAAGGAAAAAAATTTGAGAAAAACTACGAAATTGGCAAACTGAAAAATTGACGAAACTTCTAATTTTAACATCATAAAAAAAATTTCTTTGTGCCATTCGTGTCTTAAATTATAAAATTGGGAAATTGAAAATAAAATAAAACATAAATAATCAAATATTTGTAAAAAGGGCAAAATCCAAAATATCCAAAAAATGAGAAAAATGAAAAATGGTCAATTTGACAAAACTGATACCTATTCGGTATTCCTACTTACTTGAGAAAATCGGAGAAATAGACATTTTGAAGAAGTAGACAAAAAAAAAC
This sequence comes from Uranotaenia lowii, assembly GCF_029784155.1. NCBI lineage: Eukaryota > Metazoa > Arthropoda > Insecta > Diptera > Culicidae > Uranotaenia > Uranotaenia lowii. Next base: position 20,224,082 of record NC_073692.1, read on the forward strand.
ATAATTGACAAATTTGAAATAAAATACTTAACAAAATTGACTAATACGATCACATTGATAGAATTTCGGAATCTGTAGGATGTAGGGCTACCATCTTAGACGCAGCTTTTGGGGGACCTGATGACACTAAAGATACTGCGATACGTAATGAAAACAACAATATAAAAATCACAGGAATACTATCAAATGATGCGTAAGTTTAGTTATTAGTAAGGCCTCGAATCATTAACTTATTGAACAATCTGGCATTTGTTGAAACATTATTCTTTATGCACAATTTACGGAGAAATTTAAGTCTAGAAATTTACCGTAAATATAATGTTAAAATATTTCGGAATCTTTCACAACCGAATTAAAAACGCTCTCTCGTTTTGTACAATTATTTTCAGTGAAGTGAAAATTTACTGCTGAAAAAACCTTCGAACAAATCATCATACAATCCACGCCTCTCCTGACCGACGCTGTCCGTCGTCGTCGTCGTCGATGTCGCCGTGTCTTCATCGGTTTCCATTTTTTCCTCATCGTCGCTCGATTTGAGCGGCTCATCCATCACCAGCCGCAGATCCAGTAGCCGCAGGGCAGTTTCTGCAATAGATTTTTGGAATAAATCGTTAACTGTCTAATTTTCTTTTTTTATGGTATATTACTGTGCGCAGCTTGAAACCGAAAGTCGTTCTGGTGTTGTACCAGCAGGTTGTACGCCGCCTGAAGCCGACACTGGATGGCGTGGCCGCCGATCTGGAGTATAACGCTCCGATAAGCCGTTTGAAACAGGTCAAACAGTAGGAGCACCCCGTTCTGGGTCAGCTGTATCATGGTGTTGAAATCTGTTGCAATTTTCAGAATCATGAGTGTTCGGAAGATTTTTTCTTCAAAGCAAACAAACTTACCCACGTTCAGAGGACAGTGAGACCAACAGCGTAGCAACTGATGGAATAGCACCACGAAGGCGTTGGTAATACGAATGTGACACTGGCAATGGGCTTTCGACGTTCGGGAAGAACTTTCGGTGGCCGTCGTGTTCCGGTGGAAGAAATGCCGTACCCATCGAACCGGACGGGCTAAAGAATTTCGCAGGAAGTAGATAGTATTTCTAGTATTGATCACCAGATGCTCTCGTTCGGATTGGTTGAGTGTTCTATTCTGGGGCACCGAGGTTTCCAGCAATACTGCGTAGATTTGCAGGGTACAAGAATCTGGTTGTCAAAGTTTAGGATTAAAATAAAACCTTAAAATTGAAGTCAATTCAGGTTACCTTTTTTGAACTGTATCATGCGGTACGTATCGTTCGTGGTGAAACAGTCGGCCTTGCTACGCCAACAGAGCTGGTTCAGAAGGTCCACGGATTGATTGGACAACGCAATCCGATACAGGGCTTCCGACAGATAGGTCAGCGCTAAGGAACTGTCCGGTCGGCAATAAATAAGACACTTGAAGAGATGAACGATTTGGGAGCTGAAAAAAATGGGTTCAAACATTTGAATTTCAACATTTGCAGAACTAATTGAAGGCCTACCGTTCTTCAACTTCGTTAATGTGATGACTAAGACTACTAACGATGGACGCAGCAGCCGTTACAAACCCGATATGGTCATACAGATTGCTCTGAAAAAAAGAATCTTTTTTATTAGACAACTAAACTCTAAAAAGAAATCGGTTTACTTACAGCATAACTAATTTTGAGGAGAGCTTTCCCCAACATGTTCAAACCACCGTCTCCTTCCTGACGTCCATCCGTTTTTCGCAGCAGTCGCACCGCCAACGAGGGTTCGTATCGACAAAGTAATCCTAGGGCAGCGAGAAACCTTCGCGGAATAACCGCTTCCTCGTTGTAGGAAATCGGTTCCTTCTGATAGATATTTGCCCCCGGACCTTCGAGGCGATACTTCTTACTGTTTCTGTTTAAGAAATCGAACGCAACCTTCGGTCCCAGATGAGCATCCTTGACACGGACCAACTTCAACCGGTTACAGTACTTGAATATTTGCTCCAGCGCTTGGTGCACAACCAGAGCGAGATTTGGAATGGACAGTTCAGGCAGTGATTTTCTAAAGTAAACTAGCTGAGACAGACTGGATTGAAGCCGCCCGAGATGCTGCGAAAGGATTGCGTCGCCTTTGGAAAAGTTTGATATTCGACTGTTTGTGTTGAATTTCGAAATGCTTTCCGCTGAGAGGTCGAAGATTCTAACATCAATGTCTAGTGTTGGTTCCACTTCTTTACGGGGCACGACCAATTGTCGATGATAAATTTTGAAATCTTCATCCGTAACCGGCTTTTCTGCTGGAGCTGTCGGCCTGAATGAATGACTCATCCGCCTCGTTTTGAGATTCATCATTTCTACGGTCTTGAACTCCAGTTCAGATTTTTGCGCCACAATTACTTTTTCCAAATCTTTGACCTTTTCAATCCATTCCTTTTTCATGGTCTCACTTTCCTTCATCTTCTCCAACCGAAGCTGATCGTTTTGGCTTTTAACGTTTTTCAGCTCGTATCGGAGCATCGAAGCTTCCCCGTCACGACATTGGATCCTTTCCAAAACCTCGTTATAGTCCTTCTGTAGCTGTTCCGTTTTCTTGGTTGCCATGTCTAACTGCTTAGTAAGGAAATTAACCTGAAGGTCTTTGGCGTGATCTTTCTTTTTGGCCGCATTTATCAAAGCTTCCCTGTCCTTTTGGCTGTATCTCGGAGGTTGACACTGCTGACTGGCTGGAATATGACCGTTTGCGAATGGATCTACGACTGGTTTTGAAGTCGTCGAAGGTTGTTTAGGTTTAAACACGCTCGAAGGTTTGGACTCCGCCTTTGAACTCGGCTTGACTTCCAAAGCTTCCTATAATATAAAATAATTAGATTTTTTATAAAAAATTATAAGAGTTTAACACTATTGAAACCTGTGACTTCCGAAGATCCTCCTGCGATCGCCTGGTCGCTCCTTGGCCATTCCGGTTTTGTTGGAACTCATCCAGATTGAAGTCGTCGTCGCATTCGTTGTTGAAAAACTCATCAATGTGCTTCTCGATGTTGTCGTAGTTTTCGTCAAACTGCTCGCTGAAAATGTCGTCGTCGCCATCCGTCAGCAGGTCGATTATTTCGTTGGCTGCTGGAGGAGGCGCTTGAGCAGGTTGACGCGAGGAACTCGGCCTAACAACCGGAGGCGGTGGAGGCATCAATTCGGCCGAATTGGTCACCTTTTTGGGTGGCTGTTGCTGATGTTGGGTGCTACTGGAGGCCCCGTTGCAAAACCTTCCGAAGCTAACATCTGGGATTGCCATGTGTTGGCTTTGTGTCATCTGGGATTGGAACAGCTCAACCTCTTCGACCTTTTGCGAGGCCAAAATGATGAACTCGTCATCGTCGTCGCCCCAAAGGTAGTCCGATTTGGCAGATTTTGCCACAACCGTCGAAGTGTCCATATGGTTATTTGTTCCACCCAAATGTTTAGCCTGCTGATTGCTGTTGTACTGCTGGCTGGAGACCATCTCAATATCGAGCTTGGGTCTTTTATACGAAGAGGATGGCTGCTTCGGCTGGAAATTGCCGAACCGCTTAGAGGCCATTGCTGCTTTCGTGAATCACCTGTATTTTACTTCAGTCAATATCACTACGGTTAAAAGATTCGCACAACATATAACATCACGAACGAATCTACAGGTTAATAGCTTCTACGAAGCATGGAATTTTGTTATATCTACACAAATTAATCTTAAAATTATTGTAACAATTGAGGCCGATCAGAACGAAAATGACCAACGATGTTCCGCGATTTTCAAAAGCAGATGTCAAAATAGAAGAAAATAAACAAAAGAGAAAAAAAACGAAAAAAAGAGCTAAAGCACGCAGCCACTTGATCTAAGTAACACAGTAAAAAAGTCACGATCATAAGATACAACTTTTAATTTTAAGCAAAATTAAAATTCTCAATCTTTGTTGAAATTTCCTAAAAAAGACTCAAAAGCTAAAATTATTTTTGTTATTATTCTTTATTTGAAACGGCTCATACCTTCAGGTGTTAAGAAGTCAAACTCGTTATTTTGTATTTACAATTGCTTGCTCAGCTTAACACTTTTAGTTTAAAGGAAAGATTTTTTTGTGAGATTTGTAACGGCTTATGCCTTTAGGCTTTAAGGAGCTTAACTTGTTTTGGCTGTTCAGAATTGTGTGCTTTAATTCTTCATAACTTTTCTTGAATTTAAAGGGAAATATGAAAATTAAAAAGAGTTGGGACGAAGATTACCTAAAGAAAAAGATAAATTGCGAATATGTAGTCCTAATCTAGTCCAGCTAGTACATCTCCCACCGTTGGGTGGTTTTCCTCGGGTCCAAAGGGAGTTAACTAAATCCGCTCAGAAGACAAAGGGACCTCATGCGAAGAAATGCTCGATGTCAGGTAAAATTTGATAACATACAAAAATTTTAAGAATTCCAAAAATCAGAAAATGGCAAAAATATGAAAAATGAAAAAAAAGTTATGAATAACAAAATCGACAAAAATTTCATTTGTCAAATGATAAAAATGGCAATAAATGACTAGATATGACAAAAAAATTAGCGAAAATGACAAAAAAGATACAAAAGATAAAAATGATTAAAATTACAAAAATGAAAAAAATTATAAAACTACAATACAACAAAAATGACAAACTGGTTTTCATGTCTGTCTTAATTCTTTAGTCAGTGGACCAAGCAACTATGTTGAAAACAAGAAACAAAAATTGAAAGACAAGTTATTCAAGTGGATAATATGGAATGTTTCGAATTTTTTAATGGATTAAAGGTTTTTGTTTTTTCGTGGATTATATATACCGTGGTTGCATGAACGTAGCCACTTTATTGACATCTGCAGATGTCGCATCTGTGTTTGTGCAATCATCGCGTTTCTTTGCGTATCGCAACAAAAAAGAACAACAAAACTACAGTTTCGCGGTGTTGTTTCAAAACAACCCAAAATTTCACTCGGTCGGTCGCGATTTCGGTTCGAGGAATAAGTGATTCGTCGAGTCCGTTTTCTGTTTCCGGTGTTTTTCCAAACGTCGTCGTTCAGCTTTGGTCCGGGTTCGATGAGTTCCGTTTCCGGTCGGTGGTTAGAATGAAAGTGACCGTAAAAAGTGAGTATTACCTTGGAAAAATTCCTGTTTCTAAAAACATGCGTTGTTTCGATTTTCCATTATTTTTTTTTTCTTAAGGCTTGTTTCCAATACCTATATATTTTCCTTTTCTCGGGGGTTGAGGCCGAGATTTGGGGAAAAGGTCAGGTTTCGATGTTCTGTTTGCTTTGGGTTGCGGGAATGCTTGGCCTTTTGGGGGTACTTTGGTATGGGGACGACGAATGGGGAAGTTTATTCGTGACATTTGGTTATCGATTTTTGCTCCTAGCTAGTTCTGTCACATTTTTCTTCGGTTTTCGGCTCCTAGGTTCGGACAGGAACGGGTAACGATATTTCCGGGAAGGTTTTACGATGTGCGGTTAATAGTGATTTTTTCGTTTCGATTTGTAAGAAATATAAGTTAGTTGTAATAATAACACAGAAATTATCAATGGATTGTTGAAGGTTGTTTAGTCTGCGAAGGTAAGATAAACGTGGATAAACTTTGGTATCAAAAGCTAGAAGTTAATCGAATGTTGATACGTACTTTCTTCATTCTTTATTCTTGAAATATGTATAAATTGTTGGTAAAATCGTGATATATTAGTTCCCAATTTGTATTAATATTATTCATGGATTCGTCAAAAGGCTAAGCTTTTTTTTAAAGAATTTCCCTAAAAATATTGAACTTTTATCAAAGATATCAAAACACGCGAATTAGAAATTGATTAAATTTTATAAGAGCTATCTAGATCTTTCAGTCATGCAGAACACAACAGATACTTGTGTGTAGAGCAGTTGCGTTAAGCACTTTTGGCAATCGGGTAACTTGGCCAAGAATACTTACAAAGCTGCCCTCGGTAGTGAATTTTCATTTGAGCTCAACCTTGTGCCATGTACCTTTCCTGTTGAAGACATATTTTCTTAGGAATGTGTTACCTACTGTATATAACAAATAAAATAGTACCGGCATGGGTTGGCTTACAAAATTCAGACTACTGTTGGCTATTTATGTTGTAGTGCGGGACGTTTGCCTCCAAAAACTAAGAGTATCGAAACTGAAGTACGACCAACATAAATTCTTTTAAAAAAAACTAAAAAAAAAATGAATTCCTTCAGCATCCAATAAACTGATGGCATCTTAATCTGTTGAGATTTGTCTCATCGTAGCAATCATACACATACTAAGAACAAAAGGAGGAGCAAATGTATGTGTAGAGAATAGAATCGAGTGTGAAGAAATTAAAAGAAAGATATAATTGAATCATGCTAGTAATTAATATTAATGAATTTATTTCTAAGAGTTGAACTTCAAAATCTTTTAAGCGTGTAGAAGCTTGATAATGAGAAAGTGAGAAAGCATTAGAATGAAAGAGAGCGACTTCGGAACGCGTGAGGACGGAAAAGGTTACGTTCGTCATTCTGTTAACGAATGTTGCGACGAAGAGTAATGGCAAGTGATTGTTGGCATCAATGGAAGGAGGAATTGTAGACGGAATTTGAAGAAATGGCTTTTAAGTACGACAGTATGTATTTATTTTAACTATGGGAATAGTTAAAGTGTCCCTAGAAATAGACCGATACGTTCGAAATAGCAAAGAGGCACTCGTCGAAATGTGGAAGATCAACAGCGTAAGAGACAGCAAGTCCGAATTTTCCAGGAAAAAAAGCGCCGCCGGGATGAGGAGCAGCTCGCGTTGCTGGTACAGCTGCATCGTTACCAAAAAACACGAAAGTTCTATCAAAAACTCAACGCATCTCGTAAAGGCTTCGTGCCGCAAGCCGAAATGTGCCGGGATAAGGACGGGGGCATCCTGACGAACAATCGTGAGGTGATCAAAAGTGGAAACAGCGCCAGCGCTTCGATGCACACCTCAACGACGCGTATGCAGGAGATCAAGACGATGGGGGAAGGTAAAGCGCCGGCGTAGCCAACGACGTAGAGGAGCCACTCTCAACGATGAATGAAGTTTAGGAAGCCATTCGCCAGCTGAATAGTAATAAATCGGTTGGGAAGGATGGCATCGCAGCTGGGGTAATATACCCCATTTACAAGAAGGGTGACAAATTGGACTGTGAGAACCGAGCGATTACTGTCCCAGGGTGGCCACTCAAAATCAATTTTTGATTTCCCGCTTTTTTCCCGTTTTTTTCCCGCATGGTCTCACGAAATTCCCGGTTTTATACAACAGAAAACCAAACAAAATTTCGAATTTTCATTTTTAAACCAAGTAATTTAATTTGATATTATTTTAATTTTTTCGTCCATCAAGCTTGCCTCTCCCTGAGCGTCGGAAAGCACCTTCAATTTTTTCGCTTCCAGTTCTTTAGCCTCCTTTTTTGCCTCTCGCTTCCGTTTCGCTATAGTTTTTTTCAGATTTTCCTCCATTTTTTTGCTTGGACTCGACATATCTCGAGTGAGAATTGCGGGTATACTGGATTCACGATTTCGTTACAGTTATAGCTGTAACACTCATTTTACTGGTTGTGCTAAACGTAAAAACTTATGCTACACAAATAACACACGACGTATTACAGGACACGACACTTAACGTTTTTACTAACGGAAAAAGGAATTAAATTTACCTTTTTTGTCGACCGGTTTCGGGCTCGATGTTGCCCATCTACAGGACGATGTCCGACTGACTAGATGAAGGAAAAACACTAATACATGTTCATTAGACTGCCCCAAATGACCCGACTTTTGAAAAAGTTATACGCTGCAGGCTAAAATTGATCCTGGTCCTAGTACAAGATCTCATGCCAAATTTGGGCCAGATCGGACCACGGGAAGGGGTCGCTCAACGAGCCTGAAGTTTGTATGGGATTTTGAGACATTTTGTTCGAGAGGAACATGAAAAACCAGTTTTTCGTCAATAACTTCTGTCTCCTTCGACCGATTTCTTTCAAAAACGGGTTTTCTTGAAGCCTAAACTATGACAAATATTTCATCACAAGGTTGCATTTCAATTAAAGTTAGGATAAAAAAGTTATTAAGCTTCAAAAATTGGCTAACTTTTTTAAGGGTGACATTCATCACTGTTTTAATGAGGCGACTAAATGTCCGACCAGAACACTCAATGTGAAATGCATGCCGTTTCGTCAAATAATGACCGATTTTAACCATTGTTGTTGCGCTCGATTGCAATTTTTAATGTTTTCTAATATTTGAGTTTGGATGATATTCACTTGATAGTTCGGGAAAAAGTAAGGGCAGAAAAATGCTAGAAAATTAGAAGAATTGCATAACCTCAGGGGCTTAAGAACATGACTGGACGATTTGTGATGCCAATAAAAAGATTCACCTTTATTTCCTTTCAAAAGAAAGCTACAGCTAATAAAATAAAATCGTGAGAAAGTGTAAAAGGACTTTTTTTTTCTCTGTTGTGGTATGAGCCTACTTGAATGAATTCGACTTTTTTTTTCGAAAAATTATCATTTTATTGGCATCATAAAGCGTTGGTCCATGTGTTTATCGATCTAAAAAAATGGTTGGCGGTTGGGTCTGAGAGTAACAACCATTCTGAAATGATTTTTTGAGAATAAAAAATGATACTGAGTTAGGAGAAAAGATGAAACATGAACAACCCCCTACCCCCCCCCCCCCCCCAAAGGCGAAAATATATACAAAAGACTGCCCCAAATTTGCTTGGGAAGTACAAAACCTGTAAAATGTTATACGCTGCATTGATTCAAGTCTTAGTACAAGATCTCATGCCAAATTTGGGCCAGATCGGATCACGAGAAGGGGTCGCATGAAGTTTGTATGGGATTTTGAGACATTTTGTTCGGAAGACACATGAAAAAGAAGTTTTCTTCAATAACTTTGGTCGCTGTTATAATTTACAATGAAAACCACCGTAAAAAGTTTAGCCCATTTTTAAGCCTAATAACTTTTTTTATCTTAACTCTTATCGAAATGCTGTCTTGGGATGAAATATTTTTCATAATTTCAGCTTTGAGAAAGGTTGTTTTTGAAAGGAATCGGCCGGCGGGAACCAAAGTTATTCATGTAAAACTGTTTTATTGGCATCACAAATCGTCCAGTCATGTTCCTAAGCCCCTGTGGTTATGCAATTTTTTTAAATGTCAAGCATTTTTCCGCCCTTACTTCTTTCCGAACTATTAAGTGAATATTATCCAAACTCAAATATTAGAAAAACATTAAAAATTGCAATCGAGCGCAACAACAATGGTTAAAATCGGTCATTATTTGACGAAACGGCATGCATTTCACATTGAGTGTTCTGGTCGGACATTTAGTCGCTTCATTAAAACAGTGATGAATGTCACCCTTAAAAAAGTTAGCCAATTTTTGAAGCTTAATAACTTTTTTATCCTAACTTTAATTGAAATGCAACCTTGTGATGAAATATTTGTCATAGTTTAGGCTTCAAGAAAACCCGTTTTTGAAAGAAATCGGTCGAAGGAGACAGAAGTTATTGACGAAAAACTGGATTTTCATGTTCCTCTCGAACAAAATGTCTCAAAATCCCATACAAACTTCAGGCTCGTTGAGTGACCCCTGCCCGTGGTCCGATCTGGCCCAAATTTGGCATGAGATCTTGTACTAGGCCCTGGATCAATTTTAGCCTGCAGCGTTTAACATTTCACAGGTTTTAAAATTCCCATACAAATTTGGGGCAGTCTAATGTTCATACTATCCAATAGTATTCGTCGAAGGGTGGTCGGGTTGTTGAAAACTTGGTTTGAGCAGGTTGAAAAGCGGTGATATGATTGGAGCGTCATCCTCGTTCATAAGTGGCCTTTCCGATGTAGTGATATACATGGATTCCCATGCGTTTAAATGTGACGCTTTGCGTACACATTTTTTTGAACTTAACCTTTCCCCAATCTATGTGATGATTAAGTTCTGACGCGTGGGCAGCTACACTTGATTCGTTGCTCCTGCTGTTATCTACTGCGTTTTTGTGCTCTTTGATTCTGGTTCTGAATTTCCGTCTGGTTTGCCCAATATAGACGGCCGGGCAGTTTTGACATGGAATCTCATAAATTCCAGATCTCTCTTCCGGTAGCACTTGGTCTTTTAGAGAAACCAGTCGATCTTTCAAAGTGTTTGAACTTTTGTAAGCCACTTTCAGACCATGTTTAGAGAGAATCTTACAGATACTATTTGTCAGTGGTGGGTGGTACGGCAGGCTGACTCTTTGGGATTCATCTCTTTCTGGTTTGAATGTGGTTGCGTTGCTACGGAGCTTTTTTCTTTCGTGTTTTCGGAGGATTTTGCTGACGAATTCTTGATCGTATCCGTTTAATTCACCAGCCTGCAAGATTTTTTGCTTTTCTAGTTCGAATTCATGGCTCTCCATCGGTATGTTGTACAGACGGTGGGCCATCGAATGAAAGGCAGCTTGCTTTTGCGCTCCAAAATGGTTTGAATCAACCGTAATATAGCGATCTGTTGACGTGGGTTTACGGTAAATTCCGAATTTCACCGTGTTATCTTCTTTTCTAGAAATTAACAGGTCGAGGAATGGAAGTTTCCCATCAACTTCTTTTTCGACGGTAAATTTAATCGAACTATGCTGGTTGTTCAAAACCTCAAGCGTTTGCGGGAGATACCGTTCCTTTACGGTGGCGAAGATATCATCAACATAACGCCACCAAACACGAGGGAAAAGTTTCTCCCGTTTTTCGAGATCTGTTTCGAAGTCACTCATGAAGAGTTCAGCCAGTAGGGGGGATAATTTACTTCCCATGCTGAGGCCGAAGGTTTGCTTGTAGAATTTACCCCGAAACAAGAAGTAATTCTGATTCATACAAACCTCGGCTATGGTGACGTACGCTGCTATTTGGTTTGGGGGTGCGCGGCGTCGCTCCAGGTGTCTGCGAAGGCTGCGTAAGGCGTCAGAAATGGGGACGCTGGGAAAAAGTGCGGAGACATCAAACGAGACTAAAATCTCTCCTCGACGCACTTTGAAATCCTTCAAATTTTCCACTAGGTCAACCGAGTTGAGGACACTTTTGCCGTGCTTAACTGGATATTTCCGCATTTCTTCTACCAACCACGCTGCCATTTTTTCGGTTGGTGTGCAGATGTTTGAAGAAATGGGCCTCATTGCGATTGGGTTCTTATGAATTTTTGGGAGGCAATACAATGATTGTTATAGCTGTAACTCCTCCTGACTGTTGATTCCGTCGTATACGATAAGTTGGGCTGTCAGACTCTCCTCGGTTTGGTTTGTTTTCAACTAGGCATTTCGCGTTAACGGAAAAGCCTCTTTCCATCGTCGCGTTGCCATGAGACAAAATTAGAATTTTCTTCAATAGGGTCGTCAAATTGAAGAACTCCTTTTTTGATTCGCCAATATGTTCCATATGCGGTAACGACGCGAAAACTGCAAGTTTTTGTAAATCGATGCCTGCGGAATATCATCCGCGCTTGATGGCCTGGCAACTGGATCTCGAATGAGAAACTACATCGCCGGTGTCATCAAAAGGCGCTAGAAATCGAGATTCGGGAACGTAAGTGAAGATGGATTGGGCATACGCTGCGAAGAGATGAAGACGAGATTTGCAGAGAGGCGCTAGATTGGAATCCAGAAGGTCATCGAAGAAGAGGCAGACCCAGAAATTCGTGGCGGCGAAGCCTAGCCGCTGAAATCCGAACAGTCGACGAGAATCTTGACTGGGACCAGGTGAAGATGCTGGCTCCGGATCGTCAACAGTGGAGGTCTTTTACCACGGCCCTATGCACCGGAGGATCGGCGCGGGATCATTAAGTAAGTAAGTAATATGTTCCATCCAAAAAATGTCCAATCGTTGTGTTTTTCTTCGATATCCCGAAATGATGTTTTTATTGAAGGTATTGCACAAAATTGTCCGAATTCGTCCTTAATTTTATCGGCACAAGCTCTACTTAAGTGTTGCTTGTCAACAAGTACGTCTAGGCACAGGTCTAAACGTTTTTTGGCAATATTTGGATAGATCACATCGGGATTCATTTCCACTTGTTTCGACCTATTTCGACTAAACTTCATTGTACAGGCTTTCACTGAGCTAAAAATTCCCGACTTTTCGATAAAATTCCCGGCTTTTTCCCGCTTTTCCCGAATGGGTGGCCACCCTGCTGTCCTTAATGTCGCCTACAAAGTGTTGGCCCGAATCCTACTCCGCCGCCTAACGCCACAAGCAAACAGATTCGTGACTTCCCACGGCCAGGCCGGCTTCATGGAGGGACAGTCAACGACGCACCTGATCTTCACACTACGGCAAATCCTCAAAAAATGCTGTGATTACCAAGTCCCTACGCACCATCTATTCATCGACTTCAAAGTCGTATACGACACAATCGACCGTGACGAAATATGGAAAATCATGAACGAGAACGGTTTTTCCGGGAAGCTGTCCAGACGGATCAAGGCGACGGTGGATGGAACGCAGTGCTGTGTGCGGATTTCGGGTGAACTGTCGAGTTCATTCAAATCGCGCAGGGGGCTTCGACAAGGCGATGGTCTATCCTGCATGATGTTCAACGTGGTGCTAGAAGGTGTTACTCGACGAGCGGTGGACGAACTGTGGGCACGATTTTCAACAGATCCAGTCATCCAGTCACATTGATATGGCCGGCAGATCATCTGCGGCGGTGGAGGAGATCTATCGCAAACTGAAACGCGAAGCAGGAAGAATTGTGTTGATGATTAATACGTCCAAGATGAAGTGCATGCTGGCCTGCGGATCCGAGATCGACCGAACCAGCTTGTCCAGTAATATCAAGGTCACGATCGACGGTGACGAGCTGGAGATAGTAGAAGACTTTGTTTATCTCGCAGACTATGACACCAGCTGTGAGATACGGCGGCGTGTTATCAACGGGAGTCGTGCCTACTGTGTGGTGTCAGCAACTGCGGTCGAGAAGACTTAGCCCCCGCACAAGGTGTAACTCTGTATATGACGCTCATCAGACCGGTTGTTCTCTACGGGCACGAGACATGGGTATTGCTCGAGGAGGACCTGCGTACACTCGGAGTGTTCGAGCGACGATTATTAAGAACCATCTTTGGCGGCGTGCAGGAGAATGGAGGCGAAGGATGAACTACGAGCTCGCGCGACTCTAAGGCGACCCCAGTATCCAGAAGGTGGTGAAGGCTGTCCGGCTACGCTGGCTGGACATGAAGATGAGAATGCCGTACGACTGTCCTAAAAAACAGGTGTTCGCTACGAATCCCGTGGAACGAGACAAGCAGGGGCGCACGAACGAGGTGGTTAGACCAAGTGGAGCGTGGTCTGGCGAATGTGGGATGTCCAAGAAATTTGGAGAACGGTTGCCATGGACCGAGTAAATTGAAGTATCGTGAGACAGAAAACAAATCAAATAAAATAAATAAACGTTCGAAATAAAGTTGAGGGATGAGTGACATCCAAATGTTAAAATCCTTAGGAGTGGAATCATTAGTGATAAATAGAAGAACCAGCACCGAAGAAAGGAGGAGCCGCCGGAGGCAGTTAGAATACTGCGGAGTGCGTGTGTTGAGGAGGAGTGTCAATGTTGAGATTCGTCTCATCGAAGCAATCGATCAGATGAGTAACAACAGACGCATGGCGTGTGTTTATTAGAAATAAAAAGTATTAAATGTAACCATGGAAACGGTTTAGTGTGTATGGTAGCGAAGTTAGTTGTAATAAATTACATATTCCAAGTTCTACCATCACGAAGTAACGATCTCTCCTTTCACTGCGAAATTGCTACAACATGCAGTTGTCCTTAATTTCAAGTTGCCGACACAAAAAGTCTCCCGGCTCCGTTAAACTAAATGGTTTGAGCCGTTTCAAATAAACGAATTATTAAAAAAAAAGTTGCCGGCACCAATATCAACACTTCTCCAGAACACACAAATTCTCAATTCGACAAGTGGAATTTCCTTGAGATTTGGAGTTACTCTTTCTCTACAACTTGGATGTTTCGATATCTACCAGATCATAGTCAAAGGACCATAGGAAGGTTGTAGGGCGAATTTAATGTAGGTTATTGTCTACCGTAGTAGATGGCAGATTTGCTGAAGGGTAATCAAGATTGTCGTTTGGCACTTTGCGCGAAGACCTAGCTCCGGCTCTAAAGGGTGTCCACGATGAAATTGCCTCACACAAAATTGATTCGCAAAATTCGAGTTTTTATCCGATTGCCATCCAGTTTTCAGGTATTGAAAAATAACTATTAAACTTCATTTTACCATTTTACTCTTATTTTATTTACAGTCCATACGTAAATGCCCGCACCTTGGCCTTAACCTGAACGTTCCAAAAATTGGGCAGCCCTTCTGTTTAACTTATGTTTTAGTTATATTGGCACCACTGCCTATTTGAAATAATTCAGAATAAATCTAACCGTTGTTACAGTCGGACGTGTTTTTCGTTCTACCGTTTCTAGCCGAAAAATCATTCGCTTTTCCTCTCGCTAAATTCTCATTTTGGTCCTAATCGATCCGGATAGCCTGAGGAATTTCGAATGATTTCCGGCTATCGAAAAGTTTATCGCGAGGGATTTCGTACCGTGTGCGAAAATTTTCGGCTCGACGCCATTTTGGGAAAGTCCGTTGCTTCCCAAAACTGACTGTGTGTATGTGTGTGCGCATCGCACAATTGTGAACCACGTTTCGCCATCTTGGCGAAGAAAAGTCCATGACTTTTGCAGTCCAATTGAAAAATTTGAGAAAAAGGCTGTGTGCCTGAAAAAGTGATTCCTAAAAAAGAGAAAAAAAAAGTGTTTGCACCGGTGGGATAAGAAAAAAAAGTGCTACAGATTCAATGTCCCAATCGGAAACTTCGCATCGCAAAATCCCTGGAAGCAAAGTTCCGAGAAATATTCTGCCGTTTATTGCGGAACAGAAAACTGCCCAGGACCTACGCGACCAGCAACGAAAAATGGCTCGAGAATTGAACTGTCTTCTCGATCGCCGTGAATTAATTTTCGGCAAATTGTTGCGGATTGAAGATTCCCTCAAGGCTGAACCCGTAAGCGTCCATTTACTCAAGCTGCACCGTGAGACTCTTCGGAAATGTGAGAAGGAATTCGACAAGGTCCACATGGAATTCGTCGCCAACAAGCCAAGGGATGAGCGAGACGATGAAAAGGGCGAGTATCTGCGTTTTGAGACGCTCCATAACCAACTGTATGTTGAGCTGCAAACAAAAATTGATCGTCTTACTCCCGCTCTCCCATCGACCAGTACCCCTGCAACACATCTACGTGCAAGCTGCCGCTCCACAATTACACGCTCCGTTTCCGGTGATGGCAACCCGGAGAACTGGTTCAGCTTCAAAAGCCTCTTCCAGAGCATCATTCAGCGCTACGCCAACGAGACTCCCGCCATGAAAATCCTTCATCTCCGAAACGCGTTGTTAGGCGCTGCCAAGGACAAAATCGACCAAGATGTCATAAACACCAACGATTATGACTTGGCGTGGAGGATTTTGGAAAACGCTTACGAAGACCGACGACTGATGTTGGATACACACATTGACACCATATTGGATTGTCCGAAAGTCACCAACGAGCATCGAGGAAACAGCATTACAAAGCTGATCGAAACATGCACCAAACACGTTGATGCTCTTCGTTGTCATGGTTTCCCAGTAGAAGGGTTAGCTGAGCTTCTCATCGTCAATGTGCTGTACAAGAAACTCGACAAAGAATCCAGAGAGCAGTGGGAAACGAAACTTTTGAGGAACGAGCTACCTGAATTTCAAAAATTCGTCGACTTTCTGAGGGAGAAAGGACGAGTTCTGCTGCGCACAAGTCGCTCCGAGCAGCCAGCAAGGCAGCAGTCAACATACGCCCAACATACGCTCTGAAACCAGCTGCAAGATCATTCTTCCAGATGGCGAGGCAGTCGTGTTCCTGCTGCAAGGAAGATCACTCCATCTACCGGTGCCCCAAATTCCAACAAATGAATTTGCCGAACAGGAAGGCTGTCGTCTCAAGGGCCAGTCTTAGTTTCAACTGCTTGCGAGCACTTCATCAAGTCAGTGATTGTCCGTCCGAGCAAGGGTGCAAGGTGGAAGGATGCAATCGAAAGCACCACAGTTTCTTGCATCCCAGCAACCCAACCAGTAGCGCAAAGATGGAAGCTGATGGTGCTGCTGAAACGCCAACAACATCGAAGTACACCACTGCAACAATGTGTGCTCATTTGGGAGCAGCCACAAAGCAGGTGCTACTATCGACAGCGCAAGTGCTAATTGTCGGGAAGGATGGCTCCACTGTTAAATGTCAAGCGCTTCTTGACTCCGGATCCGACAGTCACATCATCAGTGAGAGTTTGGCCTCCAAGCTTATGATCAACATGCGACCAGTGGAACTTCCTGTTAGTGGACTCAACGACACTCAGACCCGTGTGAATTATACTCTCTTGACACGCATCAAATCATGTGCCAAAGACTTTAGCACCTCCGAGCTGGATTTTTTGGTTGTGCCATCTGTGTCTGCCAACCTACCCCAATGCGAAGTAGACACACGAACATTGAAAATTCCAACCGGTCTTACATTGGCAGATCCAGCTTTCTACGTCCCTGATCCGGTTGACATAATCATCGGTAACGAAATTTTCTTCGACTTGGTACGAGATGGTAGATTGATTATGAGCAACAGCAACCTCATCCTAGCAGAAACAGAATTGGGCTGGGTGCTGTCAGGTTCTGTTCATCCTAGGAAACCCAAACCTCTTCCACGTGTATGCCGAACTTGATGCTACTCTGAAATCACCGTGGAAAGTTTCATCGCGACCTGCCGATTCTTGTGAAGAAACAGTGCCTGCTAATAACGTTGGTTGGAAAGCAGTGGCGACTTGGAAGTATCGTGACTTTTCATCCAGGCGAAGACAACATCAACGGTATTGCTCAAATAGCCGTACTTCCTTCGGTTGATCTCGATATCGAGACTCAACGGGGGTGAATGAACGTTCCAAAAATTGGGCAGCCCTTCTGTTTAACTTATGTTTTAGTTATATTGGCACCTCTGCCTGTTTGAAATGATTCAGAATAAATCCAACCATTGTTACAGTCGGACGTGTTTTTTGTTCTACCGTTTCTAGCCGAAAAATCATTCGCTTTTCCTCTCGCTAAATTCTCTGAGCTGTGCGAAAAACAACCCTTAACCCTTTTGCATGTAAACCCATACTTTCTTCAGTTCCTCGAATGTCTTCACTACCTTAGGTCGTTTAAGAAAGTTCTGCTTCATAATCGCCCAATACTTCTCGATGGGGCGGAGCTCCGGAGTGTTGGGACGTTGAGGGCCTTCAGGAGAGGAAGCAGCCGCTTCTGGAGGCACTCTTTCACTCCGCTTCCCGCACTTGCAGATGGCTAGTCAAACTGGACATGCTCCAGAACACGGAACTTATCCTTGGCCGTGAAAACAGGTTGCCGGGGATCTGTTTGAGATCGGCCTTCACATATGTTTCGTCGTCCATTATGCAGCATTAACTTTCGTCAGCATGTTGAGGTACAACTTCCTGACACGGGTTTTTACGGATTTGTTCTGCTTCTCGTCGCGATTAGGGGCCTTTTGTAGCTTGCCTTAGTTTTCTCCTTCTGGACAAAACTTCGGCTTAGGTGCAGCTTCTTAGCCACATCCCGAACGGAGGCGTTCGGGTTTCGGTTGAACGCCCCAACTACGCGGTTGTGATTTTTGGTGTTCTACGGAATACTTTTTCCTTCACTTCTAGGCTTCCGATCGGTCCTCCAACTCACTTAATCATTCGCTACGCCGTGGAATTCGCGATTCCAAACGTTTTAGCGATGGAACGATGCGAGAGATCCTTGTTCTCGTGATGAATGCGCAAGATTTTATCACGCACGAGCTGTTCTTTCGACTCCATTTCTGCGAGTTTTGATCACAGGACTTTAAAACTTGCAGCATGTAAACAATGCACTATGAACTAAATCCACCCAAATTTTCATTAAATTCTACCCAACGGTTAAAAAGTTAGAGCAATTTCATCATGGACACCCTTCATTGCCTTTCTTTTGACCTCTTGTCCGACGACTTTCAATGGTTTTCCGGCTAAACAAGCTCTAATGGTTCTGGCTCGGCTACCTGTTAATGGCTAAGGAAAAGGTTCTGGAAGATTGCAGCTTCAAAGCAATCAATGCGAAGAATTCAAAGCTCTGAAGAACCTCCAAAAAGACCTGGTTGAGACTTCCTAGGTTTGTACCTTAAAACTGTTGATGTGCTATCTTCGTCGTGTTCCAATAATAGCCATATAAGGTGTGATCATTGAGAAATATATGGATTTCAGATGTGTTCTGTATATTCAAATTTCAAGAAACTAAATAAAAACTATAATTGTTTTTCTAAATGTGAAACTTTGAGTTACTTAATTCATTTTCCTTCTTTCATCCCGGCAGGTTGGATGGGCGTAGCCGTTTGGAAATGGCTGGCCAACGACGATAACTGCGGCATCTGTCGGATGGCCTTCGAGGGTTGCTGTCCAGACTGTTCGCTACCCGGGGACGATTGTCCGCTCGTTTGGGGCGCCTGCTCCCACTGCTTCCACATGCACTGCATCGTAAAGTGGCTTAACTCCCAGGCCAACCAGCAGTGCCCGATGTGCCGGCAGACCTGGAAGTTCAACGACAAGTGATCGGGGGCCGTAGTGGAAGGTTTTTATTAATATTACTAGATCAATTTTCAACGGGACAAGTGAGATTTTTGGAAGGCATAAACATACTTTGAACAAGAATAGCTTAAGGGGCTCACGCGAGCAGTGAAAAGTTCCATCGAAACAACAAGTGTTCAAAAGTAGAAAATTGTCGGAAATAGGCTAGTGCGTGAATTAGCGGGAAGTGAATTTAGGTGTGTAGGTTTTTTTAGAAGAATGTAATGGTGATTTCAAGTTAGTGTTGGTTCTTAAAAATCTACTGAAAAGGAGTGTTCAATTTTACTAGCTAGCTCGAGCTGGATTACACAAGGTTTCTCGCACTATCGATTTCGTAACCCATTATTCAACAAAACAGTGTTGAGCATTACACTGACAACGAGATTTTTACTACAACTAACGATACTAGCTACGATCTACAATCAACGACATCTTTAAGAGGTAAGATTCTCTGATTTGTTAATAAATAATTTTCAGCTGGGCTTATTTTACAATGCACAATATAAACAAAAAAATTCAAATCCAATATTTCTGCTGTTGATAAAAAAATTAAATTCCCTCCCAATCGAATAATTCTCGTCAATTCCGATGAATTTCCTTAATTTAAATTTAGTTTACACAAAACCAGATAGAGGTTATCTGTTTTTCTATTAAATACGAATCCCAAATGCCAGTCGAATTTTGTACTGATCCATTTTACGCCAATCGACATTACATCGAAGGTTTCCACGCTCGGCAATCTGCAACGCTTTATGACTAAAAATAAGTCTTTTTCTTACGTAAGCAGGGGGCTCAGGCTTGCTCGTTGCCACAGCGTTACGTTATGTGTCTTTTGCCCTGGATGAGGGAGCAAAATTAAGTTATGAAACCGCACATTCCCGATGCATCACAAAAAGGAAGAGCCAGCCAGACTTCACGCCACGCGCCCTGTGGCTGCACAAAATCTCGCCTGTCTTCAAATATCATCCTTTCATTTTTCCTCCCCGGTAGGCCAACGTTCTGCAGCCGGTAGTTCAGCCCGACGATGTTCAAAGGGGCCGTTTTTCCGACCCAACGCAAATTAGCACAGTCGGCAGCCCCGACCGACAACAAGATTGCAACACATTGATTGGAAAATAATTCAATTATGACATGCCGATAGGGACATTTAGCATTTGGGCTTAATCGCTTCCCAATGGCGGATCACATCTACTAGACAGGCATACGGGCGGCAGATACACGGCTTGGAAAAGTGCGTTATTGCTTTGCCGCAGCAGCCGTTAAGCCATGTTCCGGAACATAGAACTGTCCCTGGATTCCCGGAGCAGTCATTTGTCAATGTCCGTCAGGCAGGGGTCGTGAGGGTCGGTGGCAAGGGCCAAAAGCAGTACACGGAGTAATGCGAGAAACCGAACTAGAAAGAGTGGTCCCGAGAAAGAGATCATGTAGGCTTCTCGCAAATTCAGGCAAAAGGGAAGGCGGAACTTTCTCGGGCTCGTTTGGTGATAATATTTTGCATTTTGCATTCACGGGAAGGCTTTACACGGGTGTGCGTGTCTGGCTGCTGGAAGACCATTCGGAGGATTCGGTTGCTTGTCGACTGAGAGAGGAGGCCCTCGACGGCTCCTTTCGTAATTTGACAGCCGATTTATTACCGATCAGCATTGGATTAGTGTTTAAATGGTTTAAATTACCGGTAACATTTGCACAAACCGATCGCGGGGCTGATCGTTGGGGAACACAGCAGAAAACGGTGGTTCAGATCTTAATCTGCCCGTGGCCGGTCGGACCTTTGCTTTTGGTGGAAAATGTTGCCGAGCGATGGTTTGTGGCCATATCAATGCTGAACGATGATTGGTTTATTGCCTTTCATTATTCGGTTGGTAAACTGATCATGATTTGCGGGAAATCGATCCATTTTACCACCCAAGAGGGAAAATGTATTATGTGTGTTGGATCTCTTCATTTCTTTAAAATGTATTGATCCCGGCACGAAATATGGATATTGCCCGAGGAGGACCTGCGTATACTTGGAGTATTCGAGCGACGAGTGTTAAGAACCATCTTTGGCGGCGTACAGGAGAACGGAGTGTGGAGGCGAAGGATGAACCACGAGCTCGCGCGACTCTACGGCGAACCCAGTATCCAGAAGGTGGTGAAAGGTGGCCGGTTACGCTGGGCGGGACATGTTGCGAGAATGCCGGACGACTGTTCTGCAAAACAGGTGTTCGCTACGAATCCGGTAGGAACAAGACGAGCGGGGGCGCAACGAGCGAGGTTAGACCAAGTGGAGCGTGATCTGGCGAACGTGGGGTGTCCGAGAAATTGTAAAACGGCTGCCATGAGTGAATTTTAGGAATTATGTTCGGCAAGTTATGTCGTGAGACGGAATATTACGTAAATAAAAATAGTGATGTTGGAGCTTCTCTTTTTCAACGACAGGCTCCGGATTGCAGTCGCCTTTATGCAGACTACTCTTTACACTCCGTCAACCTTACACGATCTCTGGATCAAAAATCTTCTATTCTGGCGTGAAAACCAACTATGGTATCGATCCGACGACCTTACAGTGGCTCCGGTATGACGACCCTCCATACGACCTGATAACCCTCTAGGCTCCGATCTGACGACTGTCCCGTGGCCACAGCCTAAAGACCATGAAAGGTCTCCGATTCGACGCTCTTCTTTAAGCTCGACGCTTCACCAATGAATGACACGACGACCTTCCATCTCGTACCCGGCTCTCCGACCTTCCATGGCACCGTCCCTATGACCTCCAGTGGCTCCGGTTTGACTACCTTGTTTGCCTCCAGCTCGACGCTCTTCTTTTGGCTCGCTGACCTTCCGATGGCCACGGCACAGCGACCTCTCAGAGGCTCAACACCGTGATTTTACAGTGACTCTTGTTCTTGGCTCGATTACCTTCCATTGGTTCCTAGCTCGTTGACCTTCCTTTGCTTCGTTTTGTTGTTCTCCTATCGGCGTTGGCTTTTCTATCTCTCTCCTTTTCAGTAGGGCTGAGCCCATGAAATGACCTTCCCGTGGTGCGATCTTTTCCAAATTGAGTATGGGACCTTGAAACAGGGAAAGGATCAATTTTAGCCTGCAACGCATAGCATTTCACAGGTTTAAAATTTCCCATTCAAATTCGGGGCACTCTAATGTGTGTGTGTGTTGATAATCGCCTCAAAGATTGCTACGATGAGGAAATCTTAACATAAACGTATCTCCAAAAGAAGGGTTTCTTTAGAAATGAGACCTCCAATTTCCAGAAGTCGTAGTTCTCGTTAGTAAGTTCCACGATTTCGTTTCTTTCCATTTTTCCTTTTGTTGATACTCACGGTTTCGGCCTATTTAGGAATCCTCTGCCGCTCCCACATTGCAGCAGAAACAAAACTATATTTGTTTTGGTTCTCCACATGCTTTGTGTCCATTTCGCAATCGAGAACAATAGATCAATGATTGCTGATGACAAATGATGATGATAAACTCGGTACAAATGTTTACATCATCACACGGTTCAACGAGACTACTCAAATTGGATTCGTGGTAACACAACAGTGTTGCCAGATATTCTGGGTAATAGTGTCAAAATACCCATTGAGAAATGAGTACTTTCCAGGTTAGGGAATATGAAAAGTGGAAAGTGACAAATAGCTATCGATAATGTAATGGGTAGTTGTTTAAAGACTTGACAAACAACACTTTTTTTTCTAAGCTCAGCAACGTAACCAGTCCGGATAATAAAGTAAAAAATAGATTGATATATCAGACTAATTTTCCTCTTTTTTATATCCACGAATTTGAACGCGTTTTGTTTGAAAATCTAGAAAGCTGAACAATTTCTAAATTTTAACTTTTAAGTTATTAAAGCTACAAACATCAAACAGATCTACCCCCAATTGATTGAGAGTGATAAAAAATCAAATCAATGTTGAACCATTTTATTGGCAAGAAAATAGGGGATACTAAAACTCCACTTCCCCGATTCCCAGGAGGCAGCATAAATTAGTTAATTTTTCCAGCTGACTCAAATCTCCCAGCGTGGGGTCTATGGACTATCGTGAGCCAAATCTCAAGTCTTGGCCGGGTGCCTACCTTTTCATAGTTAATTGCCTCTAAACGCTCCCGAAATGGTTGCACAAATTTATGGACACGCGTGATCGAAGCTTGAGTTCATTCGTTTTTAGGTTTCCGGCTCCGTACCTCTCGCACTTCTGCTAGTTTTTCCCATCCTATTCGGTCATTTCAAAATGTCTCTATCGGAATCGATTGACCAATAGTGGGAAAAGCGTGCATCCGGTGGACATCTATTCCTGATTTTTACGAGCCCGTGGAAATCGCGCCACATTGCGATGCGAGCGACTGATCAATAACTGAGGTTTATTTTAGCAGATTGAAATTGGCCTTGGCACAGTCAGCGGGGGTCCATAAAAATGTGTGGGGTGTGGAAATGAAAACAGGTGTTTGAGGCTATTTATGGGTACAATTCGGTGGCTACTTTTATCTGGCATTTATTTTGTTTTGGTATTTTTCCCTGAACTGAGTCGAAATGGAATTCGCTGAGTTGATCTGTAGCATTTCTCTCTATAGCAATACGCTTATCAAGGTCGTTCCGAAATACCGAATTAGGTTTTTGTTTTGAAATAGTCTCTTTGCAATTTTTTTGTGAATTATGAATTTGAAATCTGTTTCTGAACAACACGAAGGTGTCTGACCTGTTTCTGTTTTTTTTTTCTTTTTAGAAATCCAAGAAGTATTATCGTTGTCTAAATCTAGGTATCATCTCAATTTATGTCCCAACAGCAATTTTGCCATTATAACAAAACAGCAAAACGATCGGATTTTTATCGTCAGTGGTCATAATTTCTCCGGGAGATCGTTACCGTTTTTTTAATTTCCCGGGAACAAGACAGTAAAAATGGAGTAGGTATCTTTATGTCGCCGACACATTCCAATCTCTTCCGAAAGCAATGATGACTAATGAACCAGTTTTGTCCCCAAGCCCTCAACCAAAAGTGGAGAACGGCGAGCAAGCCCGACTAACCCAATTCCGTAAATTATCCCACAACGGATGCAATCGGATTTAACAGCCAAAAAAAAACTTCCAAACGCTCAAAAAATGCATGGCTCCGGTTGAAATAGAATGTAAAAAAACTCTAAACCAAAACACAATAAAAAACGACGATATCGATGGCTTTAATCGGTTATAAGAATGCCCCATAAAGACGGGGCGGCGTGGCGTGTGTCTAATTTGGAGACCACCCCCGCACGGTCCGAGAAAAGATAAACTTTCGACCCCGGTGTATGATATTCGATGCGTTTCATTTCTCCTCGCGTTCAAAATTTGCAATCTTGCAAAATCAACCGGCGCTGATCAGAAAACTTGCCGGTGTTGTTATGTCCCCGAATGATAGTGGAATCGATGTGTCGAAAGTTACCGTATCACACCTACGCATTTGTCCACAGTAACGATATTCGATTTGCCATAAGATTCGATTGTATTCTGCAGTATGATGCGGAATATTGGATTTTGGTGCAATTGGTACTTTAAAATTATTTTATATTTTGATGATAAACTTATTCGCTTTCATCAAGTGTTCCTGATCGAATTTTAATAAGAAGCATTGGCAATTTGAAAGTGAAATACTTCATTTATGCCAGAAAACTCAAACCAGTTTAAATTTTTCTTCAGAATCGCTTTCAATTACATCTAACAGTAGTAGAATTACCATGTACTTAGTTGACTTCAAAATTTTCTCCTTTGTTTAAACCCAAAGGTGAAAAATTTGAGCCGTAGACGCATTTCGAAGTCATTGCAAGCCGTACGCACAACTTCGTTCGGCATTTCGTTCTAACTTCATCAAATGTTTTTCTAGAATCGGGAATTTCAGCTCATGACCGGGAAAATGGTCATTTTTTTGGAATTTTTCTTGAAATTTCGAAAATTTATGAAAAAATCGCAAGATCGTTGAATTTGATTTGCAAATCAAACTTCTTTTGGATATTAGTGTATAAGCTTAATATCATATTTTCATTGACTAGCAATTGTGAGGAATTACCTATGTTTTCGTATCTAATGCCCAGAAAAACGAAAATTCGGGAAAACACATCGTTTCCGCCGTTAATTTTCTCTAGCAATTAAATCTATTAAAATCTCTAGCAATTCTGGTTTTTTTTAATGTGTCTTAAATAAAATTCCCAACAGCGTCCAACTTTTTTAGCATGTATCCACAGATACTGAAGCTTAGCGGGTTCAAATCCGGTAAAGATGCAGGCCATTCTGATGAACTGATGAAACAAGACACACTTATGCAATTCTGCATAAAATAGCAATGATAATTTCCCTTTGGTTGAGAATCATGTCACTTGCACGGTCTCTTCATTCTCACCCGAGTCGGCCACCTTGGAGTCTCTTATCTAAAGGGTGTCCACGATGAAATTGCCACACTATGAAATTGCTCCAACTTTTTAACCGTTGAGTAGAATTTAATGAAAATTTGGGTGGATTTAGTTCATAGTGCATTGTTTACAATCTGCAAGTTTTAAAGTCCTGTGATCAAAACTAGCGGGAATGGATTGCGCATTCATCACGGGAACAAGGATCCTTCGCATGAGTTCTATCGTTAAAACGTTAGGAATCGCGAATTCCACGGTGTCGCAAGCGATTAAGCGGTTTGAGGAACGATTGGCCACCGGTCGGAAGCCCAGAAGT
The DNA here is from genome assembly GCF_029784155.1 of Uranotaenia lowii. Classification (NCBI taxonomy): domain Eukaryota; kingdom Metazoa; phylum Arthropoda; class Insecta; order Diptera; family Culicidae; genus Uranotaenia; species Uranotaenia lowii. The sequence continues at coordinate 20,249,476 of NC_073692.1, forward strand.
GAAAGAAACCGCGTAGTTGGGGCCTTCAACCGCCTCCGTTCGGGATGTGGCTAAGAAGCTGCACCTAAGCCGAAATTTTGCCCAGAAGGCCAAAACTAAGGGTGGCCTTTGAACGTTCAAGGTACAAAAGGTCCCTTATCGCGACGAGAAGCAGAACAAGTCCGCCAAAACCCGTGCCAGGAAGTTGTACCTCAATATGCTGACAAAAGTTGAATATTATATCATGGACGACGAAACATATGTGAAGGCCGAATTCAAACAGGTCCCCAGCAACCTGTTTTTCACGGCTAAGGATAAGTTGTACATGAAAGAGTGCCTCCAGAAGCGTCTGCTTCCTGTGCTGAAGGCACACAACGTTCCAACAATCTTCTGGCCGGATTTGGCTTCATGCCACTACTCCAAGTTATTTTTCAACCCCTGAAAATTTGATGGCATTTGATGAAAACTTGAATTTTGCGAATCAATTTTGTGTGTGGCAATTTCATCGTGGACAGCCTTCATCTCTACCTCTTTCTAGGAACACACTCTATCCTTTTTGGCTTTTCTGCGGACTAGTTCCTCCGCCTATAATATTTTAACTTTTAGGTTTGTATAGGAAAAATGAATATTTTGTTCTTAAAATCCAGTATTATTTAGTTTCTTCTGTGGAACGGAGCTTGCTAATCATTTTTGTGGCAATTTATATATTCTTTAAAGAAAATTTCCCGCTAAACAACTTTGTCAAACACCGTAACTTCGTATCTTATAAGGCAAAAATGTTAACAATTGATGAATAGGGGTATGTCTTTTGGCTTTGAAATACAATCAATTAAATTACTTACACCCAATTACTCATGTAAACTTTACTTATAAAAATTCTCCAAAAAAACATTGATGAGTTTTGAAACAAAATGAAGCTTTATAGACCTCAAGGTTTGAGAAATTCAAAATTGAGCTAGAATCGACTGTTCTAGAAACTATATGCACACCTAATGTTAACAGTAATTTAGAATCGAATATTTTTCTTCGAATTATACTGGCTGCGTCCTTTTGTTCACACATTTCTGTACGTGATAACATAAAAAAAATAAATTCGGAATCGATTTTTGAAAAGGGCATATGCGCCAATTGTAAACAAATTCAGTTACTAGTAAAACGTATTAAATTTTCTATTTTATATCCAAAAATATGATAATTTTTTAATTTGACTTGTTAAAAACGGCGAATAAATTTGCTCTTTACGCCATCTTCATCCCGGGGCGAAAAAGTAATTTTTGTTTATTTTCATCTGGCGAGGTTTTTTCCCCTCCAAACTTCATCGCGCGAACAAAAAGGCCAATAGTAATTCCGGGATCGAAAAAGGGCCTTCTTATATTTTCGTATCAATTTATCAAGGCAAAAGTACGCGAATAATAGTGTTTTTTGATTGTTATGTGTTAAAATGTGCAAATAAGTTCAGTGAGATTACTTTTAGCTGCTTTGCAACGCCAAAATTGATCGAAACATCGGTTCTGTGGTAAGTGATCCAAGAGGCGAACAGTCTTCTTCTTCTTCTTCTCATGGCGAGCTGACATCCAGCTAAACTGCCAAAGGGCGAACAGTCATTCTGGATTTCTAAAGGGCGCTCGCATTTTGGCGAATAGACAAAATAAGAAAACAAAAGGGCTAAAAAACCAATTTATTAATTTTTTACGTAATAATCCCGAAAAACAGGTATTCACCTATCGCGGAATGAAATTGTGCTTATTTTTAAGGAATTTAGGTACTTAGTTAGGAAAATGATAAGAAACAGTGAAATAGGCAATTGATTATATTTTCTGAAACTTCAAGGGCGTTTTTCTCAAAACAGAGGTCTTGGCGTATTGGCCCTTTTCAAAAATCGATACTGATTTAGTTTGTGATCACATTTCAAAATGCGCGGGCTTACTCTGGAGAAGAGAAAAAATAGCGTGCACAAGTGGTGTACTGTGAGTGGATTCTCATTGAAAAAAATAGCCAAAGAAGAGGATGGGAGAGACGGAGCGCTTTGGACAGCTATTGAAAAATATGATGAACATTGTACATTTGAAGATGAACCGAGGAGTGGTCGAAAATCTGGTCCTGTAAGTACTACTATCGACAAAAAGGTCAGAGAGTCAGGACCTCCACGTCTAACGTGATGCACAGAGATGCCAATGTGCCTAATTTTTCAGGATTTGCCTGATTTTTCGAGGCTCATCCTGATAATCTAATAAGCCATTGATTTTGCCTGATTTTTGAAAATATGCCTGGTTTTTTCCTGATTTTTACGAATGAGATGAAGAATGGGTGTTAAGGAACTCGATTAGGTACCATTGTTGAAGTTAAAAAGTGAAAATGTGGCTGAATCAAAGCAATCGAAAGATTCCCTTTAATTTTTTATTTAAAAAGGGAGTTAAAGGGATTTCTTCTTTCGATTGCTTTGATTCAGTAGCCTTATTCAACCAAGAAGGCTCCCAACACATATAAGAGTGAAAATGTGGAGCGATGATTAAAAAAAAAAGGTCATCACTTTGAGTGAAATTTTCGTATTTCGTTACTTTAACGTAGCCTGATTTTGCCTGATTTTTATTTCACCACTTCCGTGATTTTTGAAAAAAAAAAAAAAAAATGTTGGCAACCCTAGTGATGCATGCTAAAGAGTGACTTGGGCTCAAGACGTACCGTAAGCAGAAAAAAAACCTAAAAGGAACCCAAATCAAGTCGCATCTGTCAAACCCGGAAACTGAATGATTCAATATTTTGCAAAAGTTCTGGGTGCATTATCATGGATGATGAAATGAATGTGAAATTGGACTATGAACCCCTTTCTGGGTCACAATACTTTACTGTACGCAAGGACAAGGATATCCCCAAAACGGAGAAGGCCATTTCACCGAAAAAAATAACAAGAAGGAGATGGTGTGTCAGGCAATTTGCGAGTGAGCCAAAATATCTAGTCCGGACTTCACATCGGAAACAATGAAAACTCAGAACTATATCGAGGAATGCCTCAAGAAGCGTTTATTGCCGATGAGCAGCATGATGAACCCGTCATATGTTGGCCCGATTTGACATCATGTCATTACGCTAAAGACACACTAGGGTGGTACAAATGCCAAAACGTCTGTTTTGTCCAAAAAACATGAATCCGCCAAATTGCTAAAGAGACTTTTTGGGCTTTGACTAAAGCAAGGCTACGAAAATACATAAAACCAGGTGATGACATCGGAAAATTTAAAAAGGCCGAACGTGGTGAAAATGGTGGGTAATGCAACTATGCAGAAGCTTATGAGTCATGTTCGAGGAAAAGGGCGAAGTCTGGCTTATAATTAAAGATTTTCATCAAATAGGATACAGTGTTGGGTAGGACACAAATAATGATACATTTGGCACCATTAAATAAATAAAATTTAATAAAACAATATTTTGTTTTTATATTTTGAAGGTGTGCTTTTAATTTCTGGAATAGTCTATACTGTACAACACAGTATTCTTTAAATTTGCACTGGAAAAAGGGTCCCGTAAGATGGAGATCCATCTAAGTACTAATCGCGCTCGATGTTGCTTAACTTCCGTGATCGGACGAAAATTGGTGTTTTCAACATGGACGATCGTTGACGGATCACGAACCAAAATCGTTCAAACCGAAGGACTCATGAGATCTGTAGCAGAATAAAAGAAAAACCACATTATGTGATAACACATACTGACTATGTAAAGTTTAGGGAATCGGATGATGTGTTTTCACCATGAGCTTGGCTTTCCAGATCTATCGCAGTCTGGAATTGTCCTCACAGTGTTTCGTGTTTTTCCGGGGTGGTTCGGAATAGAAATAGACCTAATAAAATCAGGTCAATAAGAATATCAAAGGATGTCAATTTTATTTGTTAATTAGGGGTCATGGGAACCGGGTAATTGGGTCATCGTGATATATCTAAAACTCATGGAAGCCAAATTTAGATTTTTGGCATAAGATTTGTTTTGATGTTTCCTATTTTTTGTTATCTAAATTCTTACTTGCCTACATTATAAAAAATTGTGCTATTAGAATCTACGGGATAAATCATAGTCAGATGCTAGTCTAGGCCACACTTAACCACATTGCTTAAAACTGTTACTTTTGATGCTGTTGGACACACGGCTCGAAGTTGTAAAATCCGAAGAAGATTTATGCCATGACGAGACGGGGACCAGAAACTGCAAACGAGATACGCCAATCGAGCGCCATCACTACAGAAATTATTTACGATCGATGCCGCAATTGGATGACAATTGGAAAGCGAAGATCCGATGACACCTCGATGTCGGTCCCCTCTAAATCCGGTAAAGTTGGACGTTTTTTTTTGTGAAGAACGCGCCAGTTCAACGGTTATAATTATTTTTATAACTCGAAGGCGTTTTCATCAGATTGGCGCTGACCTGTCAAGTGAGAATTTGTGGCACACGTATGGGTGTGTTTTTTTTGTTGAGATTCCAACGTGGGTTGAGCTGCTGCTGCTGGCAGTTGATTACAATTACTAATTTTGTTATGACTTGTGCTTTGACCGGGTCAGTACCTACCGACCAATGATGGGTCTTTGGAATGGACTCATAAATGCTTGATCCATCCGTTTGGCACATTGAAAACGAACAAGGTGTTGTTATGTCATTTCACGTGAAAATTTACGAAACCTTATGAAAAAACTACCAAATTACGTATGCCATAAATGCATTTTTGTCGTTATAAAAGTTCATGGGCGTTAATGTCTTGTTTGAAGAAGTAGTTACAGAATTCTGAATAAGAATTTATGTTTAGATCCAGGATCCAGTTATTTTCTCGAAAGGCTTTATTAGTGACTGTTATTATCAGATCCAAGAGCTGACAATATCCAACGGTTATTATATGAATCATACCAGCTGAACGGGTCATGATCTGTAGCGCTTCGGCGAAAGCAAAAGCACCAATGATGGTGTAGCATAATCTGATCTTTCTGCATCTGATTGCATTAAAAAGAATGTGCGTGAATATATGGCTATATTATTAGAAGATCGTAAAGTGACGCATTCTTGCCACTCCCACCAGGAACGGATTCAGGATGGGATCTTTCTGGAACGTTGAAACCCAACTATTTAAAACACACGGAAGAAGTTAATCTTCAGTTCTAGGTTTTAGAATTCAAAACATTTTGAACGCAAGCAGGAAATAAGCATATTCAAATTTTTAGAATTCCAAGGTTCACTCACCTATGCACGGCTCTGATTGCGATAATGAACCCTTCACGGATTTCCCGCTTGAGCCATATGTATGTTCCGAGCCGTCGTAATTCTGCTCCGTACGACTGCATTTGCTGTGTGTATCGTTGCATGCAATCATTCCCGGGGGCTCTTCTTGTGTTTTTATTTCTATTTTTAACGCGTTGAGATATCTAACTAACTGCAGCAGTACGGATCGAGAATAGAGGAGGCAAATGGACGCCAGAGTATCTATTCCCGGGTGAAAGAATTCGACCCGACTAGAATAACCCTCCAATTATCTATCTGTGTGCTAGCGGCTCGCGGTGTTCATGCTAATGAAGTCTTCAGCCTGGTTAACGATGTGATTCCCGAGTTTAGGTTGGCTGCGTTTGGATAGGTGGCGGTATTGGTGCGTATCTTAATTGTGTTGGGGGTACTTTGACTGTAGTTTATAGCTAGTTAGTAAAACTTCTGAAAGGCCCAGTATAAAGTTTCGTCGTTATCATTTGTAATAGAACTGACCACTGCATAGTTTAACATAGTATACATTTGTGATTCAATGATCTTGAGTTCATCTCAAACATGTATGAAAAAGTTATATGAATATTGATTTAATTTTTGTAGCATCCCTTTTAATCAAATTTCAACAAAATTGAGAGCTGCAGCTGGAGTTGCGAATTGCAATGCAAACTTTTTTTTTTCGTTTATTTAAAGACTTTTTGTTTTAAATTCGGGTTTGGCAATACGCAAACATGATTTCATCATAGTTACTGAAACTTGATGTCTAAACTTGCGGAAAAATAGCTTTCTTGTGAGTGTTTTGTTATTAATTAGGCTATAGTTATTGAAAAAAAGTTTTCAGGCTATGCAACAAAATTATCCTCTCTCTGCAAGGCCGAAGGGTTTATAACAATCAAAGAAACATATTTCTTGTTCAAATGCCATTTCAAGCATAATTTCGCTTGATAAATTCTCATAATAAGCAGAAAATTGAAAAAAACCCCGGCCCTTTCCTATCTCACCACTAGAAGGAGGTCCAAATTTGGTTCCATTTGCTCCAATTGTTTTTGAGTTATGCAAGAAAAATTGTATGAGAGCACCATTCTTTCCCTGTTATTATCTCAATAGAAAATTGAGGAGACTAAAATTATAATTGAAATATTTTTCGTATTCAAATTCCCTCCTATGCCAAATTTGGTTCCATTGCTCGAATAGTTTTCGAGATATCTTATCGTACCCATAACCCAAATATCCTTCCATGCCAAAATTGGATCCATTTGCTCAATTTGTTATATGAAGGGGCCTTTTCCCACCTTTTTAACGACTGGAAGGAAGGAGAGGTCTAAACTAACCATAAACAAATTTCTCATACCCAAATACCCTCCCATGCCAAATGTGGTTATTTTTGCTCGATTAGTTCTCCAGGTATCCACAAAATTATAAGAGCGCCGGCCTCGTCTTTTCCTATCTCTCTCTGGAAGAAGGGTGGGTGCCAAATATTCGTTAGAACATTTCTCGTACCGTTATTTTTTTTTTGTATGAGCAAATCCACTGCGACCAATTTATTTGATCTATTGTGGAGGTCGTACCGTTATACCGCCATGCCAAATTTGATTCCATTTGCTTGGCTATTTTTTGAGCTATATAAAAAGTTGTAAGGGAGCTCCCCTCCCCCCTTTCTAGGGGAGGTCTAAAATAATCTTAGAATTATTTATCGTACACGAATACTCTCCCATGTAAAATTTGGTACCATTTACTTGATCTGTTCTCGAGTTTTGCAAATATTTGTCCTTTGTGTATAAAACCCCCTCCACCTTCCTGTAAGAGTGAGGGGTATCAAACCATAATAGGACCTTTTACACAAATCGGTTCAGTAGTTTTCGAGTCTATAGGGAACAGACAGACAGACAGATTTATATAGATAGCGTAATTTTATACGCGCCCCTTTAAAAAAAAATCCGACATTTTATGAAATAAACTGTTCGCTGAATGTTTTTTAAAAAGTAAAAATAATTTAAATCAAGTCGTGAAAATTATTTATCATTTGATACTGGTTGATTCTCATACACAAACATGGCATGGCAAACATTGAGATATTTGATGACAATGAATGGTTTTCAGTTGAACAAGTATTAATGTGACTCCAGCAGGATGACGTCATTTATTTCGATTTCATCCGAACATCAACATTGCGTTAGGTCATCCAGCAATCCTGGCTAATGGGGGGCCCCCGAGGATTTTTTTTAATTGCATTGCAAAATTCTTATGTAAAATTTAACGCTGTACACATTGGCACCATCAAAATAAAAAAAAGTGGGGGCCTTTTGAGATATTCGCATTTTAAGTTTTAAAATACAAAGATTTTATTTGTTTGCTTTACTATAGAGATTTCCAGCCTCGGGCTAGTTCGTCTCTTCAAAAAATACAAAGATATCGCACAATCATTTTTAAGCGGATTTGTGCCAACGTAAGAACTTAACTACACAATTAACACACGACATATCACAGAACACGACACTTCACGTTCTTACAAACGGCTTGTAAGAACGTTAAGTGTCGTGTCCTGTAATACGTCGTGTGTTAATTGTGAAAAATAAAGATCTTGGCAACACTTTCACAAAAATTAACAATTTCGTTCAATTGACAATCTGTAGCTTCTACGGTTTCTGGGATATTGTCAAAAGCAAATTGCTGTTTTTGAAATAGGCAACATTTTTAAGAAAGGGGGGGGGGCAACCATTTTAGGGGGGGGTCCGATTCATTCAAGCCTTTGAACTTTTCTTATTTACATTACAGCAATTCATATTACTGATTAAGGGCCGAATCGGATAAGTGTCGATGCATTCTCAGGCTCACCGTCTGAAATTTTGTTCCTTTTCATTGATATTATTTCATCAGAATTTCTCTTGTAACCATTTCAATTTTTCAATTCGCCAGAACTAAGTGGTCTTGTATTTCTCAGACATGTAATTTGACTACAAATTATGTTCAATCTGTATTCAAATCTTTGCTACATCATTAACAATGCGAGATTCATGCGAAGTTTGTTTAATGATAAAACATTTCGATACCATTATTTTGCAAGAAATAGATGCTCTTATTAGGATTGGCTTCATGGCCATTATCGTAGGAAAAATGAAAGATTTACAATGGTAGAAGTGCATGAGTTTTAAAAATAATTCGTATCATCAGTGATCAAAATTTTGAAAAGAATATTCTAACTCGAATATTTAAAATCTCCAATTCACCAGAAATAACTAAAAATAACTCTTCATAGTCTAAGAGGAAGTATTCACCATTAATTTATATTTCATGAATATTTCGTGAGAACTTGGTGAGTCAACTTATTTTTATAGGTTTTTATCCTTATTTATTTATGTCCGCTTTGAGTTTATAACTTTAGTAAGAATATACTTGGAAAAGGAAACCCCTAAATAAAAAAAAAAGAAAACTGTGAGTGGTCTTGTTCCAGATTGCCGAAAATTCTGTTTTGAGGTCACAAAAATGCTGTGATTCTGCTATTTAACCCAATAAATCTGTGTCAGTTTTCTGTTAAAATATTGTCGAGAATTTCATTGCAATCTATATCGAACTCCAGCGAAATGGATCATTTTCTATTACAAATTTTATAACATTTACATGAAGCAAAAAACGGCAAAACCGACCATCCTACTTGGTATGGAATGATCCATATTTATCTTTGAATTGTTTTAAACAGAGAATTTTAGTTTTCGAAAGAGTTTTTGAATTAATTGCGAAAAGAATTTTGCATTTAACAGCTCTTATCAGAGTTTTCCTTTTCGATAAGTTTCATCTCCAAATACTACAATGTTTATACGTGATGTGTTAAAAATTTGTGCTTGAGGAATTATCTTCTAAGCAGACAAAATCATTATTTGAAGGTAATATACTGAACTCATTTCATGTTCCTTTGTATGTTTAAAATATCATGTATTCCATGAGATGGCATAAGGAAAAACATCGTTTCACAAGGGCCCCTAAGAAAAATGGCCCCGGCCCCCTCGTAGGATTTATCCGAGATTTATCCTAGTTTTATGTCAGCAGAGCCATTGCAGTGATACAACATTCTCTCAGTACTCTCTCTGAGTATAATCTCTCTCCAATAAAGCTTTATCGAAGTTTAGTCCAAGCTTCGTTAGAAACTTCTCTCAACAGAAAAACAAAAACTCTCAGAATATATAACTCACTCTTTCCAACAAACTTTAACGGAGTTTTATCGCAGCCGAATCACAGCTTCGTTTAGCGTTTTTCTAAGAAAGAGACTAAAACCCTTCATTGAACCCTACGTCTCGGTTTACGATGGCTTTTAATTACAGCATTGAATGTTTTGATAAAACAGGCAACGAAGCTTTAAACCAAACAGAATAGTATATGTTCAATTGTAGCTTTAAGAGAACTCTCGTAGCTGTGTTAATGCTGATGAATGATGTTTTATCCAAGCTTTAACAGAACTTTAAGCACTGTTTTAAATAACACGACAAATGAAATATTTCAAGAATTTCCTAGATCTTCCACAAAGCAGTGATAAAAGTGATACATTTTATAAACCTCCATAAAACGATGATAAATCTATAAAGCCAAATGCCTTAAAGTGTGTCACTTGAGAGTTGAACGCAAAGTCACACTCTGAAAGCTCAATTCGGTGAGAACTGATCCAGAATCTGAAACTAATTCCAATCTTATCCTAAGACTGATTCTGATACAGGGTTTATATCAAAACATGATTCTTGTCCTGATTCTGTTCCGCAACGAGATCTTTATCCTGATCCCGATCCCGATGTTATTCCACCAGAACTAAATTTGATCATGAGTCTGAAAAAAAAATTATTGTATGTTGCTGGATTTGGTAGTTTTCCAATGCCTCAAAAATCATTATACAATGGTACGCTGAAAGCAATGTCCAGATGATATCTTAGTACATTGACCCTGGAAACGGATTATATATACATACATGCTAAATAGCGCGTAAAATTGGGGTGAGGCGAAAGAAGTTAGAGAACATGTCTGTAAAATGTTTTGTTGTCAATATAGACTATCAGCGAATATAGAGCGATCGCTTTGAGGTGGAATTCAAAATATAGCATTTTGGAAAACCAAAATACTATTTCAGTCCTAAAGTTTCGATTCCAGAGCACATAGCTTTTTCCCACACTATTTTGAGTGTAGCTCATACCAGAAAAGTGATAAATTTTATAATTTACAGACTTTCATTTTGACGCTAAGTAGTATTTCCATCATCTTGATTTCTTTTCATGGAATCCATATTAATCATTCGATTATGATATAAAAGGGTGTTTAATAAACAAACAGGCATTAAATGATAGATGTTGCAAAGAAATGTCATCATGAAGAAACAGTCCGAAGGCTCAGCGTATCAGCTATTAAACAGCAATCAAACATCGGTAAGCCAACACTTCGCTATCGATTGCTGATAACGATTAGCTAGCTAGCTTTCTATCAATATTTGAACTTCAAAATCTGTTTACATTTTGAACCGTATGGGAACTTGTCCGGCTGCCGTTGATAACAGCTGTAGCATATCTATAGCGACGTTTCAAGTTGATCAAACAACAAAAACGTATGATCATTTTTGGAGAAGGCAGGAAAAAACGTGTTTTGAATTGTCTGGCGCATAAACATTCTGACAGTTGGTTTCGAGCGATGCATCGCTGCTGCAGAACCATAATAACTGTGAATAAACGGTGTGCGCAGAACAGTGCGGAAAACATACAACAACAACACAAACCTCTCTACGCTGGCTAACTACCGAAACACATTTACTTGGAATACCAATACAGGGAACTGCACGTGAAAATAACACTAAACAAAACACTCCCTCGCCGAACTCTCCAGTTCGTGGAAACACTGTTCTGCGCCACCACCGCGCCGTGGTGTGTTATTTTCATAACATTAATGTTCAGAGCTTGGCTCTACTTGGGCTCCCCTTTTGGTTTTATGTGTTTCGCTTGTTGCCTTCTCGGTTGGTTTGTAGTGACGAGACGACATGTGTCAGTGAGTCTTAGACTAGGGATCCCTATGAGTTGAAAATGTTTTAAATAAATATTCGACGAATAAATATATTTCAAGTGGTTCCGAGGCTCTCACAATTCATTCCTAATCCATATTATCTCTCTTTTTATCGTAGGTCAACTCGTGATTTACAGACCTCTCGTCAATTTCGAGCGCACTTTAACTCAGGTAAGTTGGTTAAATGCTCTTAAGAGATTTTATCTCTTATCTTAAACTTTGTAACAGTATCGATATTTTTCTAGTTTTGCTTGTGCACCCCTAAAAGTTATTAGGTTCATGATATTCTGAAAAAAAACAGGAGAATTTTTCATTTCAACTGAAAAAGTACTCAAGTTATAATGAATAGAACTTAACATCTACTCTTAATTGTTATGCTATCGCTTATTGAAACCTTTGAAAGTTGTTACTTTTCTAGCACCCCCAATCGGTAAATGAGCCGCTGAGCCGCAGCTTGGCTTTTCCACTGAGCTGATACTAATGTATAGATATTCAATTTTTCTTCAACGAAGTGAGGAAAAACCACCACACATCTTGGTTGGTATTGGTATGGCAGATCAAATTGAGTTGTAAGTGCAGACCCACTGAAGGGGAGCCGGTAGAATACCTTGCTGTCTGGTTGCGTTCCGTTGCGATGCGTTGGTTGAATTAATTTGTGTTGCAAATTTGAAATATGTTGATGCGTCAAGTTTTTTTTTTAAGAACAATGTGTGAGAGAAAATTGGTAATTTTTTACTGAAATACTTGTAATTATTACCGATACGCCTGAATTTTTAAAGAAGAAAAGGTAAAGCTTTTGGTGAAATGATGTAAACAAAACAAAGTTAGCATAAAATTCAATTATTTATAACTTGCGCAATATCCACTAGGTAGGTACAAGAAAAAAATCTATTCCAAATTCACTAAATTTCAAGTATTTTATTCACTGAGTTTAGGTAAAATCTTTTATTTGAATCACTTATTTAATAAAAGCCTCTCCATGGGGGTCCAGGAAAAGCAAGTGAAGTGTTTGACTCGATACATTTTTTTTTTAATTCTTTAAATTTTGATGATTGAGTAAGGTTACTCAAGAGTAACAATTCTGACTCAGATCTGATGCTAAAACCTCGAAAACTAAGGTTCAGATTCTCTATTATAAAAATCGCATATTTCGCATTCCATATCTAGTTAAGGAGTTTTTGTTTCATATTCAGATTCGAAGTTCTTAAACTTAATTCTTATGAAAAATTCAAATATAATAAAACTTTAAAATGGCGATCCAGAATAAGATTTATCGTTCGGAATTCATGTTTTAATAAAAATTCGCATGTTGGTTTGAAAATAAAAAAATGAAAAAATGAATTCAAAACGTCAAAATTTAAATCCTACTAGATTGATGTTTGAGGGCTCTGAAAAATATTGAAATTCTTGGCTCCTATTGAAATTTTGATCAGGAATCTTAACACAGAAATCGATTTTTTTTTGTATATATCAGAAATCGTATTGAAATTTGGAAACATATCCAAAATTCATATTTTGAACTCAGGTTTAGGATTCAGATAAATTTTCAGCCATTTTCGGCATTTTCGTCATTACTTTTGCCATTTTTTTGTCATTTTTGTCAATTTCGTATTTTTTGATCATTTTTGCCAATATTTTCATTGTAATTTTTTTTAATTTTTTAATTTTTGTAATTTTTGCCTTTTTTTTTGCATTTTCATCTTTTTTTTGCCATTTTTATCATTTTTTTTTCATTTTTGTCATTTTTGTCATTTTCGTCAGCACTGCCAAAAGTCCAATTCGCATCGACTTGGACAGGTTCCATTTCCGGAAAAGAACAACTAGATTAAAACTTTCGGCTGATGATTTTGAAAAATGACAATAGTTTTATTTTAATTTTTTTAACATTTTTTTTAATTTTTGTAATTTTTGTAATTTTGCTATCTTTGTCACTTTTTTTATTTTTGCATTTTTGCATTTTTTGTCATTTATATTGTTTTTTGTCGTTTCAGAATTATTATTCAAAATGCAGATTCAGCTCATAAATGAGTTAAATTATCAAGAAAACTTCTTCGTTGATAATTAAAATTGGAATAGATCGACAACATATATTTTTGATTATTATTTCAATCGCGAAATTTCAAATATTTAACCACAGTCAGTCAAAACTAAATTATGGTAACTATTTTTCTGAAAATATTTAATGATAAAAATCATGTAATCTTCCGAGAAAAAAAAACAAGGAATAATTTTTTTCATCTTTCATATAACAAAATTGCGATTTCAGTAAGAGCCAAATTTCAAACTATAACTTTAAATTTGGATTGAGAATGAAAAAATGTTTGCACCGCAGAATTTAAATTAAAGTTGCCATTTCATCCGGTTTGCTCGGATACTTGAGATAAAATTTGGGAAAAGTCTGGTCCGGCCCGTTTTCCTGGATTTCATTAGTAAAGCCCGGATTTTGCCGGATTTTTTCTCTTTCTCAATTCAAACAAAAAAAAAATATGTTTGAATTTTTTTATGCGTCCAAAACCCAATTTTATTAGCAAGTTTCATAAAATAATCATTAAAGATTTTTTGAAAGCCAAAAATTCGATTTAAAATCTGCTGATAACTTTTGATGAAAAAAAAAATTATGTTAAACTTTTTTTTTCTTGATTTTTTATGAGTAATTCCTAGGTTCTGACAAACTTTGCCCGGATATTGCCCGGATTTTGGCCGACAATTTTGAAACCAAATGCCAGGATTTTGGCTGGGTTTTAGACAAAAAGCTCGGATACGTTGTGAAAAATTCTGGCAACTTTAATTTAAATCAATTTATCAATGGATAAAATCTTTGAATTTGCACGAGTGTTTGATGGATTTCACTTATTTGAATCGATTTGAGCATATAATAAGTTACGAGGAAGAATGAGTAAGTTCCTATAAAAAAGGGAAAAAACAAATTTTTTTTAGAAATTGAAGGCTTTCTTATAAAACATTTATTTTATGTTCTATTCAAATAGGCTAAATTTTAGATAAAATTCATAAATTTCAACCATTGATGATAGTGTTCTTTATGTGTTACTAAATGATTTCTTACAGAAATCTAGCTTATTGTTTTGGAGATTTTTGGAAAGTTTCTATTTAATCTAGAAACTATTAATGTAAAAGATCTGAAAAATAGGTGAGTGAAAAGTATCAAGGAATTTTTGTTTGAATTTTTTTATACATGCATTGTTTGAGCAAACAGTATCATAGGTTAACATAGAAAAAAATGTTTGTTTTGATTTTTTTTCATTTATGCATTGTTTTGAGCAAAATGTCATATACAAACATTGGTAACAGACCCCTTCCCCCCATGAGGCCGTTCTTCCTACGGCCCTGACATACATATATAAAAAAATATGTCAGTACAATCTTACATCTTGAAATTCAGTGTCCGATTTTACAATAGAAATATTGGTCAGTCAATAAATTCCACATATTTTTTTAAATTTTTGTAAACAAACATTATGCACCTGCTAAGTTACAACGTTATTATTTATTTGAAACGGCTTAGGCTTCAAAGAAAAAAGCTCTTTTGATGGTGGTATTTGTCTTAATCGAGCATTTTTTTGAGATAATTTATGTTTTGAGAAAAATTACACTGAGGTTTTTTTTTACGCGGTTTTTTTTACACGGTTTTTTTACGCGGATTTTCGAATTAACGGCGTTTTTTTTACGCGGATTTTCGAATTAACGCGGTTTTTTTTTTACGCGGATTTTCGAATTAACGCGGTTTTTGAGAGAAAATATTCTAAGATTTTTTCAAAGGAAAACACTTAGAATCTTTTTGTAGTTGGGAAAATCTTAGCTCTGAGACTAAGAACGTGATACATGAGATCTGAGATCTGAGACCTGAGACCTGAGACTTGAGACCTGAGACCTGAGACATGAGACATGAGACCTGAGATTTGAGACCTGAAATATGAGACTCGAGATCTGAGACAGGAGACATGAGACATGAGACCCGAGACTTGAGACATGAGATATGAGACCTGAGACAAGAGACCTGAGACATGAGACATGAGACATAAGACCTAATACATGAGATCTGAGACATGAGACCTAAGACATGAGACTTGAGACATAAGACATGAGACATGAGACATGAGACCTGAGACATGAGACATGAGACATTAGACATGAGACATGAGACATAAGACCTAAGACATGAGACATGAGACATGAGACCTAAGACATGAGACATGAGACATGAGACCTAAGACATGAGACACGAGACATAAGACATGAGACATGAGACATGAGACATGAGACCTGAGACATGAGACATGAGACCTGAGACATGAGACATGAGACCTGAGACATGAGACATGAGACCTGAGACCTGAGACATGAGACATGAGACCTGAGACATGGAATATGAGACTTGAGACATGAGACATGAGACGATCTGAATTTCACACTGTCAAATAAGCCTCACTATACTCTACTATAGACCCCGTTTGTTTTGGCAACACGCCCGAAAATTTTATGTTGCCAAAATCGAATGGTTTTTTTGTGACTTTAAATTAGTCAAAATTGATGTAAAACCTTACATTAGCATAAAATTTTTCAATCGGGCTCAATTATATTAGTTTTGAGCAATAAAACATGGAAAAATTCATATTTTTACTGTTTAAAACTATTATAATTAATCCGAATTGAAAAATTTCATGCTCATATTATGTTTTACATTAATATTGATTAATTTGAAATGAAAATAAAAAATAAAAAAGTGACAAAAAAACCGTCTTTTTTGGATGTTCCAAAAACGAACGGTTTTTGCTCGGATGTTGCCAAAATCGAATGTTGCCAAAATCGAACGGGGTCTGTATTCTATTAATCTAATTTATTTTGTTTTTTAACCTTAAAATAAACTATCATTGTACACAAATTTTTAAATAATCATGGTACTTACGCGTGTTTTTAGTAACGTGCTTTTTTGCGCTAATTTTTAATTAAAATGGATTTTTTACGTGGATTTTCGAATTTTGGGAATTTTTACGTGGATTTTCGAATTAACGAGGTTTTTTTTTACGCGGATTTTCGAATTAACGCGGTTTTTTTGTTACGCGGATTTTCGAATTAACGCGGTTTTTTTTTACGCGGATTTTCGAATTAACGCGGTTTTTTTTACGCGGATTTTTTTTACGCGGGACGAAATACCGCGTAAAAAAAACCTCAGTGTATTTAAATTTTATTGAAAATATTTTACATATGAGGCCCTTGGGCCAAAGGGGTATAAGTCAACAAATGTTAATTTTGAGAAATCATGCTTTTAAGTTGTTGTATAAAGCCATTTTTTAATATTTGTATTATTATTTAGAAACGTAAAAGTATTGAATTAAAATTCGAAAATTAAAAAAAAAACACCAAATATAATTTGAAATTTGAAATAAAAAGAATTGTTTGGCGTTATTAACTCAAAATTAATATCAAATCAAATGTTCTGAGTTCGTCTTGGTACATCCTCGTATCTGAAAAATATAAAATGTGAGAGAATGTAAGCCGTAAATATAATAAATTTTTCGAAAAAGATACAACGGCTCCACCGACGGGACTTGACCCCGCAATTTCCGCTTCAGCACAACGGTGCGTTAGCCAGTTACACCACGGTGAATGTTGAGAAATAGGGTTCTGCATGCATACATGTCGATCTCCTTCGGTCGACCGCTGGATCTTCTATCCATACACTCATGTATGACCGGCAGTAGCGGCAAACCCGAAGCAATCGACCATGTTCGGGCTCGGATAAATCCGAGTCGATGGGTGGGTGTTAGATAAACAACAGCTTCGTTCAATGGTTGGTTAAAAATCGATTTCAACTAGTTTCTGTCAACTGATAGGATGTTCAACGAGCCAATTTATTGGTCGAAACTAGTCAGGTCGTTGTTCAATGGAGCAAGTAGAAACTAGTCGAAACCAATCCAGCTTGGCAGCAGGATTAGTTTCGACTTGGTAGAAATCGGTCGAAGTCAATTGGAAAGAGACAAGTGATCAACTGTCAATCCATTTCTACTTGTTTCGACCCGTTTTGACTAGACTTCATTGAACAGGCATAACAGAGAGATCAATAGTGGGCAAAGAACACATTCGAGGTATACATAGAGTGTATCGATAGAAAATCCAGCCGTCGACCGAGGGAGCTCGACATGTACGCATGCTGAAGCCTATTTCTCCACATTCTCCGTGGTGTAATTGGCTAACGCATCGTTGTGCTGAAGCGGAAATTGCTGGTTCAAGTCCCGTGAGTGAGCCGTTGTATCTTTTCTCGAAAATTCATTATATTTACGGCTTACGTTCTTTCTTTCTTTGATAGCTTATGTTTCTCTAATACTTTCCATCACCTTTAACCCTTTCCTTCCCACGGGGTTTTTCACGTTTTAAAAATAGAAATATTGATTTACAGTTAAACTTCTAGAACAAAAGATGCATAATTGAAGCCTACTTAATGATCCTTTCGATAAATTTGGGTTTTAAGGTGGATCATATGTGCTCCATTGGGAAGATAACAACACATAGGGTGTAAATGAAAAACAGGAAATAATTGCAAAAAAACATGGAATTTCATCACTTCATTGATCACAAACTAAAACGATCCTATTAGATAAAAAAACTCCTTTGGTATATGCATCCCTCGAAGTCTATTTATTGAAATATTGAAATTTTCATTTTTGCCTTGAACAATGGCCGCCATGACACTTTGCGAAAGGAAAACAAAACATGCTGTTTTTCGAGAAAATCACGAGCTTTTACAAATAGTTCGAGACATGTGGTCATTTAAGCAGATGAAATAACTAGTCCTGAAGCAAATTTTTTGTTGACGAAATGATTTTCATGAGTATTGATAAGAAGCTTCACAGAAGAAAAGTACGTTTTGTTCCCAGTGTATCACCAGTGATCCACTTTACTTACTCAAAAATTTATATGTTTTAGTTGAAATCTACGTAAACCATCATTTGATTCTGCTTGCATAAGCAACCTTCTGCACGTCAGTATTTTTATTTGAAGGAAATTATAAAAACTTGTCAAGTTATTGAACAACAAATGAAGACTTGATTTAAATTCGAAAAAATCCGACTTTTTTGCAGCTTTTGATCTGCCAAGCAAAATCTAGCGAACTGATTTTCTTCAAACTTTGTGTAATGTTTCTTCACTCAGATCTACACATTCGGTGAAAAATTGGTGTTGATCCAAAGCGCCCAGTTCAAATGCGAGCTGTGCAAAGTTGTGGATCACCTGTGCTACCATGGGAAGGAAAGGGTTAAAAATGTCAAAATTGATCATTTTTGCACTTATAATCCTTTAGCTCTGAGGGACACATATGGTTTCTTCTACAATTATATCCGATATCCTCAGTGAGATGATGTGTTATCAACATATGAAATATTATTCTTTATAGCTGATAATGTTAAGATTTTTTGAATTTTTTATGTTTTACCTATCATCATTTTAAAATATTACATGTACCGTCTCTAAACGCAATCCGTTCAGTTTGATTTTCGATTCCTGTTCCGATGTACATGATGATGGAAAGGCAAAAAAACGCTTTCAAGTCTCATTTCGAGTTCACTGCGAAACTTTTCAAAGAAAGAACAATTTGCAATGAGCAATGAGCATGAGAGGCCGTTGGCAGTTATAAAAGCTAACCTTTATTCTAAAAAATACATCCACCTCCACCTCCCACACTTATTTTTTTGTTTGTCTTCGTTTGAAGGTATAATTTTGACGTCTTTTAAAAATTATCTGGATTTTGACACGCTGGCTTCTAACAGACCAGAAATATAAGCCTCTAGAGTTTTGATTTCTGAACACATCGCCCCTTACAGACATTGATTCAACACTAAATACAATTCCATAAAATTTTTTTGGGAAAAACTTGATTGTTTCTTAGGAAAATTCGATTCAAAAATTTTTCGAACCAACTCACATACTATTTCTAACCTCTGAAGCATGAATGCCCCCTAAACTTGGAAGCAGCTGAACACCTCAATAAAACCAAAACACACTCACCCACTGATGCAGCAATCCTACAACTGAGCAAATGCCAGTTACTCCCTTCGGCCGGGCTGGACACAGCTGAGCTGAGTCAGTTCGCGTTTGACTATCGAATCGGACGGATCCCGGGGAATTGTGCGCGCTCGGTTCTCGTCCGTTGTTCGTTCGTGCGTTCTTGCGTCTACCGGTTTTTAAGTTCGCGTATCGCGTTTCGTGTTCTTACTTGGATCTGGGGGTCTCAACCAACGAGGAAAAAAAAATGAACCAACGGCTTGTATGAAAAAAAAGGAAAAGTAGAGTTGGAGACACCTTTTACCTGGAGTGATTTTTTGCTGTTATTTTGTGCGTCAAGTCCTCAGGTGGATTCTCTTCTTTGTTCGGAGGAGTTTTTGGAGCTTTGTGATTGAAAAGTAACAGAAAGGGGAAACGAAATATGGTTCTAAGCGTATGATGAGCACTTGAAGTGATTAATGAAGGGTTCTGTTTAATGCAATTTTTTTGTCGAGTGAATCGCTCTTCGGAGATTGTTTCGATAGTTTGGAGCACGGATTAATCTGGATGGTGCTACAGTGTTAAGTTTGTGATTTAGAAAACCTTCGTTGGCAGTGCAAAAAGTAAAAAGATCGTAGTTCCTTTCCCGCGAAGGTGAACTAATGCGTTTGAAAGCATTGCCTAAGGGTCGTCTGGTCGTTCGTGAAGGCGAGAAAAAACAACAAGGTCTAGCGCAGTGTCGCGCACGTTAAGAGGATTGTTGGAGCCACGCGTGGTCTTCGGAAGATCTTGCGCGTCCAGTTGAAAGTGAGAAAAGTAGGTCTCCGGATCGGTGACCGCGCTAATGCTAAGCTGAGAGCTGGATGCAGTCAGCTGGAACATTCAGTTTTTTTTCCTTCTGCCACTTCTTCTTGTGGCACCTTCTTGGTTCGGAGCGTGTTTTTATTCGTCTCGTTTTTTGACCTGGGTGTGATCTGAAGCTGATGCTGGTGGTGATTCATGGTCTCTTACCTCCGGGAGGTCGTTTCGAGATAAATCATTATCGTTTCTGTCACGTTTCACGCAAATCTTCAGCGGAACGAAGAGTTTTCTGTTTCTATGGTTCATGAATGTTGGTACTGGAATCGTTACAGTGTTTGTCGTTGTTTGTGTTCCGATGCCGAAGTGATGTGATTAAACGATTCAGTGGTGGGTTTAACGATAGTGGGCTCTCGAGTGAATTCGTATGTGATAATTGAGTGTGTAAAATTTCCGATTCCGATTAGGCTGCGAAGCGATATGAATTGTTTTAAGCGGAAGGGCAGCACATGAGAATTGCAATATGTTAACGAGCAGAAAGCCGGGACCTCCGGTTCCCCCGAGGCCAAGTGCAGCTGCAGTGGCCACTGCATTGGCCAAACATCGTGAGAATCATCCTCCAACACAAAATGGAATTCACACGCTGAAGCCGCCACATCCTGGACGAACGGTAGTTTACAAGTCGCCAGGCTACGATCAGCCGCCGAAGAAACCGCAATCTGTCGTTTTGAACGGAAGCGGCAGCTATAATGGAAGTGACCTTGCTCATCATACTTTCAAGAACGATTCCGACCATTCGTTTGGGAAGACTGAAGTGTACGTTGGGGAGCCCAACAGTGGGGGGTATCTTGTGCCGCGACCTGTTCTCCCAGTTGCCAATCGTAACACCGTCAAGAACAACAGCAGCACCAATTTGGAAAAAACCAAACTGATATACACCTCGACGTGCAGTATAATTGAGATAAACTCTTCCTCGTCGGCTTCAACTTCGGCCTCAACATCGCCAATGTCAACGCTGCAAAAAACTGAATCAAAGACCAATCTCAACAGTTCTAGCAGTTTCAGCAGCGGTCGGAGTAGTGCCAATGACAGCAATCATCTCAATTCCGCCGACGAGGAAGACACAGTCTCCAGTCACAAATTGAAGCTGAGCAATTCCTTCAACAATCGGCCACTCAACCGCTCAGAACGTGGTTCAACCATTAAGCTCAACTCGCCGGAAGTGATCGTAATCAACGGAGGAAACCCTTTGGAGTACCACGATAGTGGCACCGAACAAAACTCCATCGACACTAACAGCATCGCCAGCAGTAACTCCCTTGAGCGGGAAAACAATTTCAAAAACCGGGATATGCCAAGAAAACCTCATCTTACGGAAATTTTCATCGGATCCAACGACGAAACGGTAGTCTCAAATGGCGGAATTAAAACCATCATCGAAGCTCGCAATGACATCCTCCTCAAAACTCCCATCCACCTACCGTACGATCCTCCAAAACCAGTTCTTAGAACATCTTCCATTCGACTTCCTTACCGTCCGGAACCGGAAGGTGGAGAACATACCACCCCTATCCAAATTGACTCAAAACCCTCAACCAAAATTCCGGATTTGAACAACTGCTCAAAACTATCAGCCCAAAAGAAGTTGGACTTTCACGAGCTCCTCATATCGGAACTTGCTCAAATGCGAGGCAAGCGTCAGGCGGTGGCGGCGCCGGAAGTGTCTCGCTCCCCCACAGGAAGTTCCCCCAGTGGGACGGTACCGAGGGCGTCGCCCCGAATCCGGACCTCCGATTGGATAGAGGTGGGGGACAATGGGAAACAGGTGGTGCTTTCGAGTTGCCAGATTAGTCTGGAGGATTCCGGCATGGAGGATGAGGGTGGTGGTAAACACGAGGACGAAGACGGAGAGGACGATCTGTCCTCGGGCGTGGGGGACTCCTGGAACAGCGTTAAGGATGATGACGAACGGTGAGTTGGGGAAAATTTTTGTAAATCATTATGTTTGAGAACAACACTTTATAGCTGGGAAGATATTGGCATTATTCAATGATATTTGATCGACATTGAAAGCCATTGAAAATTCTATAATTTACTTCATCTTTAAAGAAACTTAGCGAATTTTAGATGCAGCATATGAAACTTACATTTAGGTGTTATTCAAAGTAATAATTGAAAAAGTGTATTTTTTCGTATATGATGAATTGTGATGGTCGGAATTTGGTTAAATGTGAAACAAAAAAAGTTACTTGCTAGGCCGTGCGAACGGTTGGGAGGGAGGGAGGTTTAGGCGTTTAACCCTTCCCCCCATGGGGATTTTTTCCATATATTTTCAAGAAAGGAATTTCCCGTAGTAATGGGAAGTTACTTGATTCCAAAAGGTGTTTAAAAGTAAGTGTTGATAAACATGTCAGAAAATTAGATTGCCTCCAGCGGAATTTAGTCATAAATCGCTAAGGCCTAAGCCATTTTATTTTAAGACGTTTTCAAAGTGATACTTAATTTTGAATTGTAAATCTTAGTTTGCAATTCATTAGACCATCTGTATTGAAACTCTAATCTAATTGATTTTACTCAACATTGATTCATTTTTAAACTCATTAACTCTATATAACCAAAACTAGAGGCGATAGACAAAATCTGTGTAAAGATTCGAGTTCAGGACGCCAAAATTTACCAAACCAACATAGGCAATAAAATGCTGTTTTCTTGAGTTTTCAATCTAATTCTATAAATATATTTTTGAAATGGTAAGAAGTTGTTAAACTTATATTTTTGATTTCATAATTTATTTTATTTTTCATCTAAATTTACCAAATTTTATAGTATAGTTTTTGAAAATTTTCTTATAAATTGATCGCATGTCGATCAATTAGAATTGATAGAAATTATTCTAATTTATCGAAATATTTTGTAATAAGTTTGTCTTTGTTTGTTGATTCTGGATTTTTGTTTACTGAAAACATGATCTTGTTCAAATTTCAAAAAGAAAAACACAGTTTTTACCCACATTTCAATTGGCAGCGAAGAAATATTTCAAGCTTGAAATTTTGAACTGCGTAACACCTTAAGGGGGGGGGGGGGTCTAACACTTTCAAAAAATTCGATTTTTTTATTTTTTTATTTTTTTATTGTAAAACATTTCAAGAATGTTGTGTCAAATTTTCAAGTCAATTGAAGCAAAACTGTAGAAATTATAAGCCTTTTTCTCCTCCTATCTAATACTGAAAGAAAGCAAGAGCAGAAACTTCAAACGCGTTTTTCTCGAAAGCACATTTTTAAAGTCCGTGGACATCGTCATTTGAAAACTACTTATCCGATTCTTTTCAAATTTGGAACATATTTTCTACATATAAAATACCAGACCCCAACGTTTTTCTTTTTTTTTTACTTTGGGGAGATTTTACAGATGAAAAATGGCGGATTTTTTCGTGAAAAATCGTAGTTTTTACTTCAAACAGCCACAAAAATTTCATAAATTTTTTTTAAGTTAAATAAAAACGTTGGGGTGCAGAAAAACATCTATTAAAAATATTTTGCTCTGATTTTTTGACTTCAGATGATCCTGTGCTGAGATACAGTGTCCACCGCAAATCCTGTTTTCTAAAAGGCATCCTCGAAAGTGCTACGTCACCGGTTCATTTTTCAATATTTTTCTACGAAAAAATTACTAAATGTTCTTTTAACAATGCTTTGTATAATGCAAACAATTTGAATAAGTTTGTTTGAACGATAGCTCTAGAAAAAAATCGTGAAAATGGTGTTTTTTTTTACCCGTTAGACCCTACCCCCCCTTAAAGCAATTCCATATCTACATCAAAATATGGATTTACATAATTTTGAATATCTTTTTATGACTTACCGGATTTATTGTGCATTTTTGGTATTGTTATTGGACGGGTCCTTCGCACAGGCCTGCTTGTTTGCAAAATTTTGGATGTAGAAAAATAAATTGATTTTTCTATATCCAAAATTTAATTGGAAAATTATGGATTTTCAAAATTAACTTTTCGATATTCAAAACGTCAACAAAATCGCAATCAGGTGTTTATCGACTCTATTGAATTGTTTCCGAAAATATCTTCAATGTTACCAACTCGATAATAGGCTTAGGATTTTCCGAGAAAATTTTGTTTGAGTACTGAATTTGCAATCATAAAATCGCTTTAGAAATGATAGCTCCAGTCATTAACACCGATACTGCGAACCTTAATTCCTACCAAATAAGTAAAAGGCCGTAAAAATTATATGTTGAAGTCAGTTTAAATCGGATATGGTAAAAAAACCGCTTTGTTTGCAGATTCTGATTACGGTTTCGCTCAATTTGTTCTCCCCCGCGGGCTTCAAGTCAGAAAACAGTCAGTCATGTTGTAAAATTTTCAAGGTGATGGAAAATTTAAGAGAAACATGAAAGTCAAAGAAAAGGAAGAACATAAGCCGTAAATATCATGAATTTTTCGGAAAAGATACAACGGTTCACCGACAGGATTTGAACCCGCAATCTCCGCTTCAGTACGGCGCGTTAGACAATTGCACCAGGGTTGCCAATTTTTTTTCAAAATTCAGGGACATGAGAAATAAAAATAAGTGGTTTTACGGAAATTTCGGATGAAGCGAGGACTTTTCTTTGGTCGCCAATCCACATTTTAATCTCCACCAATGTCTTTAATACAGTTCCGTACTACCCATTTTTCATCATTTTTATAAAAATCAGGCTTATTTCCAAAAATCAGGGGAAAATGGAGGCTTATCAGGTTATCAGAGCCTCTAAAAACATGCAAATCCTGAAAAATCAGGCACATTGGGAACCCTGATCACCACCCATCGACTCGGGATTTGAGACGAGCGAGCACACGGTCGATTGCTTCGGTATTGCCGTTGCTTACGGTCAAATTGATGAAGCGATCAGTGCTACTCAATTCTAATTCATCGCACAATGGGGAAAAAAGTGTTTAAACCGCGAATCTTCCCTCTTACACGAACCAAATCTATGAAAATATACTTTCCTTTAGTGAAATGTCCGGAAAATCGATTGGACATAGTTTGAGATGCCGCACGAGTTCACGAATGAAGATATAGTCGTTTTTTAACCCCTAATTCCCCAATATTTTGTAAACAGTACAGAAAAACACTGATTTGGACTAGAAAATTTTTAACAAAAATTCACCTATCTCGTGTAAATATTTCCGAAACATAGAATGAAAACTGTTTGATCCACCGAAAGTGTCGAAAAATTGAGTTTTTGCTGATTTTGCCCTCAAATCCCCTATATTTTTTAAATTAATTATAAAAAAAAGTAATTTCGGACTTGAAAGTTTTGAACCAAATGTGACCTATCTTGTGTGATCTTTTTCGAGAAATCGAATGAATTCTGTTTGAGCCACCGCACGTATCGGAAAATCGAGTTATGGCTGTTTTTACTCTAAATTCTCCTACATTTTTCAATTTATTTAAAAAAAACGCATGATGCATTGGTTAAGTGTATTCATAATAGCATATAGCTCGAAAATTATATGTATTGAAAGTATCAATTTTTTCTTCAAAAATTTAGCTTAAACACAAGTAATTGTAGGCTGTGTCATTCGCACAATAATGTAACTATGAACAAAATGTCTTCTACAAAATCTTAAGTTTCAATATCACCAATGAATTGAGACTGAAATTGCCAATATTTATTGTCAAACACTTGTAGTAGAAGAGCTTTACAAAATATCAATATATTTTCGCAAAATCGAAGATAATTTTTTACAAATTAGCGTTTAAGTTTATCATCCGGGCTCCGCCAGGCGAAATTTCTCATATCACACGAATGCTTATCACTTTCTTATGTACATGTCTAAAAGAAAAATCTTTACTTGAACTATTTTCAATTTTAAATTTAAAAGTTTGAAAGTATTTTTCCCCTAACTTATGAGAGTTCTAGTGAATCGGCAAACATCACTTTTTGGTTCTTACATAAACAGACAGTTTCAGGGTTGTTAGCGAACCGAGAAAACTGGGAATACCTTGAAAAACTTAAGAATTTCATTACCTTACCTGGAAACCGGGAAAAATTGGGAGTTACAGTACATCACCGAAAAAAATGTCATGTTTGCAAATTTTCAACAAAATTCTCCAAACGAATTTTTAAATGTTAGAGAAGTCGCCTACGGTTTCGATATAGATTTTTAAACTGATGTTTCAAACTTATGCGTTTTTATTATGGAATGATTGTTTGCTGCATTTTGAACCTCTTTTCATTCAGTGGTCCTCTTTTCATTTCTGTGATCTAGTTTTCGGGTATTAAATTTCAACGTCAAGGGATTTAGACCTTCATGTTTAATTTATTTTTTTGCTGCAATTTTGCCGCTTGAAACGTTTTAAAAAGCAGACTTACATTTTTTATGAAGTATTAAAACACCTATAATTTCAATAAACCATTTTTGTACTTTAATTTTTTTTTCATAGTATACCGTCTCACGACATAACTTGACGAACATAATTCCTATAATTCACTTTTGTACTTTAAATATGAGTCAAATACTTAAAATGTGGAATGGTCTATGAATTAAAAAAGGAGTATTTCGAAAAATAAGCAACTCAAACCGAGATCAATTCAATTTAGAAATCATATTCATTAAAAGAAAATCGTGTTTACTCTTATTCGCCACGAAAGTTGAAAGATTTGATCACATCTTTTTTGTTGAAAACTAGGTCCTGTCGACCCGTTAGTTAAAACCCCTTAAACAAAGTCATCTCGTCACTTTTTTTTCTCGTAAATTTCATTCAAACGATTAAAGTTCAGCCCTCTCTTATTTACGATTAGGTATAGCTATTTTCAAGAAACTTTAGCTCAAATGACTTAACAAATCCAGGCATAACGTCTCGCATTTAAAAATCTTATAATTTTTTTTACAGAAAATCTGGAAAATTTTTATTTTAGATTTTTAAACGCGGAATAAGTATAGAAGAATTTTTCGTCAGAATATTTGAAAGTTTACCCAAGTTCAGTTCGCAAACAAAATAATCTAAGGCTTAATTTATCCCTTAAAAGTTCATGAGTTATTGTATATGTCAAGAAAAAGAAATTTAAATTTTCTCATCAAATTTAAAAAAAAAGTTTTTATTCAATGACTGATATCCTGACAAATTTCCAAGCTCATTTTTGCATGGAAAAGAATATAAATTTAACAAAATCACTAAAATCATTCAATTTTTTCTGAAATCTGAGAATTTTAAATAAGAAAAATATCTCTCGAAATTTTGAAGGTGATTAGAATTTTTATGTAGTTTTTACAAATTTCTAAACAAACTTATTTTTAACAGCTCTGGACAAATTCTAAAAAAACTAATATTTTCATAGTAGTCCAAAAGAATCTCAACCCATAAAAAGTCTTTTTGTCGTTTTGCTCATCAATTTCAAGAATTTTACAAAAACGAGTTTGGCTAAATTCATTTTAGCCAAACTCGTTTTTGTAAAATTCTTGAAATTGGTGAGCAAAACGACGAAAAGGCTGCGAATTTTGTTGACATTGCCCCCAATATTTTATGGAGACCTTTAACTTGATGTAAAACTATAAAGTTTTAAAAGCTATTAAAGTTTTCGTCATGATTTGATAACGGTCAAGAAGTTTTGGGAAACAGTTGTTAAAAATGTTGAAGCTTGACATTTTTTTTTTATTCACCATGTTGTTATGTTCCAAAACTAGTTTCAAAAACAAAAGCTGGAAAAATCATCATTTTCAACCAGGAAACCCGGAAAAAAACTTTGAAATTTCAATTCGAAAAATCGCTAGAAACTCTGCAAATTGTTCTACAAATTTGATTGAAATGTTCTTTTCATTATTCTACATAAATGCTTTGAGAAGTTTTTAGATGTTGAAATAAGCCATAATTGCTTTAAAACAGCGAAATACATCGGTTTCAATTTTTTTGGGTGGCTGATTTGAATTTGGAGTATTCGAAGCATTTGGATCCCTTTTAAAGACATTTTAATCAAATTTATAGAAGAAATCCAAATCCAATTGTTCAGGTTAAAGCTTTAAAAATGAGTTGAAACTTAAATACGTTTTTCTATTTGTTCCTCCGGCACCTTTTAATAGCAGCAGACTTCTGCTGTCACGAGCAGAAACAAAACATTGTTTTGGTTCCTCTTGCTATGTCCAATTCGCAATTGAGAACAATAGATCTATGATTGCTGATAAACGCGGTACAAATGTTTACATCAAACCACGGTTAAGCGAGACTACTCAAATTGAGTTCGTGGAAACTCAACAGTGTTGCCAGTTATTATGGTTAAGAGTATCAAAATACTCATTCAGAAATGAGTACTTTCCCGGTTAGGGAATATGATAAGTGGAGAGTGAGACAATAGTATTCGCTAATGAATTGTGTAATTATGACGAAACATGACTAGACTGACGAAACATGAATAAAGATAACTCCATTCTACCACTGAAACCTGCGTTGATTACTCATTCCAACAAAATTATTTTTGCCGATCGCTAAAACAAATCTTTTGCGTCGTTGAATGACCCTTAAGAGCAGATGGATTCTGCTAAACAAAGAAGCAATTTTAGCCACCAAGTTTGAAATCGGAAATAAACCCTTTTTTGAAACTTTCAAACTCTATTCCTGAACCTTCCTCACAAATCTATGTTTAAGATTTCATGGTACAGCAAAAGACATTTCAATTTAGAGGTTGAGTTAATTAACAACAAGGTAGTTTTAACCTTAACGGTTACCTTGATCGTTTTGTACCATCATGTATGAAAAAATGTTGGAATGACTTAAACAAAATAAGCTCCTCTAAACACAGAATAGAACTAACTATTCGATCGCTATCTTAGTGCTTTCCAACTCAAATAGGG
>NC_073692.1:20278858-20291358 GCF_029784155.1 Uranotaenia lowii
TCCGTTAGTTTGTTGGGTTTTTTCTCTCTTGCTACTATAGAAAGAGAGAGGTCGGTCAGTCGACAATCAGTTTCACTAGCCAGTAACTATGTGGGACTAGCTACTGGCCATAATGATGGAGCTAATTTACTGTGGCCTAAATTTTCAACGGTCGCGGGTTCAGTGATACCAAGCTGTCGAGATTTAGGTATAGTGCGTTCCATCATGTCTAAGTACGATTTTGATACAACAACCTTGCTCATTTCGGACGATGTTTTAACAGCTGATTCCTGCTGAGTGTTGTTGTTTACATTTTAACTTAAAACTCTGTGTATCGTGAGCTTCAGTTGTCATAGTTTTCGTCAAAATGAGAAGCATTTTCCCGGAAAAGCGCCAAAGTATCGTGAACAAATGATGTACTTTTTTCAACATTTCGCTGAGACAGTTGGCAAAAATGAATGAACTATGCTTTGGAGCGATCCCTAATTCGATTCGGAGATATGGAAAGAAAAGCAGCTTCGTGGACAAAATTAATCTTGGCGGAAACCGGGTCCGGTGGACAAAGCTTTGGACCAGAAAGTCATGCGTGCTTGCGTGCTGACGAGACGGTGACATCAATTTTTACAGAAAAATTCAGTGAAAATGCAATGTTTTGTCAAGCCATATGTAAGTGTGGCGTGCATTACGAGCCGCTCGTGAACACTGACACAATCAATACAGCTGTTCACATCCGAGAATGCCTGAACCGTCGCCTGCTGCTCATGATCCGCAAGGCAAGCATGATCACCCAGTACTGTTTTTGCCGGATTTGGCATCAGTTCACCACTCAAATGACACGATAGCTTTGTACCAATCTAACAAAGTCCAGATCATACCGAATGAGATGAATCCGTCAAATTGTCGTCTTGCGAGACCGATTAAAATTTTCTAGATCCATACCAAATCGTATTTGAGAAATCATGTAAATCTTCAGATTCTATCGGGAACGTTGCAAAAGACTGAAAATCTGCTTTTCTGCTTCGGAATTTACTTTTTTTTTTAATTGATGTGCACTGTTAAAGAAAAGCATAAAGAACACTTCAGCGAAAAAAATTGGACTTGCTCCTAAATTGTGTTCATACTGTTAATTTTAAATCGTGCTCAGACCCTATGTTGTTTGATTTTCTTTTGGTTAGTTGAATGAAAAATTTAAAGTAGTTTACATATAGTTACTGCTACCACAGAAAAACAGACAGGTCACTCTATTTTAATTCTTCGCAAAACCATAAATGGCAGGTAATTTCGCCACCAGATAACGCTACTTTACTTTTTTTTTAATATTTTATTATCGTAGTAGCTGATTCTGTTTGTTTATTATTCCGTGACATCAAGAAACTATATCTAAAATACAATCCACGAGAAAAGTGTCTACGAGCCTGGACAGAAAATGTTAGTCGACTTGTATTTTCACCTTGAGTTTTGCTTAAGTTTTAATATTTTCGTTTCAGAAGTGATCTAGATTTGTAATTACGTGCTCTGTGGTACCCTCATGGGAGAAAAGGGAAGCGATTACCATGCATGATCAGGACGATTGAATTTGTTTCGACGGTTTCGACGCTGTAAGAAGCATCAATATTAAACCCAGGCTTTGTTGATTGGCCAAATGCATATCCAGCAAGGCCGTGCGAACGAAGGAGGTTTTAGGTATCTCCCCCATGGAGATTTTTTCCAAAAAAAAATTTCACTGTAGTATCGGAAATTAACTTAATCTTAAAAGGTGTCTAAAAAAAGTGTTAACAAGCTTGTCAGAAATTTGGCTCATCTCCGGCGAAATTTTGTCTTGAATAACACTAGGCTTGAGACATTTTATTGAAAGGCACAATATGACGTTCACGATACTGATTTCTACTTGTAAATTTCGATTTGCAATTCAATTAACCGTTTATGCCATTACAAATGTTATGTTGGAATGAAATATTCTTTAAGGGGGTAGGGTCTAACACTTTAAAAAAATCGATTTTTTTTATTTTTTTATTTTCTTATTGTAAAACATTTCAAGAATGTTGTGTCAAATTTTCAAGTCAATTGAAGCAAAACTGAAGCCTTTTTCTCCTCCTATCTAATACTGAAAGAAAGCAAGAGC
This sequence comes from Uranotaenia lowii, assembly GCF_029784155.1. Classification (NCBI taxonomy): domain Eukaryota; kingdom Metazoa; phylum Arthropoda; class Insecta; order Diptera; family Culicidae; genus Uranotaenia; species Uranotaenia lowii. The sequence continues at coordinate 20,280,960 of NC_073692.1, forward strand.
AGAAACTTCAAACGCGTTTTTCTCGAAAGCACATTTTTAAAGTCCGTGGACATCGTCATTTGAAAACTACTTATCCGATTCTTTTCAAATTTGGAACATATTTTCTACATATAAAATACCAGACCCCAACGTTTTTCTTTTTTGTTTTTTTTTTTACTTTGGGGAGATTTTACAGGTGAAAAATGGCGGATTTTTTCGTGAAAAATCGTAGTTTTTACTTAAAACAGCCACAAAAATTTCATAAAAAAAAAATTTAAGTTAAATAAAAACGTTGGGGTCTAGAAAACCATCTATTAAAAATATTTTGCTCTGATTTTTTGTCTTCAGATGATTCTGTGCTGAGATACAGTGTCCACCGCAAATCCTGTTTTCTAAAAGGCATCCTGGAAAGTGCTCTGTCACCGGCTCATTTTTCAATATTTTTCTACGAAAAAAATACTAAATGTTCTTTTAACAATGTTTTGTATAATGCAAAAAATTTGAATACATTTGTTTGAACGATAGCTCTAGAAAAAAAATCGTAAAAATGGTGTTTTTTTATACCCGTTAGACCCTACCCCCCCCTTAAGAAACCAATTTCAGCCTCAATTGAAATTTTTTCCTTGTGTTTCTCAATGCTCAAAATCAGATTTATAAAGGTTTTGATAAATTACTCAAGGCCACAAAATGAACATTTTTCCGAGGTGTTACGAATTTAAATAGTAATTTTGACTAATTTTCGTGCCCTGAATCTAAATATGCAATTATTCTTTCAGTCGTTATTGAAATGACTTTTGAAAATTAGTTAAAATTATTTAAGAAATTTCTGCACTTTTTTGACATAATATAACATTTTAAAATAAAAGCTTCAAATCCATTATCTATCAACTTTCCCCAAGACTACAAGTGGTTTAGAGTTCTGCGAAAAAAGTTACAGAAATTTTCAATTTGTTTACTTTTCCTCGTTTGACGAATTTTTTAAAGAAATTTTAAACCAAATTGAATTTCAGACACTTTTAAAAGCATACATCCAACCGTTTAGCGGGATTCAAAAATTTGTTAAATGAAATCAAGTTTTTTTTCTACTTTCTGCAGTAAAGTCACCTAATCATTTTTAAAAACTGTTGAATTTTACTTTTTTTAAATCATGCATCATCCTCATCAAAACATTTTTCCTTAATTGAATGAAGTATAACAAACAAAATCAGAATCAGATTTTTTTCTTAAATATATGTTTGATAATTAAACAGTTTTCAAAAATTGATTCCACAGAAAACTGACACCGAAACCAAAGGTAAAATACCAATTTGACCAGATTCGAGTTTAGGACGGTAAAATCTACCATTAAAACATAAGAACCAAAATGCTTCTCCCTTAAATTATCAATTAAATTATGTAAATAAGTTATTTAAATGGTAACACTTGTTTATTGGAAAAAAATTCCTTCTTAAATGGTAAAAAACTTGTCTAATCTTAATTTTTTACTTTAATGCATTAACCGAATTTTGAAGTGCAGTTTTTTTTAATTTATAATAAATTCATCGAATTTTAAAGTCAAACTATTCAAATTTCTAATAATAATTTTGATAAGTTTTTCTATGTTCTTCAATTCTGAATATTTGGTGTTCTAAAAACATAGACCTTCAATTTTTATCCAAATAAAAAATCACATTTCAAATCACGATTAATATTTTTTAAATTCACAACACTACAGCAGATTTTATTTATCAACCCTTCAGTTGAATATATGAAGAAAAGAAATGTAAGTTAAGACGAATAACAAATAAAAATTATTATTATTTCCCTAATAATTAATCATGGTTATTTTTTTATCTGATCTGACATTTATTTTAGAGTGCCTTTTTTCTTTTTTTTTTTTTCTATATCTGTGTGTTTGGGAATTTTTAATAAAAATTTTAAAACTAGACTGCTTAGAAATTATTTTGAAGCAAATTTCTTGTCTAGAATGAAAACCATCATTTTGAAAAATTTTTCAATGATTTACCGAAAAAATCATTGATTTGAATCTTTCATTGTGATTTGTTTAGGAGTTTATGATTTATTTTATCTGTATTTTTTTTATTTAGTGTGATAATGTGTATTTTTGGTATTGTTATTATTTTTAACCAAATTTGAATTTCAAAAACTCCCCCCATGGACGGATCCTTCGCACGGGCCTGATGTCCAGTATTTAAAAAATACATCGTTGATCCACTTATCGCTTTTTTGTAGAATATTTCATATTTTAGTGAGAGATCTCTTTGGATGATTCCAGTATACTTTCAAAATTTGTCTTAAGTCAACAAAAAATGCATGCGATAATCTTCTACCTGAAGACTAGCTTTAAGGCTATTGAAATATTTTTGATATTAAAATACGTGTATTTATGAAATTGTCATTCGTCTTAAAAGTCCATGCTAAGATAGGGGGGCTTATTCTGCGACTTGAGTGACATGACTCACGAAATTTCACGTCTTCGCCCTGACTTCAGGAAATGCTTCAAAAAAGAAATTTGTGTATCGATGTGCTCTGAAGACCAAAAATAGTTCATTCGAACGAAAATTCCGAGGCTAGAGAGGTTATTTAAGCCAGCAAAATGATATGAAATTCCATAAGTCAGAAGCCCCAGGGTGTATGAAATAAGTTTTTTTTTCGATTTTCGATCATAAATCAAATTTAAAAAGTTTGAACCAATAGCAAGAATTTGTCTGGGACGAAAATAATCAGAAAATTTCGCGTGAGCTTTCATTACGGCGTATGAAACAAAATGTAAACAAACAGTTTTATTATGTAAAAATACAAAAACTGACATAAACTAGTCGAAACTTCTTTCCGTTTAGAATATTTATATCCTGGACAAAATATTCTATAAGTGAAATACAAATTTTAAAGTTGTTCTGATAACCTTTGCAGCACTTTTCTGTCGATTCTCAATATTTTTCATATGACGTAGTGAAAGCTCACGCCAGAAATAATTGTTCAAAATTGCTCCAAAAAGGTATCCACTTAAAATGGGAATGAAACAACAAGTTTCCTTGGGTTTGTCGATTATCAAAACGTTTGTATGTTCTAGAATTAGGCAAACGAAATCATCCTGGAAATGCGTGGTTTAATAAATTCGTAAAGTTATCTGCGCCTGAAAAATAAAATGATGAAATAAGATGTCCTAGCTGTGAATTTACGAACTTCTGAATACTCTTTTTATTCTTTCACGAATCTTTAATCGAGTGGCATCGTTTTCGTTCTATTTCTTGCTGCCATTAATTCTGTTCTCCGTAGCTTTCAGATACGATCCTGCCTCAAGATACATAATTCTCAAGACTCAGTTGAAAAACACTGATCTGTAAACCGGTAGAAAGTCCTCCCTCTTGCCATTTCCGAGATAATAATCATCGCGGATAGGATCATAAATCCCAGCACCATGAGGGGGCAACTTGACCCACTGCGGCTCCAGAGCAGAGGGAAACCATATTTGCGATAATAGTAGTCGGACACAAAGAAAGCAATGCTCTCTCGCCGAAAGCAATAAACCTGGAGTGGTCGTTGTCGTCTTCGTTTCTCATCCCATTAGTCCCCGGAATGACTTGTAATTAAATCGACAAACAATTCCTCCCCTTTCAAAAGCTGGGCGAGATTTCACAGAACCCCACCGATATTGTTGCTGCCTGCAGATAGATGATGGGGATAAACCCGGCTCTAGTAGTGGTAATTTCGTAAAAAAGAAATGCTTTCCAGATTTCTTCCCGCGGGAGAAAGAGGCCTCTACAAAGCAAATAAACATGAATAAAAAACTGATGGCCGGTAAGCACATCATCATCAACTTCACAATCGTTCCATTCGGGCGTTTCGAAAAAATGGTTGCTGACGACAGTAAATAGTGTTGCTGCTGAGGGTGATCCCGAACCGTCTTCGTATTTTTCCTTCTTGTGATCGTTCCCAAATCCCATGATTAAATGGCAGGCCGCCCATTGAATGTGGCGGAGATATCATCATCAGCTGTTTGATGAATCGTTCCGTTACACGCGGTTCACATCGACTAACCCAAATTCGTGGCGCATTTTTGAACTCCCCTCTAAATAGTGGGCATCGTCGTCGAAGTGACCTCATCTGCAGGGTCCCACAGAGCAAAAGGTTCGTTTTATTCATGAACTTCAATATTACATTAGCAATTGTTTGAAACTTAAGACCGAATGATGAAATGCGTAACGAACGAATCAAATTCAATGGTTCAAGATAACTGATGGAAAAACAAAAACACCGAAAAAACAAAAATCGGTTAACCGATTTACCGGTTGTTGTGGTTTGCCTTTTTTTGGGTTTCGCTCAAAGGTACCTCCTATACGGCTCATTTATTGCCGGTAAACTGTTTGGCAATGGTCAGTTTTATGATTACGTTTGAAGCTGTTTGATTTCTATCTTCGGCCTAGAGTAGTGGGTAGTTGTGCCTTTTTTATAACTCATTTATTGATTGTTGAAACCAAAAACCTGCCAAATGAAATGGTGAAATGATAACCTTGCGCTTTTTTGTTTTAATCACGCTACCTACCACTTTTCATTGGCGTGATTTGATTTTCGGCAATGTACCCTCTAATAAATGCAATCGGAATTGTTCAGTGAATAGTTGAGTGTTGATGGGCCATCATTATCTGCGTTTAGCACGTCGTTAAAGTGATTGATTTTTTATGCGATCACTCGATCAGTTGGATAACGATTGCAACTGTACTTGGGAAATTTGCACTAGTGATCCAAAATAATATGATGTGCTTATTTCTAATATTTTTCCAACTTATTTTTCAATTTAAAATATGGGTTTCGTAAAAAAAAAAATTTGTATGAAATCTGAATCTAAAACGAGCATAACAGAAAAAAAATCGAAATAGTTGAACGTTTAAAAATATCGACAAAAAAAGCAGCAATTTGTATGTATGTATGTATGTATGTTTGACCCACCAGTGGCTGATAGGTCTTTCGACCCGAGGCGGTACGGGAAGTCTCGATCGCACATTCAAATACTGTTCATGCTTAACTCATCAACAATAATTGCAGCACTACCAAGGGGTCCGTTACCACTGGTTTAGGACAGGTTTGACTCATCTCACTCCCTTCAAACTGTTCGAAGCAAATGAAGAATCCTGAAAAGGTACCTAAGTAACCTACTCATGATTCAAATTTGCCGAGATACTCCGGCTGGCTTGAACCCACAATCCATTGTATATCAGTCTTCCGATCGTTTGATGTCCTGTCCAATCCCCCCACTAAACCCCATAATAGAGTTAAGCTATTTTGAATATATAATAAAAATGGCAAATTTATGTTCACCTTACCTTGTAACCAACTGCACCTTCCTTACCTCAACGTACTTATCCCCCAACATGGATTCACGACTACTACTGCCCCAGGTTTCGTAAAAAAAAAATCTGTATGAAATCTGAATCTAAAACGAGCATAACAGAAATAAATCAAAATAGTTGAACGTTTAAAAATATCGACAAAAAAAGCAGCAATTTCTACAAAAAAAGATCTACAAAATGAAACGGAACATACGAAAACAAAAACATGGAAAACACCACAAAAAAACATTATATAATCAGTAATCCAATAACACAAAAATAAAAAATTAAACAAATCCAAACCAAACAAAAAAAAAACAAAAAAAAAAACAAAAATAAATAATACCAACATTTTTGTTCTTATAAAACCAAAAAAAAAACAAACAAATAAAAACAAACAAATAAAAACAACAAATAAAAACAACAAATAAAAACAACAAATAAAAACAAACAAAAAACAAAAAAAAACAAACAAAAAACAAAAAAAAACAAACAAAAAACAAAAAAAAAACAAAAAAAAAACAAACAAATAAAAACAATAAAAAATTATTCAGAGAAAAAACACAAAAAAAACACAAAAAAACAGTGAAAAACAATAAAAAACAGAGCAAAAACAAAAAAAAATCAGAGAAAAAAAACAACAACAAAACAGAGAAAAAACAAAATAAAACAGAAAAAAAACAATCAAACAACAAAAAATATATCGATACAAAAATCATAAAAAAAACAATCTAAAGCCGAAAAGCAGCAATTTCTTCAAATAAAAGATCTACAAAACAAATCCAAAAAAATATATAAAACCAATAATCTTAATTAACAAAACAACAACAAAAATACGCAAAAAACATATTTTATAAACCGAAACATACAAAAAAAAAAAAAAAACAAAAGGCAAAAAAAAAGAAATACACGACAAAAAAAAAATCAGTAATCCCATTACACAAAAAAATTTAAAAAAAAATTGAAAAAAAAAATACAAGACCAAGAAAAAAACACAACCAGAAAAAAAAATAGCAACATTTTTGTTCTTATAAAACAAAAAAAAAAAAAACAAATAAAAAACACACAAAAAATCATACATACAAAAACAAAGAAAATACAAACAAACAAAAACATAGAAAAAATAAAAAATCAAAAACAGGGAAAAAACAAAAACAAACAGAGAATAAATAAATAAAATTCAAAAAATACAGAGATAAAACGAAAAAGAAAAAATACAAAAGAAATACATATGAAAAAACAGAGAAAAACAGAAGAAAACACAGTGAAAAAAAAAACCAGAAAAAAAATCAGAGAAAAAACCAATAAAAATAAAAATAAAACAAACAAAAACACAATAGAGAATTTGAACAATAGAGAACCAAAAAAAAAATTGAGAAAAAATAGAGAATAAACAAAAAAAAAGATTAAAAAAACAAAATAGGGAAAAAAATAAACAAAATAGAGAAAAAACTGAACAAAATATAGAAAAAACAAAACAAAATAGAGAAAAAACAAAAAAAAATTGAAAAAAAAACCTCCAAAATAATAGAGAAAAAAAATTAAAAACACAGCGATTAAAAACAAAAAACAGAGAAAAATAAAAAAAAAACATAGGAAAAAAATAAAAATGAAATTGAAAAAACCAAAAAACAAAACAAAGAAAACATTTCAATAATAACTAAAAAAAGACAAATTATTGAAAAAAAACCAAACCTAAAAAAAACATGAAACACAATAGCATCATTTTTGTTCTTACAAAACAACAAAAAAACAAATAAAAACACACCAAAAAATATACATACAAAAACAGAGAAAATACAAACAAATAAAAACAAAGAATAATCAACAAACCAAAACAGGGAAAAAACAAAACAGCAGAGAAAAAACAAATAAAATTCAAAAAAAATCGAAGATTAAATGAAAAAAATACAGACAAATAAGGAAAAAAATACAAAAAAAAACAGAAAAATACAAAAAAATCTGAAGGAATACATAAAAAACTGAAAAATCATATAAACAGTGAAATAAACAAGAAAAATCAGAGAAAAAACCAGAAAAAATAAAAATAAAACAAACAAAAAAAAAACAATAGAGAATTTTAACAATAGAGAATTTTAACAATAGAGAATTTTAACAATAGAGAAACAAAAAAAAAAAAGAAAAAAAGAGAAAGAACAAAAAAAGAAGATAAAACAAAACAAAATAGAGAAAAAACAAAAAAAAAATTGAGAAAAAACAAAAAAAAATTGAGAAAAAACAAAAAAAAATGAGAAAAAACAAAAAAAAATGAGAAAAAACAAAAAAAATGAGAAAAAACAAAAAAAAAAATGAGAAAAAACAAAAAAAAATGAGAAAAAACAAAAAAAAATGAGAAAAAACAAAAAAAAAAATTGAGAAAAAACAAAAAAAAAATTGAGAAAAAACAAAAAAAAACTCCAAAAAATAGGGAAAAAATAAAAAAAAGAGATAAAAAACAAAAAACAGGAAAAAATAAAAAAAAGGGAAAAAATTAATTTAAAATTGAAAAAAAAACACAAAGAAAACATTTCAATAATTACTTTAAAAAGACAAATAAGTGAAAAACACAAAAAATAGGAAAACCAAAAAAAAGGTTACTCAAAAAAAATTGAAAAAATTATAAAAGCAGGAAAAATCAGATAAAAAATAACCAAGAAAACACACAATAAACAACAACAAAAATCACAGAAAAAAAACAATAATTCATAAAAAACAAAATAGGGAGTTAATGAATAATGAATAATAATGAATAATTTAAAATAAAAAATTTATAAAATTTTAAAAACATAGTAAATAGTAAAGAAATAATTAACAATAACTTTAAAATTTTAAACAAAAAAAAATTAAAACAAAAAAAAACCCAAAAAAAAAGAAAAATATAAAAAGGATAAATATATAAAAAACAGAAAATAATTGTAAAATTAAAAAAAAAAACAAAAAAAAACAAAAAAAATTAAACATATACAAATAGAAAGAATAAAACAAAAAACAAAAATAAACAATTAATATGAATTTGCAAATATAAAAAACAAGAAAAGTTAACTATATTACCTTCGCAGATATCGTAAATTTTTGAATCATTAATGGGTAATGATATTGGTTTGAAACTAAAGACAGTTTTGGCACACATTTAATTAATACAGGCATCAATATTATTATTATTAAAATTATTATATCTAAAAATAAATAATATCCTCCGCCGTCGGTGTTAGATGTTTCATCCAGTTTTCAGGTTGCTTTATACTATTTTCCGGATGATGAAATTAATACCTAACTGATAGAAAAGAATGCAGAAATTTTTTCACCCGGTTTCAATTAAAGTTGAGAAACTTGTTTAACCTTATTTTCTGGGCATTGGTACATATTAATATACTTTTGAAATTTCACTATCATTAGTAAACCTCAAATGAACTACTACCGTACTATAAACTTTTTATCATCCAGCTAATTCAGTTTATGATACCAGCCATAAAATGGTTAGCAATCGCACTAGTTTCATTCACAAACAGCCAGAACTGATTCAGATTTTTCACCGCCCCGATTTGAATGACAAAACTTGGGGGGCGAAAGGCCCAAAACTGACACAGACAGACAGCCATTGGACCGGTCATTATTTTTGGTAGGTAACCAACGCAATGAATGTTGGCACATTTTCTCACCCTTGTCGCAACTTTTTAATAAACACCGAGCGCAAAAAGAAACACATAAACTTAAACTAGAGTCCGCATTGTTTTTTGGGCCGGTATGCGCGAGGTGTAGCGTGATTTATGTTTTTTTTTCGTTTGCTGTTCGCTGCCATTGCTTCTAGTAGCCAACATACTAATTCATTTAATTTTGTTTCGGCCTTTTCATTTGTTAATGGTACATAACTGGCGAATCAACATTCATGTTAACTGGCATGGAGGAGTTTGTGTTTTTTGCTTTGTTTTTGAATATTTTTATTCTGCGTTACCTCAAACGGTGGCTTTCGGTAGGAAATTAAATCACCCCCGCCTTTTTGCTATTCTTTGCATTTCTGACAGGCTTCTAATCGCTTACATATTTTAACATTGAACTGTCCGATTGAATTGTAGGTAATTCCTCGCTCTAATGGTGCTAACTGGTCGTTTTAATTCTAACAAATGGTTCGATTATTGTTTGATTTGATTGATTTTCGTAGTTGATTTTCTGATTTCGCCGTTTCAGTTTTCATCGCCTATGCTGCAAGTGTTTGAACACCCGATCATTATTCAGACTTCAGGCACCCGCCAAAAGCGGGTTCGGGCCACTTGATTTGATTCATCATAAAAGTTTAATGAGTCGAATAAGCACACTTGCGATCACTCAGCTTCTTCGAGGTTCGAACAACACTGCGTTCACATTTCGCTTTTGGCAATAATTGTATGGATACATTTCATTTAATTAGACCCGGGCGATTGATTTAATGAAACATTCTGCAATCGACAGACTGACACTTGTCTTTTCGGTTTGTTTGTTCTGTGCATGATTTTGCAACCTGTTCCACAAGAAGTTTGCACCGATCTGCAGACAGGTGCTTTTTTCGGATGGAGTCAGCCTTGACATAGCATCTAAAAAAACAACGACCGAGCAAGTGAAATCTCCCTTTACGATTGCTTGCTACTGCTACAAGTCCATTTTGACCGACACATGTAATTGTGGATCCTACAGACAGAATTTTTGAAAGTAAGAGACTACGGTCACGGTTATGGTAAATGATGTTGCAAGTGTTTTTTTTTCTTTAGATTCTTAAGTGTTTCAACCTTGCGAGCGAGAATTGAGTGCCAATTTTGATATCGACTTAAATTTTAATTATTGCATCCATAGTCTGCCGGTGCTGTTAGGCCACTCTTGATCTAGAGGAAGTGAATTTTGTCCATTTCCTCTCGTTCTGGGAAGAATTAATGAGTCACATGGGCTCATTCGTTCAATGGAAAAGATCTCATTTATCATAGCTTATTTTTGCTTCTCGCTTTGATTACAATCTACAAATTGAAATAAGAATGCACCAGCATAGGCTACTCATATCAATGTTTATAAATTTTGACTTCAGGAATTCGATGTTGTTCTCGTTTTTCCAATCACCAAATCTT
>NC_073692.1:20296358-20303858 GCF_029784155.1 Uranotaenia lowii
TGGATCAGAAGAAGAAATGGAAACAGAAGCTAACCAACCATCACTCCCCGTTGAAGCGAAAACTTCCACGAACGATGACACACCAATGCTGAAAAAGCAAAGGTTGAGTTCAAAAAACTCACTTCCGCTATGTCCAACTATGGAAACCGAAAATACCAACGAGACTCAACGTCAGCCCGAAATCGTTGTAAAAAGGAGAGGTCGACCGCCAAAAAATAGAAATGACCAGAATGGAAAAAACTAACCGACTGATGAATGAACTTGCACTCGAAAACGGACACGACTTAGGAAATATTGACAACGAAACTAGAAATTATGGTATAAATGACAGGAACCCAACAGGACATTCTAATGGAACAAATGGAATTAATGGCACCAACAAACGCGACCCAACAGGAAATTCTTACGGAACAAACGAAACCACACAGCCTAGCAGCTTTATTGAAAACTGGTTGGGGACCGGTGAAGAGAAAGTAACCACCCCACCCCTTAATATAGGGGAAGACGATCGAGGAAGCGGGAGCGGGGCCGTCATACCTCAACCCGTGCTCTGCCAGCCTACTCATCGTTCTTCCAGTTCAAGGATACCCGAAAACGCACCAAGCATAATTTCATGGAATGTGCAAGGACTTAGACCTAAAAAAGCCGAGCTTGATATCATAATTCAAGAACATCAACCGCAAGTTATCTGTCTGCAAGAGTCTATGTGCCATTCCCGAAATTGCCCCCGTATAACTGGATTTAAAGTTTTCCATCGACCTCGACAGAATGGAAATCGAGCAGCAGGAGGAGTTGTCACGGCGATTAGGGAAACCATCGAAAGCGAGGAAATCGATATTGAAAGTCCACTTGAGGCTGTAGCGATCAAAATCGGAACACCGTTCAACGTAAACGTACTCAACATTTACCTGCCACCTAGAGAAAACATCGCCAACACCGAACTTACTGCTCTTATCAACCAAATCCCGAAACCTCTATTGATGATCGGAGACTTCAACGCCCACCATCCATTGTGGGGCTCGAACCACGTCAGCGTTCGCGGTAGAACGATTGCCGATTTCGCAGAGGAAAATAATCTGATTGTGTTAAACAACGGAGAGCCCACGTACGTTGATCAGCGTCACGAGAGTATGTCGTGCCTGGACTTAGCTCTTTGTACAGATGAGCTGGCTTGTCTACTAGAGTTCAATGTGTCACCGGATGCCTATAGTAGCGATCACTTACCCATCATCGTTGTTTTTCCTGGAACAATCACACCACCAAAAAGTCGAGCTAGGTGGAAAATTGAGGACGCCGACTGGGAGCAGTATCAAGGGGCACTCAACTTCCTTCGAGACAATAACGTGGAACGCCAGGTCGAATATATTACTAAATCTATCCTGGAAGCAGCAGAGCTTTCAATCCCTAAAACGAAAGGAACTGTTGGGAAGAAGTGTGTCCCATGGTGGAACAAGACCATCGCGGAACACGTGAGAAAACGGAGAAAAGCACTGAGACAGCTGAAAGCCAATAGATCAAACCCCGACCAATTGGAAAGTAATTACCGAAATATCAATGCTGCTGCGAAAGAAGCTATTACAACAGCGAAAAGGAAAAGCTGGGAAGAACTTGCGGGTAGCTTTTCGTCACAGACCCCCTTGAAGGAAATGTGGAGTAACTACCGGAGAGTTCAAGGTAAGAAAAGGAGCAACCAAATCAACTCGATCCATTACCAAGGCCAAACAGCAACTGATCCTCTGGCCATGAGCGAGATGCTAGGCGACGCATTCGAAAAAGTATCTAGTCAAAGTGCGTATAGTGAGAATTTCCTCTACTACAAACACCAAATCGAATCCAATCCGTTAACCATTTCCGCCGATTCGGGCTACCACAACCAAAACTTCAGCATGTATGAGCTCGACGAAGCCCTTGAAGGTTTGAAAGGTTCCACACCAGGACCAGACAATATCCATTACGCGATGATCTCACATCTCTCCCTTGATGGAAAAACTCTGCTCCTAGAAACATACAATCGCTTATGGGATGAATCAGTATACCCTCAGGAATGGACGAAATCGCTCGTGGTTCCTATCTTCAAAGGTAAAGGACAGCGCACAGATCCCCTCAACTATCGCCCAATCTACCTTAACAGCTGCATTGGAAAGGTTTTCGAAAGGATGATTAATAATCGACTTGTCCATCTTTTGGAAACAAAAAGACTTTTTTACAAACACCAATACGCTTTCCGAAAAGGCAGAAGCACAGCAGATCATCTGTGCACCCTGGAAAAAATTATTCGCGTTGCTTTCAGTGAAAACAAAATAGCCCAAGTAGCCTTTTTGGATATTAGCAAAGCCTACGACACCACCTGGCGCAGACTTTGCCTCGAACAGTTAATTAGTAATAACATCGGCGGAAAAATGGTTAGTTTCCTTCAAGAAATGCTACGCAACAGATCATTCCAGGTGTCGATCAATGGCAGAACGTCGAGCAACAAGGTCATGGAAACAGGCCTCTGTCAAGGGTCCGTGTTAAGCGTAACCATGTTTCTACTGGCGATAAATACACTAATCAATTACCTACCAACAAATATCCAGTGCTTGATTTATGCTGACGATGTAGTTTTGATCGCAACTGGCGAAAACGCTGATCAGACGGAAGGAAAACTCCAGGCAGCATTGAATCAATTAGGAAACTGGGAAACAAAAACAGGATTCAAAATATCTGCAGGAAAAAGTGCAACTGTTATTTATCGCACACCGCATAAGAAGAAACCGTCAAATCCAACCAAGCTGACTCTGAATGGTGTGTTAATACCGCGTAAAAACCAATACAAATGTTTAGGCGTTACCTTCGACCAACATTTGAAATATCGAGCCCACGCTGAAGAGGTGAAAGCTGCCTGCCAACAAAGAGTCTTGTTCATTAGAAGTATAGCTGCTAGGACCTGGGGAGGAGATAGAAACACCCTCTTGAAACTGTACCGAGCGACCATACTGGAAAAACTGTTGTACGCAGCCCCAATCTTATCAGCCATGGATGGTAAAATATTCCAATCTTTGGAAACCGTACACAACGCAGGACTTCGAGCGATAGTTGGAGCTCTCAGGACGAGTCCCGTCGTTAGTCTTCAAGCGGAAACCGGAATTCCTAGTTTGAGAACACTTTTCGATCAGCGAACCACACTATACACTGCTCGATGTCTAAGCTTTGATCGCACAGAGGAATGCACCGAAACGGATGGCACAACTGTTACCAGCATCAGTAGCAGCAGCAGTGAAGGGGGCGCAAGCTCCGACGAAAGGTGGGGAGAACGACCAAGAGTGCAGCCCAATTCTTACAGAAACAGAGGACAAAATCTAATGACCGAATTAGATCTCCATTTGCCGAGAACAGCAGTCTTCAAAATTCCAGATTGCCCACCATGGCTAAGATCAAAGCTTAATGTTGACAAAAGCCTCCACCACGAACTTTCGCAAGGCGCAACATCGAACGGCCTCAAACAATTTTTTCATGAATTGCGACAAACAAAATATCGCATCCACAGATCAATCTTCACAGACGGATCCAAACAAGACTTGAAGTGTGGCTATGGCATAGTAAGTGAAGATTATGTGTTTCGAATGCGACTGAACAGCATAAGTAGCATTTTCGCAGCAGAAAGCGCAGCAGTGGAACGAGCACTGTCCTGGATAGTTGACCAGCAGGTACCTCGAGCTTACTTATTATGTACAGACTCGATGAGCGTTGTGACAAACCTCGAAAAGTGCAAGATAAACTCCAGATGGAAAGACTCTGTACAAGTCCTACACAATCGAATCGTCGAAATGGGATCCGAAATAGTCTTCTGTTGGGTCCCCAGCCATATCGGGATCCCCGGAAACGAAAGAGCTGACTTCGAAGCAAAAAAGGCTTTGGAATTGCCAGAGCAAGTCGATCAAGTAGTCGACTACAAGGAAATACGAAAAGTTGTCAAGTCACAGTCTACGAACCGATGGCAGATGCAATGGCACACAAGTCTGAACAATAAATTGCGCGAAGTTAAAAACACCGTTCTACCGTTTAAAGCAGCCATATTGGGAAATCGAAAAGATGACGTTATACTAGCTCGGTTACGCATCGGACACACACTGCTCACACATGCTTTCCTTTTGGACAGAGTAGACCGCCCGCTTTGCCCCAGATGCAACGAAGTTTTGACCGTCAAACATATTATCGCAACGTGCCCACAACTGGAAGAAGAACGAATCAACCACGGAGTGCCGGGTAATCTTCGAGAGGCGTTGGCAGACGACAGAGAAATGGCAATGAAAGTGATAGAATATTTAAAATCCATTCAATTGTATAACAAAATTTAGTATTAATTTGTAACAAAGAAATAGCGAGGGACCGAATGTCAAAAAGGTCCTTAATAAAAAAAAAAAAAAAAAAATAAAAAAAAAAATAATAATAATAAAAAAAAAATAAAAATAAAAAAAAAATAAAAATAAAAAAAAAAATAAAAAAAAAAAATTAAAAAATATATACATATAACAATAAAAAATATACATAAAAATAAATAAAAATGTATAAAAATATATAAAAATAAAAATAAAAAATAATAAAAATAAAAAATAATAAAAATAAAAAAAATCAAAAAACATAAAAAAAAATTTAAAAAATTAAAAACAATTTTTAAAAAATTATAATTGAAAAAAAAAAAATAAAAAGTGAGTGTTAAATAAAAATTGAAAAAAAAATATAAAAAACTATAAAAAAATAAAAAATTATAAAAAATAATGAAGATAATTAAAAAATTATAAAAATAGAAAAAAAATTAAAAAAAAACCCAAAATCAAACGCTTTTTGTTCTCAACTTTTGCTTTTGCTTGTTATCAAAATAATCCATTTATATTTTTTATTATAGACATCATTTTTCGTTATTTATTATCATGTTTGAGACACATTAGGAACTTTCTATTCTTTTTACAATGTTTGCTATTTTTGTCATATTTTAGTCTGGTTTTTTTGGTCTTGAATTTATTGCAATTTTTTATCATTTTTGTCATTATTGAGTACTGTATAAATCTTTTTAATTTTTGTTATGGTTGTTATATTTGAACAACATTAAAGTAGCATATTTTTGATGTTTTTTAAATTATAGACTAGCTAGTCACCTGCAGTGCTGTCAGTTGAATTGTTTTTCGCAATGTCATATGACGTACATACCTGTTACGTCAGCTTATCGTAAGCTTACAACTTTTTCGTCTTCAAAGATACTACGGTTTTTGACAAAGTTGTTCAGCAGATTCAAAAATTTTCTCTGAAGAATTTTTAAATTGGTACAAAAAACGGTAGAAGCCATGCTTCCACAGAGGGAGGAAAAATTATGTAAATTTTTCAGAAAAAATATATATTATTTTCTGATACAAATCTTTAAGGGTAAATACACGCTTGTAAACGTAACTTTCAAATTTAAAAAAACAAAAACCGTGGATGAGTTTTGGTCCAAAGCAAAGCCACCTCATGCTTTAACAAATTCGAAAATGACATCAAATAGACTTAGTTTCTGATTCGCATTATAACAATAATTTATAATCGAGGAAGGTAACTGGTATTTAGTTTTACATAATTTTTTGAAGCAGATTAAACAAATTGAATAGGTAGTGAATTTACATGTTTTCCTCCCTTCGGTTGTCCATTCCGCTTTACTGCACCAAGGAACAAAATCACCACGTTACCTTTTTCGTCTTAGAACTGCTCAGCATGAAAAATTCAGTAGGTTTACATAAATCGTTCCAAGGGTTGGTTCCCGTATGCTTCGTGTATTGTAGGAGCTGAATCGAATTTTCAGAGCATATAAAAATGTTAATTGATCGTGCATTCGGAATGTATTTTTACAGCTCAACATAAGCTTTGCACGAAACCAAGACGATCCAGCTATCTGCATCATCAGTATCAGAAGTGAAAAGGGGAAGGCTAGTCCAGTTGCATCCAGGAAATGGTGAACCGATTAATCAATCTCAATCTATCATGTCCCGCGAAATAGATTACCCACTTCTGCTGAATATGGTCTAATTGCAACTTCAAACAAGGGTCTCCTTTTTTGAACCACGTACCTACTACGATTCAGGCAGATGTTGGTTGTTTTGGATCGAAGGAAATCTTTCCAGTTGTTTTATCTCAGCTGGCAAGCATCCAATATGGATCTGAAAAGTGTGCCAACAAACACGTTTTTTTGCCATCCTCTGACTAAAGAAGACGACTCCCATTCGGATGTTGGTATCGTAATAAAATCCGCAAATCAAACGTGCAAATAAAACCACTACTCTGTTGCTGGGAATTGACGGCAAAGTGACACACACGTTTCTCTCTCACTTTTTTGGTATCCGATAGGTGGTTGTTGGAAATGCATGAAATTGCCGATGGGGGCCTCGCGGGATCGCGCAATCTTCGAGACGGCGACGTTGATTATGACGTGTGACATTAATATCTCTAGTCGTAGCAGCAGATTTTGGCCGCTAATCCGTGCTGTAATTTTGTGGTAATTTTTCACGCGAACGTTTTTTCTCTATATTTTCATCTGGGAAATTTAGCGCATCTCGTTCGCACAACCAACTTGGGGCCCAAGATCTCCAAATACGCAAGCACCTAGAAAAATCTTACAAACCAGTCAGTCAGTCAGTCTGTGGTGCAGAATGCGGTACCGATTAAATGTGGCAGCCTCTGAGGGTACTTAGCATTTGAAAATAAACATACGGGGAGCTGTCATGTCATGTGGGATTGAAATTGAAACTGAAACTGAAACTACGGCTACGAATTGCATAAACAGGAGGGTGACAGTCGGCAGGCGTTGTAGGTTTGCTTCGAGTGGTGCGTTTGCTAGTTACGCCTCAAAGGGTGGACGTGGAAGATCGGATTTGACAGGTGTATGGTTTTATGCTTACATATGTTATGTAACGTGAAGCTTGAGCGTTAAGCTGGATTAGAATAGGTTTAGAATTGAATAAATTGAAAGGGTGTTTGAACAAATCTTTCTTTTACATTTGCTCAAACAAGATTTGCGGGAACATTTCAGACCAACACCCAAAAGAGACTTGATAACCAACGTGTCTTTATAAAGTACGCGAAATTCGAATATGAAAAACACATACATATTTCTGGTTGAACAAAATACCAACAGTGTGTTATAAATACTCTTAAAATAAACATATACATACTGTGATTCTACTCCGAAAATTTTGAATGTTTAGTATTTTGTAAAAAAAATCATGTCTGGAAGAAATGGCAAAAGTCTCGAAGTCTGAAAGCTTTAACAAAATGTCTGACGCAAGTCCAAAATGTCTGAGAAATTTAGACAAAATCTGGAAGATTGATGTCACTGGACAGCGCTGCTCCGAGAATCATAGAAATAAGATTTGAAAAAGTTGGAATTCTCAACTGAGTGAGGAGCCACCTGATGTTTAGTTTCTTGTTTCACTCAATCACTTTCCTTGCTCACTCATTCACTCAGTCACTCACTGAGTGAGTGAAGCAAAAAAC
>NC_073692.1:20306358-20336358 GCF_029784155.1 Uranotaenia lowii
GTCACACTTTACAGCTCACCTGCAGGTTATAGCTTCTATCCTTGACACAGATGCGGTTTAATAAGACAATTTACGAAATAGGTACCTGTGTGCCCACTCTTGACACGGTTTTAGCGATGGATGCGATCGTCCGAATATTGAGTGAGCCAACGATAGAAAACCCATAAAAGGTAATCCAATTAACACAGTTTTACTATTTCTGCATTACCGATTGGGGCGGCCATATTTCATTTCGGCAAATTGCCTCCTTTTAACTTTCTTCCCCTCAGACGACTTCTTCATTCATAAAACATGCCGGACCGCTTTAAAAAATCCCATAGATCATAATTTCTGACAACCACAACCTTTGGACTCCCTCTGGGACCCATCATTTATTTTTTATTTACATAGTAAATCACCCATCGGTTTGGATTGAATTTCAGGGGACGACCTTTGGGGGCGCGAATCTGTGTTTATCAAACTGCTTACGAGTCGGTTATGATGACCGCTATCAATGGGTTACGCGTTTTGTTTTCGAAGAAGTTTGTTTTGGCAGTTCAATAGGCTGCCAAATATCGATTTTGGACTTTTAAATCATGCGGAACCGGTCTTTTCTACATTCGATTTTGCACACGCGGGGATGGGCTTTCGGTAGTATATCACACCTCGATAGAAGAGGCAATTTCGAAATGTCTGCTTCGTTTAAGTGGGTATCTATTTCGTCGAAAACATAAACCCTGTTGGGAGAGAACCGATGGCGTGAAGGCACCTCGGATTCAGGAATTGCAATAACACGTCAATTAGGAGAAAGATGTACTACCGCATCGACTTTATCTCCGTGTGGTGTCAACAAGGAAAAATGTGGTCCATTCAATCGAGCTTCAGCCAAAACTTTCTTCGTTCAGTCAGTCATTATCCAAACGAACAGAAACTATTTCAAAGCTCCTACCCACTAGCAGGTACTAAATATGACTTGAGTGAAAAAAAAAACGATTGGCACAGTTGTTGTTGACCGCGAAACTTCGAAATGACGCTTTATGCTTTTGAGCGCGGGAGGGGGGGGATTCACGTTGAATTGAAATTTAAATTAGAGAAAAATGAGTCTCTGGCTTAAAACAACTACGAGCAGGCATGGAGTTGTTCCGCGGTCCAATGCCCTCCAAAATAAAAAGTTTAAACCTGGCGTCGCGATGTTGTTGCTGTTGTGTAGTGCAATTGCCAAAATTATGAGCTACCGTCGTTTGATGGTCGTTTGTGTTGTCAGAGGGATTAACTTCTGCAGAGTATAGTAGGTTGAAAATGGGCTACAAATAAAACAGTGAAGGTTGGTTGTAGATTTCAGAAGCGAAAAAAGGTTAGGAAATGTTTTAACATTCAGTTCGCTGGACCTTTACGAGTTTTTTTTTCTCGTTGAAATAAATTTTGCCGGATGTATTATGTCAGATGAAAGATCATAAATAAATTTATCGAAAAAAAAAAAAATATATTTATTCATTTATACTACCTGAACGGTTCATTGAAAGATTTAAGATTCAATGACCCCTCCCAAAACCCTTAAGAGTGAATTCTATTTCTGAGTATACTTACGAGTTGCCACCATGCGTGTATTTGAACTGCGAGCACCCGGGCAAACTGGGCACTCCTCTTTTCTAAGGAAATACGTATTTTCTGAAATAAGTTTTCACGTGGAACAGTTTGTTGTTCCTATGGTATTAATTTTCCAGTAAAAAAGAAATCTCCCTGTCATTTTAACAGAAATATTAAAAAACCAACTAGGTTCTCAAGTGACGAAAATATTATAATTTTTGGGCACAGGCAAATAAGCTCTTATGATCGTTAAATCATCTTGGTCTATAATGTACGTTCCTCAATTTTCCCCATCATTGAATTTTTGATTTTTCACTATATTAAATTTAAAATGGCGTTTTTACCTTAACTTATTGACTCGAGGCAAACAGAACATCATTTATTGGGGCACGATGAGCGTTTTCTATCGTAGAATCTAGCAGCAAATTCAACTCGATGAAATCAACTGAACTAAAGAGCTACTGCTTGCCCGATCAGGAGAGCATATCAAAATAATAACTCAAACGTATTTCACCAAGATATTTACATCTGATTCAGTTATAATTAAGTACTCTAAATTTTCGATTTTAAGTTTCTCAAATCTCAATTATCTCAATTATATCTTATTCTGATTGACAGATTTGAATGGGGTTGAGCTCATTTTTAATGATAAAGATTTTTTTTTCGGATTGTGCTAAAATAAAATGATTATATCATATTTTGATATACGTGCAACTTTTTATGAAACACGGATATCGAAGTCAACGGCCTTAACCGTACTTTGATGAGTTTCGCTCAGCAGATTTATAAATTTGAATCGAATTTTTGAGATACCAAAAATGAAGCATGATTATAGCTAAAGTACTGACATTCCTCTAGAAATTTTTCTCGAAGCATTCATATCTTGATAAGTTATTATTTTGATAGGATTTGTTCTGCCTAATATCAAACTATGCTATCTGAACCAGATATAATCTTAAAAGGAGCATAACAAAAACTGATATAATTTAGCTATGATCGTATAGATTTTTTTTTATATAATTTGAGATATTTTAACATCCTACGAGTACTGAATTATAACTCATTTAGATAGAAAAAAAATTAGTATCAAAATATCTCATCTTGATATTTAGCCTATTGTAAAAGTGTCGGAGAGGTAATAAGAAGACTCGAGTTCGATTCCTGGTCGAGAAGATTTTTTTTAATTTTCCATTCATGATCGATTATTTTGGTTGTTGCATATATCAGTGTGTGTGTGTGAATTTGCCTCGACCAGGATTCGAACTCGAGTCCTCTGATTATCATTCCGACACCTTACCAATAGGCCAAATCGTAAGATGAAACAAGTCAGGCTGTAGCTGTATGATTCAGTTGACTTCATCGAGTTGAATTCGCTGCTAGATTCTACGGAAGAAAACGCTCATCGTGTCCCGATTAATGGTGCTTATACTGCCTCAGGGGGATTTTCATTATTCCCCAACAGTGACTGAGTTTCAGCTTTCGGAAAAAATGTTTAAATTGCATTTTTTAATGTTTTTATCAACTTTTTCAAGTTTCAGTTAGTTAGGAAATAGACTTTTTTAGTGTCTGAACACGAAACAATGATATAATTCACTTATTATAGCTGTTTTTTTATGGTTAAATAAGCGTCCTTCTTAGGTGGCCATTATGCCCTTATCTCCCCTACTTGAAAAAAAAATCCTGAAACAAAAAAAATCCACAATTAATTTTTCTATTTCATTTCTGAAAAGTACAATCATGAGTGATTGGAGGTAAATTTACAAAAAAAAAAAAAACGCACCGACCAAGAATCGAACTCCAGCTCTCCGTAACCTTGCCGCAAGATCAATTCGTCAAGCAATTGGATTTCAAAACTCAACCGATTTTCTTTTTTCGAATCGATCGAATGATGTTTGATCGAATGTCAATTAATGGCCCGCTCATTTTTCATAAATTTAGTAAATTCCGTGATAGCTTGAACAGTGTGAAACCAATCAATATAATTCCTTCCTTCCTCATCTGTAAATGAATCCAATTTTCATAAAAAGTTAATTTTTACAAAGGTCTTATTACCAAATGTTGCTTTTAAATAATTTTGACTATGATAATTTTTTACGTTACTTTACTTGATTTTTTATGCTTTGAATTGAGTTCACGGTAACGTTATAAAAAATCGCAATATTCAGTAGGTACATGTTTTCATTATAACCATATTCAAATAAAAAAAAAAATGCAAGAAACAAAAAAATTCAAATTCAGTTGCCACCATGTCATTTGGTTAATTGAAATTTAAGATGAAAAAAGTTACCAAGTTTTGAAATGAAATTCTGCGTTTTTACTAGTTATCGTTATAACACAAAAAATGTTGAAAATTGCAGATCGTAATTGATTGAATTACTGATTCACTTTTGAATCTTTGGAATTTTATTCATTCAAAATTTGTCACACAAAATCAGGATTTAAAATGCAAATTCCACCTTAGAATAATTTAAAAATTTGGATTAAGATTTCTTAAGTAAAGTTCGCATAGAAATATACATTAAGGTCGCAGTGGAAATTTATACTCAGAATTTAGATAAATAGCCAATTTCAAAATTCCGCACTGAACACTCAGGTTCTAAAAACGTATTCAAAAAAAAAATTGAAAAGTTATCCAACCAATATTTTCATCTTAGTAATTTTTTAGGTTAGGAATCGAAACAAAATTTTAAAATGCTTAATAAGAATAGGTTTCAGCGGAATCTGTTTTCAGAATTGCGGAGGAAAAAAATTAAAATATCAATCAGTAGCAATTAACATCAAACTTGATATGTGACTCCGGAGCTTAGCATCAATAATAAAAATAAAAATAGAAATTCGAATTGTTAATCCATACTTGAATTTAAGTTTTGATCTATACATCAGGTACTCAGTGAAACGGGACATCATGCAACAGTATGGTTAGATGCAACATTTGTTTACCACAGTACTTATTCAATTTTTATGTTGATATAATAGAATGAAGTTATCATTTAATGATGACTAAATAATGATGACATAGTTTCTCACTGTGTGAGGTAGTTTTTTAAAGTTTTTTAAAGTTTTTTCAGTAGTTTTTACTCCTAAATGTATGCAGCACCCTTATCCTTTTTCTTTAAAAACATTTTTGACAGAAAAAATATAAAATCAAATTCAAACCAAACCAGTTGGTGCTTTATGCGTTATGACATCACAAATATATCAAAAACCATTTTTCATTAAAAACAAAGTTTGTTGCAACTTATCCTTTTTCTTAGAAGGGTTAAAATCGCATGTTTTTGTAAAATAAAAATAAAACTGGTGAAACCAATATTGTTCAGACTTCGTCAGTTTAATGTACCATCAACTTTAAAAATTTTGATGTACAAGCGATCTTTTAGTCGGTTTTAGATGACATTGAAGTTGAAAAGTGTTGCATGATGCCCCAGTTGACGGTATATTAAATATTCCAGAATCCAAAAGCCAGAGCTCAATAGAAAAATTCATTATGAGAAAAATAAAAATATTACATGGCATCATATCAAAACCATGTTGACTATAAGGATTTCCCCTTATAAAAATCAAAGTTGATGTGAAAGCCTGGAAAGAAGGTAACATTTTTTGACAAGATTTCGCAGGATATTAAGGTTAAAATAAAGGTTATTATAACTAAAATTATTTGCTTATCCTTTTCTTCCTGCAAATACTGCAATTTTCTGTAGAAATGCCAATGAACATCACTATAATCTGAACTTTTTTTCAACTTTCAAATTTACATACTGAAATTTTACGTTCAACTATTATAAAAATGACAACTTTTTTTGTCAAAATGCCTCTTAAACAAATTGATTTATGTATTTTGAAACTGGAAAAATCATTAAATCGCAATCGGGGAACCCGAAAAAAAGACCGGGAATTTAAAAATGGAGACTCGCTGGCCACCCTGTTCTTTCATTCGATAGCAGTGTACTTTAGTGTCGACATTACCTAGCTTGTAGAGAACTGAAACCAATGCTCAAAGAATTAAATACGAGAATCCTGTCTGTTTTTGCAGTTTTCCTAGAATAAATTTTGTCAAATTTTCATACAAACTTGAGCCTCATTGAGCGATCCCGTAGAATCAAACAAATGATCTGAAATTTGAAAAGGGGCCTGCTGGCAGGTCAGGTCTTGATTTCGAAACTGCCCTATTTTTTAAAGCAACCATAGTGACATACATTTTGAAGTCGTAAAGTATCGCTCCAAATAAGAAAAAATTTTCAGCCAAAAAATTCTACATATTATAGGTCGGGATTCGACAAAACCGAACTGAACTCCAAATTGAAAAAAAAAAATGGTTACCGTCAACTGGGGCAACATGCAACAATTTTCAACTTCAATGGCTTCTAAAAAACTTATGTTTACAGTTAATCGTATCCTTTATGCATCAAAAGTTTTAAGGAGGCTGGGGCATCAAATTGGCGTAGTTAAAAAAAATATTGGTTTCTTCAGTTATTTTTAATTTTCTAAAAACATGCGATTTTCACACTCCTTAGAAAATGGGGTAACTTGCAACAAACTTTGTTTTTAATGAAAAATCTTATGAACACGTATGAAAATTCATAGTTTTTAATATATTTGCGATGCCTTAAAAACTTTTACGCATGACAACACCAATTGCAGTAGTTTTCGGGTCTGTAAAAACAAATTTTCACATTTTTTCTGAAAATAAGGATGCTGCATACATTTAGGGGTTAAATAATACTACGAAAAATTCTACAAGCTGAAATCATGAAAATAAATGTTTGGATGAATGAAATTTAAATGTTTACAAACGCGTGATGCAAAACATTCATATTCCAGCACATGGAAACGAGATTTACAAGGTATTTCTTTGATTTGCATTTTGTTGCATTTAACCCCAGACACCAAACTGAATTTTAAAAATATTCATGTAAAAAAATTGGGTGATTGTTCGAAAAATATTTTTACACCAACAATGTTGGTATAACATGAGGAAACCTGTAAAAAGTTTGTAGGTAATTTTATCAAGCCGATCCGTCATACTGGGTAAAGTTTTTTTCGGCAACAAAAAATGTTAAAATTTGTACATTTATTGCTCGATTTTTCAAATTTTACATAAAAATAAAAAACTTAAGACAACTAGCTTAAGATGCGAGAAATTATGTCATCATCATTTTGTTATCATTAAAAGAAAACTTTATTACAATACAATAAATTAAAAATTGATTCAATGTAGTGTTATATACATGTTGCATCGAACCCCGCTGTTGCATGTTGCCCCGTTTGACGGTATCTATTGCAGCGGATGCGAAACATTATAAACTACCTTCCTCATCAAAACTAGAACATTTTTTCTTATTTTATTAGATTAAAAAAAAAAAATATGTTGCAGGCATTGGAAATAGCATAAATGCGTTGCGCCAAAGTGATCTGAGAGCCACCTTAAAGGAAAAGATAAAAAGCACGTTTTGGTCAAGAACATTGGTTTTGTATGAAATTTTCTTCAGTCTATTTAGTTTTCCGATTCGAAACTATTTCCAGGCTCGTAATCAACTAAAATCTGATTATTTTATAATAAATTATTCTCGTGGTCAAAAACTTCATGTTGTGGATCGTCAGCCTTGGTATACATTTTTGTTCAGCCAGACGTTAAATTCTATTTTCCATTTCTCCTAATGGATTGATAGAATTTCTCATTATTAGTGATAAAACAAGCTTTTTTTTATTACTTACTATCGTTCAGAACCCAACCGGTAAGTTAAAATCTAAAATATTTCACATTCAGAAAGTGCAAAATTTGTATGTCTCGGTTCACTCTGACTTAACGAAAAATGCAATTTTTCGAGCATCAGTCATACTCGTTGGGTTGTGTATAGAGTGTCCATTTCCTGGCCATTTTCGCGTTCCCGGGAATCGGGAATTCTGGTGGCCTGTTTCCCGGGAATTCCCGGGATCCCGGGAAATATTCAAAACAATGTCTTCATCCTTTTTAAGTTTTGAAATGCATCTGCCTATCAAAGCCAGAGAGAAACGAGTTCATAAATGTTACGTTCGAGAAAATACGATCTGCCTGCCTGCTGCGCGATTTTTCATATATTTTTTGAAGTGTTGTGGGTTTTCGTTCAATGAAAACTTTGTGGAATATAGAAAAAAAAATGGCTCCAAATGGTTGCAAAATGTCTACTGCCATAGGAATCGGCATATTCCCAATGAGTTTTGTATGACTACATTTTAAAAAAGAACAATTAGAATGGTTCCGGAGGCTATCAGGCTTTTCTAGAGAAATAATTTCATACGTGTCGGGAATTCCCGGGAATGAAACTATGGTTCCCGGGAATTAGGAATTCTCGAATTTTTCAGATTCCCGGGAATTTTCGACCGGTTAATCCCGGGACGGACACTCTATGCGTATAAAGCGCCTATTCTTAAGCTACTGTATGGCAGTTCAACATTTTGGTCCCTCCTGTGAGAACTAAGTGCAAATACATCGTTATTAAAATCCAATTTTCTTCTGAACGTGATTTCATAAATCATCCAGTATAGTCTTGATACCTTCATAAAAGTCTAAATTTGACGATGAAATGACCAAAAAAGATATCTCATAAATGGTATCAAATGGTAGGGCTGTGATCTTCGAACTCAATTATCTCAAAATCAAGATAATGGCGTTCAGTTTGGTCTGCTCAAATTCCGACCGGTAGCAAAAAAAAAATTCACATGATAAATTGTCCCTCCAACTTCTAAAGTTTTTTTTTCTAGGAGTTTAATTCTTGTAAACTTTTCATCCAGATCTATAGAAAAATGTAGCAAAAAAACATTGTTTGCAGAGGGGAACTCTATCATGTTGAATGCTTGACATCTAAATAATTCGTATTTTTCGTCCTTTCTCGTTGCAGCATCACGATGTCCCTGCCGGGACTGCCCCCATTGCCGAAAAGTCTCAGCGGATTTGACCTAGCCGGTCAGCAACTTCAATCGCATCAACAACACTACTATAACCTGCAGCCACCGTCAGCATCATCCCATGCTCAGCAGCAAGAACATCAGTCACAAGAGCATTCAGCTCATCATCAGCACCATCAACCTCCCTCATCGGCATCCTCATCGCTGCACCCACATCCACCTCATCAACCTCCACCTCCGCCACCCACGCAACAACAGTCACAGTCACAGTACAACAACCATCAGCAGCAGCCATCTTTCAACCACCACCCGACAAATCCGTTCATCCCGATCAATCCGGCCAATGCCGCGGCCACAGTAGCGAATTTGCAAAGTGTCAGCATGGCGTCCCTGGTTTCACAGCAACAACAGAGGGGCCAATCGCCCGTGAGCACCGTCAGCAGCAGCGGCAACAGTATCGTCGCGACGCCCAACAGCGGAAACAGCGGAAGTGGCGGCAGCGGCGGAAGTGGAAGTGCCGTCGTCGCCCGGAAAGCCACCACGACCCTGGACACCCAGCTGGCCGTGTTGCGGAGAGAAATGGTGAGTTTCGTTTTCCTTTTTCTTTATCTTTTCATTCAAGTGGTGGCGTCTGAGGCTACTTTCTTGCTGCTGCGTCTCTTCACATTGATGACGGTTTCGTTCCCACGAATGTCGAGCTAATCAATTTGGGGTCTCGAAGATATCAATTAAGTAGGAGAGGGTCTAGCTTGGCGTGTGAATGAACACCGGCCGAAGCGCGCTTTTATTGAGTGAGCAATTACTTCAGGTGGTCGGCTGATGGTTGTTGGGGATTTTGGAGAAACACGACGACTTTATTTTGCTGAGAATTTTTCAGACTTTCTGGTGGAGCTGCTATATATGAGAGAAAGAAGGGATGTTTGTATTTGGATCATAAAACTGAAAATTGATAACAGCACCATTTTTGGGAAATGACCATGTGAATTCAGTAGCTGAGCTTTTCATTGGAGATGCGAAGTTTTCCAAATGAGTAACATTTTATCGTCAATCTCACTGATGATTTAGAAAATAACATTATCTTTTTTCACAGTTGGTTATGTTGTGTGTTTGTACGTACCTAACCCTCTCCCAGATTTTTAGAGGAAGAGCAATTTAAAAATTTCAATGAAATTTATTGTTATTGGTTCGACCAAAACCTAACAGGTCCGGGCCACATTTTTTAAATGAAAATTTAATAGAGTTTTTAATTTTTTTTTAAATTAATCACAAAAAGGGGAAAAATAACAAAAATGAAAAAGGTTCGTCCATGAAAGATATTCAAAATTGTTAAAATAATCGTGAATATTACAGAAACAACAAAATTGCCAGTTTTTTTTAAGTAAATTGAGACATTGTTTTTTAATCGTCACGATTTTTATTATTTAAATCAATTTGGTAATTTTCATCTTTTATAGCGGTTTCTCCATTTTCTAGCGTATTTGTTGTTGTACCATTTTTGTCATTTTTTTTCGGTATTGGAAAAAATATCCAAATTACGTAATTTCAAAAAATACACACAGTATAAGATATAAAAAAAGTAAAGAAAAGTGTACCGCACAGTAATTCGAACTACGTCCTGGGGGTCTTGAGGGGCCTTCCCTCCACACTAAAAGCCATTATCTCTGGTAAAACAGATCAAACTTAAAGCATGATGGCAGGATCAAGCTATTTTACCAGAGAAAATAACTTTTAGTGTGGAGGAAGGTCCCCTCCAGGCCTCCAGGACTTTGTTTAAATACCTCCGCGGTACACTTCTGTTTACCTTTTTATTTCCATCACCGCAAATGTGAAAAAAAAAATTGACGAAAGCAAAAATAACACATGACAAAAACGTCGAAATTTGCAAGAAATCGAAAGATTAAAATAAAACAAAATGACTGAAATGACAAAAACTATCATCGAATAAAATTAAGGGCATTTGTGTCTTGTCGTTTTTGTTATTATTGTAATTTTCTACATAATTATGATTTTTAACATTTTTGTCATTGTCTCAATTTTTGTCTCTTTTTTTTAATCTCTTTTTTGCTAATTTTGTTATAGCTGTCATTTTTCTCATTTTAATTATAGCTTTCAGTTTTATAATTTTGATTATTTTTGACATTTTTGTTTTTTTGTCATTATTGTTTTTTTTTCATGAATTTCATTTTACTCATTTTTGTCTTGTTTGTCATTTTTGTCACGTTTGTAAGTCAATGTCACAAAAAGTTTAAAAACAAAAATGACAAAAATGACAAAAATGACAAAAATGACAAAAATGACAAAAATGACAAAAATGACAAAAATGACAAAAGTGACAAAAAAATTACAAAAATGACAAAAATGACAAAAATGACAAAAATGACAAGAATGACAAGAATGACAAAAATGGCGAAAATGGTTAAAATGGCAAAAATGGTTAAAATTGTAAAAATGATTAAAATGGTAAAAATGACATAAATAATAAAAATGACAAATAATTACAAAAAATGACAAAAAAGACATAACTTACAAAAATTACAAAACAGACAAAAATGTCAAAAAAGACAAAAGTTACAAAAATGACAAAGTGATAAAAATGACAAAAAGGACAAAAATGACAAAAATGGCAAAATTACAAAAATGACAGAAAAAATACAATTACAAAAATCACAAAACATTAAAATGACAAAAATCATTAAAGTGACAAAAATTAGAAATTACAAAAATGAAAAGAATCACAAAAATGACAAAAAATGACAATAATGACAAAAATAAGAATAAGGTTAAAATTTTAAAAAAAATCAAATAGGGTAAATGTACCCGAACTTGGCCCCTAAGGCATGGTTGACTATATTTCCCATGATTGTAGTCTCCCTGTTATATGTACCTTCAAAAGTCCTTCGACAAATATGATTGCTTACTAGCCTGAAATGTAGTAAAAATATGTCCTTGCTTTAAAGCGGTGGATAATTTGAGATAAACCTGATCAAACTATTGATTGAAATGCTCCTTATTGTGGCCCCCGTTCCGAATTGTGGCCCTTTATGAGTTCCTTAAATTGGCCGCCTCTAGAAGAAATTTGCCTCACTAATACAACAACAGCTCCCACGAATTCGTTGATAATATCCTGGAAGGAAGCACAACAATGTTCTGTGTTGTTTTCAAAAAGTCGAAAGTACGAAGTGTCAACCAATTTTTAGAATTGATATTTCCGTGCAGAATTATAAACTAACGTTAAAAAGTTTCACTTGTTCGTTTCAGTTTTTGGTGTGTTTAAAATTTCTATTATCAGAATGACAATCTAGAACAAATAGGTTCCAAAATATTGCATTGGTTAACATAAATATGTTTATTAACCGTGCAAACAAATCGTTTGTTCAATTTTTTAAAATATAATCATGATAGATCTGTTTCCATTGAAGTTAACATACGATAGTGAATGTTCATATTTTTTTTATTCCACTCCCATAAAAGGAGGAAAGACATTTTAAAAACCATTATGACCGAGGCAAGAAGCAAGCTAAAGCTAAAACTCAAGTAAGCGAACGATTCTTTGAATCATACATACATATTTAAAATGTCGCCCTTAGGAATTTTCTAGCAATCGTTTGCGTACACCCGGATAGCAAAACAAGACAAACTATCGCTCACTCCAGCCAGCCTGATAGAAATAGATTGCATCTCACTCGTTCGTTGGAAGCGAACAACAAATTTACAAGCTGGGTGAAATTCAAGCTGCATCTCACTCGCACTCATGCAAAATCATCATCCAAACTCGGCAGCGCTTCCTTCGCATATTCCTTTCCTACGGAAAACAAATGCGGAAACACTCTGCTGATGCACAGTGATCCATAATATAAAACAAACTTGGTCAAAATATAATTTTTGATTTCACATGAAATTGAAAACAATAAAATTTAGCTCTAAATAACATAATTTTTCAACATTGTAATGCCATTACTTTTTTCAATAAACATAATATTTAGAATGTCATAATTTGAACTTTGTAACCATTCCTTTCAAAGCGACACATATACAGCAAATGTTCATCTCCAGCACAAATAAAATGAAATAAAAATACGTTGAACCTTATTTCCAATTATAATTTTTTTTTTGGTATGGATAAAGTTACTTCAACGTTGAGATCCAAGATATCGTTTCGGATCCGAATCCTGTTGATTTCGTGCTCAGAAGTTGAGAGGAAAAGTTCTAGAAATTTACCAAAAAAAAGGCAGCTAAACTTTTAGTATTATAATTCCAACTAAGATGCCAAATACGCTTGAGAGATAAATAAATTGATTATAGTCCGAAATACATTAATGGTATTTTTAAGTTATTTCAATCATTCTTTTTACTTTCGACCGGTTTTAAATTTCCAGACCACTGTGCACTAACGGCCGACGATTCGGCTGCCGGCTGCCGGCTACCGTCTGCTTTCTGATTTCATTCTCACACATACATACAAACTTCAATTAGTGGAATTTCATGCCAAGATTAGGCGAAAAAAATGTTTATATTTTCTTCAATTTTAGATCAAATATTTACGTTGTTTGGAGTAGGCTAAAATTATATATTTTTTGCCACGTTTTGCTGTAACCAACGGTATTTTTCAGTGATTTTTTCATAGGGAAGTGTGTTTTTAAAATCGATCCGAAAGTGGCAGATGCACTAGCAAGGTAGGTTCATTTCAGATTTTTTCCGAAAATCGTTATTTTACTTCCAGTTCGTCATGTGAAAAAAAATTATTACGCAGTTATTTATATTCAATTGCGGACAAATGCTATGCAGAATGTAGACAAATGCGATTTTCTTTTATGTTTGATTTATTTTATATTTTTAGGCATATGTTTGACATATAAATTACCAAAATGCATTTTGGCATGCCAAGATAAGGAGCATGCCAAGTTAAGGCTCACATACCCTATGCAAGAATCACAAAACTGACGAAAATCTCAAAAATGACAAAAAGGATGTAAATCACAAAAGTGGCAAAAATGACAAAAACTACAAAAATGACCAAAATCACCAATAGGACAAGAATAGAAAAGTTACAAAAATGACAGAAATGACAAAAATTGCAAAAATGAAAAGAGTGACAAAAATGACATAAATGACAAAAGTAACACAAATCATAAAAATAACAAATTTGACAAAACTCACAAAAAATACGCAAATGACAAATTTAACCCAAACGTAAAAAATGACAAAAAAAAGACAAAAATGGCAAAAAATTCAAATTTCACTAGAAAAAGACAAAAAAATACAAATTTCACAAGAGAGTCGAAAAGTACTAATTTGACCAAAATGACAAATATAACAAAAATGTCAAATTTTACCTTAATGACAAATTTGCCTTAAATGATCAAAATGACAAATATGTTAAATGTCACGAAATTCGACAAAAACTATAAAAATAATTCTTTTTATCAAATTGACAAATTTGACCGAAATGACCAAAATGACAATGATGACAAAAATGCAAAAAATTGCGAAAATGAAAAAAGGTTCTTAGATGACAAAAAAGATAAAAATTACTGAAATCACAAAAATGACAAAATTGAGTAATATAAAAAATCTGACCCATTTGAGAAGAATGACAAAAATAACAAATTGACTGATATGACAAAAATGACAGAAATTTCAAATTTAACAAAGCAAAAACATAAACTACAAATATCTCAAAAAAGAAATAAATGATAAAATTGATCAAAAATTACAAAAATGACAAAAAAACCGAAAAACACAAATTTGTCGAAAATGACAAAAATGACCAAAAAATAAAAATTAAAAATAAGTCAAAAAGGACACAAAATGACAAAAAAGCCAAAAATATAAAAAATCAAAAAAAGGCAAAAATTAAATAGCTCACAAAAACTACAAGAATGATCAAGGATTTCAAAAATTACAAAAATTACAAAAAAAATAAATTTATCAAAATTAAAAAAGTTACAAAAATTATTAAAATGTAAAAATTAACTAAAGTAAGAAGAATTTCAAAAATGACAAAAATTACCAAAATGACAAAATTGATGAAAATTACAAAATTAAAGAAAAGTGAGTTAACTTACAATATTGACAAAAATTATAAAATGACAAATTTGATTAAAATAACAAAAATGAAAAAAGTGCCAAAAATGACAAAAATTACCAAAATGACAACATTGACAATAATGACAAAAATTACCAAAATGACAAATATGATAAAATGATGAAAATGACAAAAATGACATAATAAACAAAAATGACAAAAATGGCATAATTAAAAAAATATTGACAAGAATGTCAAAATTTAGAATTTCAAAAATGACAGATATGACAAGAATTACTATAATGAATAAATGACAATTTTATCCCAATTAACAAAATAGTCAAAAATCACAAAAATGGCAAATTTACATAAATGATAAAAACGACGAATGACAAAAATGACGAATGACAAAAATGACATAGATGACGAAATGACATGAATTAAAAAAAAAAAAAATTACAAAAACAACAAGAAATATATTTTCATAAAACGACAAAAATCATTAAAATGGCAAAAATCACAGAAGTGACAAAAATGACAAAAATAACATAAATTACAATATTAACAAAATTATCAAAAATAACGAAAAATCTTAAAAAATCACAATGATATTAAAAATGACAAAAATCATTGAAAATGAAACGTGACAAAAATGGCATAAATATTGACTAAAAGGCCTAAATGACAAATATTTCGAAAATGGCGAAAGCGAAAAAATTACAAAAACAAAAAGAATATCATATAAATCACACAAATTAAGAAATTACAAAATTCAAGAATGACTTAAAGACTACGACGAATATCACAAAACTGATTTAAATGACTAAATAAGGCTGGAACAAATATCAATTTTTTCTTTTGTCACTCCCCCGCTTCGAAATTTTCAAAATCCCGAAGGGAGGAATAAATAAAGTTTGAAGTATTTTAAGATAATTTCAAATAAAAATTCAAATATTCGAAAGATTACAAGACCAAGAACCAACTTTTTGAAGATGGAAGTTAATTCACATTTTGTATTCTTGATTTTATCGAATTTTTCGATAAAAAAAATACATGATTTATAGGTTTTAGCTTAGCTTAGCTTAGCTTGATTGACTACTCACATCCACCTTAAATCATTGAACCTGAAATGCAACATGAAAAATATACTAAATCAAAATCAAAAGTTCCTTTTAAGCTTCATCAAGCTTTAAATTAATTTTTTAACCGATAAAAAAACAAGCGCATTTCAAATTCAATGATCGCAAGCGTGGCTCAGTAGAACGAATTCCACATCGCCAATGGTTGCTACTCCGTGATTGACCGAGGCCATCAATTTTGTCCAGAGGTCAAATGAATGGTATCTGGGATTGACAGCACATCCACAATGAACAAAACTTATGCTCTCTCTTTACACATCAATAACGGCGCCGGCCACGTCCTAGTAGTCAATGGATAGAAGGAAAATAGAGAAAAAGGATTGAAAGAATAATAATTCACGCTTTAGAACCGAGGTTACCTCTGCATCCTAGCAAATCAATTTTTTGGTGTGGATTGGGTAAAAGGATATGATCAGGGAACACTTTTGACTAGTGTTATGCAATTTGGGTTAAAATCCTAATTTCCTAAGCTCCTGTAATTTCGTATTGAAACTCTTCAATTCAGATGATTTTTCAATAACTACATAAATAACATTTAATTGCCATTACAAGTTTTCGCATAATTAACTCCCTGCCCTAAATCAAATTTACCTAAATTTACTAAAACCCAAAACAATTTTTGATAAATTTAAGTGGATCATCAAATTGCAGATGATTTGAGTTTCGATAAATATCTTTTTGGAAGGCATCATCTAATTTCTTTTACCAGAGCTACAAACTTTTGGTGTTTTTGGTTTTTTTTCTCTATTTGATAAAAAAAAGCAAATTCTAACACTATTTTTAGATCTGATCACAAATTATCATGATCGCATGATAAAAAAAATAAATTAATGAAAACTAAAATTTTTAAATTATTATCTATTCACAAGTTTCTAACTTATTTGATTAATTTTTATTTAAACAAATTTGCCTTTATTTCAGCATTTTTATAAAATACCTGTGTAGCAAATGTAGTTTTTGTTTTTTTCGATTATATTGTCATTTTCAACTGTCAGCTACAATGTTAAAAATTTAAATTAAGTAGGATAGTAACTATTTTCAACATATTTTTCCAAAAAAAGCTAGAAAATTCGCATTTATTTTAAAATTGTTTTAAGACTTCCTGGAAAACTAAAATTTTTAAGTATATACCAAATTAATCAATAAGCTTTCTCTGATTCCTCTCTGCAAAGATTTGAAATATTGAATTAGGAATTTGCGTTTTAAATGATGCCATAGAAAATTTTTAAATATTTTTCGAGAGCATTACCAAACGCTATGAAATTCGAAAAAAAAAGAAAAAAAAATAGGTTCGAGCTTCTATAAATTCATTTTAACAAACAATTCAAATGATTCTACTATATTAGCATTATTACGATCCAGTATTAGTTTAATAGTATAAGCAAATTTTAGTTAAAGTTTAATATACATTAAGGTTTTCGTTTACGTAGTTTGATTTTGCTCAGTTTGTCTAACACGGCTTCTTTTTACACCCTTTTCTGCCATAGGTACGGTTCTTCCACTCGGCTTACGCGAATCAACACGTTTTTGAGCGAATATATTCTAGTGTTATACGTTACTGACTGATTTCATACCGCGTAAAAAACCATAGGATAATATAACAAAAAAAAAAAATATATAAAAATGAATAACCTGCCAATCCAATATTTCAATATTTATTTATTTTTAATCAACGCGGGTAAGTTCAGCCTGTATATTATTAAATTTCAATCGGGTGCCCATATGAACGTTTAAACAAACTGCATGCAATACTTATTCAAACTTGCTTGATTGTATTCAGAATAGAAAATATGTTAATTATTTGATTGCAGAATTCGATTGCTATTGAAATTAAGCTGTTCATCTATCCCAATACATTCTGTGATCTACCTATTTCAGTTTAATAAACGGCCTTGTTTTCGTCTATTTTTAACCGTTTTCCTCAAAAACTTATTTTCGTGTGGATATTTAAGATCTTGGAAATCAATGATCCTGAATCATCCTAAACATTTTGGTAGAAATCGATGTGATTTGACTATCACGATAAAAAATGAAATTTAAATAATGACAACGCCTGAAAAGATAAGCTTACTTCCAGAAACTAAACAAATAAAATAGATTAATTGTTCAGTTTCTAAATTTGTTCGACTATTAATCATTAATCATCTCTGCCTAGGGCCCACCTTAACCTCATATGAAGCCCAGTTCAAGAGCAATTATCAGGGAAAAAAAATAACATCTAAGAGAAAGCTAAAGCAATCCTGCAATCATTCGAAAATTTTTGCCTTTCAGATACCGGAACTTGATTTGATCCCCGATTCAGTAGATTACAAAAGTATTAGTCATTATCTATCACTGTAAGTTTATAAAATTTTTGATCGGATTCAAAATAAGGCAAATATATAAAAAAATAAAATAACATAAAACTGATACTTAGCTTGCAAATCTTTCGGGCAGGATATAAAAATTCGAGATTTTTCGCTTCACATAGAGGTTGCTCAAATTCTTTCCATTTTTGGTGTCGATATTTCGGTTTTGTTTTTGTTTGGTTTTGCCACCAAATGACATTTGCTAAGGCGTTACGGTTCATTTTCCTCTGTACCATTAGTAACGCCACGCCGAGGGTTATTATCTCCGTTACACCGTTGCAACGTTGCAGCGTAACAACTTCGTTACAATATTAATTTTTGTTAATTCACTAAAAAAAAGTCCTGGCACCACGGACCACTTATGGCGGAACAAAGCGGAAACCGAACCGGAGAAAACATTCAGTAGTACACAAAAAAATCATCTTTATCAGCAAACAAGACCTCGAACAAAAAAACTTTAAGCCACTATGTATTTAGCACAAATTTGGTAGAAGAAAACAAACTTTATTTCACTTTTTTGCGAGTTGTTCGCGATTAAATCAATACTTTTATGACCAGTAGGTAACTAACAAACTATAATCTAGCAGAGATGCCAGCACTCAGATCAAAAAATACATGATTTATAGGTTTTATGCAATAATATAGTCTGCAATTTGGTTGCATACAAGCTTTCGTGCAATTTATTCCAATTTATTTGTTTTTCGCATTATTTTTTATTATCCCCCCTTCGCGATGTTCCAACTCCGAGTGACAAAAGAAGGATTTGAAATTTGTTCCGACCTAATTTGAAGACTAAAATGATGATTTTTTTTCTTCTCAATAAGGCCGGAACAAATTTCAAATCCTTCTTTTGTCACTCGGAGTTGGAACATCGCGAGGGGAACATTTTGGAACATTTCCCATACAAACCTAAAAGTTAAAATTTAATCATGTTAACGATACTTAAAAATTCTTCAAAAAATCATGGATGATTTTTGAACCAAGACGAAGCTTTTTAGACCCCAGGTTTTGAGAGATTCAAAAATGATCCGAAATCGACTCAGTCTAATGAGTATTTTATGAAGCTAATTGAAGCTAAGCTAATTCCATATTTAAATTTTGATAAGAAACGAATTGTTTCTTAGAATGTAGAGGTAACCTCGGTCTTAAAAAACAAATTTATTTCTTTTATGCCCTTTTCTGTTTTCCTATCTATCTATTGACCCTTCGTTCATGATTTTTTATTTTTCCTTAAAAATGATTTTGTACAGTTAAAAATGAATAGTACATCAAGAAAAAAATTAAAATAAAATACGATTTTCCCATTTTTCCATACATTAATTGTTGCAAACTTGTTAATTTATGAAAAGAAGGGATAACTTTCAGGACGTGGCCGGCGCCGTTATTGATGATCAAAGAGAGAGAGAATATTAGTGTGCATTGAGAATGAGTTGCTTATCCCAAGTATTATTCTTTTGACCTCTGCGCAAAATCGATTGCCTCGGTCAATTACGGAGAAGCAATCATTGGCAATGTAGAAATATTTCTACTGAGCCTCGCCTGCGATCATGGTTTTCAAAATGCTTTATTGTTAAAAAAAAGTTTGAGGTAAATCATACATTAAGAATTAAAAAAAACTATCAAAATTTTTCAGTGAAGCTCACTTTGTAGAAATTAAAGCGTTACTCAATGAATCATTTCACAAAATTGTTGATCTTGAGGATCGACAGGAAAAGGAGTTTATTAATCCTATCAATGCAAACGTGAGTCAAAAGCCAGAACAGGTTTCGGTCCGGCTCTCAACCGCAAAGTGCCTCACTTCACCGGTCGGTTTGCTTCTTCAGAGGTCGGTACGGAACTTCAGAAACAAATATGATCATCATAAACAACAACATCAACAAACCAGATCTGGTTGGTGGTGCTGGTGATTGAAGCTTTCTTTCCGTTTTGGAAGGTTCACAATATTCAGTTTTTTTTCTGCATATCCCCTTCGGTTGATTACCATCGACTCGTTTGACAGCTACCGCAACCCCAAGCGAAAAAGTACACCTTATTTACTTAACCAATTTGGAGATTGAAGTGATGAACAGTTTGAGGTTTTCGACCCCTGCCTTATAGGGTTGTCAATATGAACAAGTAAGACTCGACAGTTTTTAAGAGGATGCTGAATTAAAAACCATTTTGTTGGTGATTGATGAGATTCGAGTGTTTGACATTCACAGGAGACACAATCTGCGTCCACCCATCCCCGGTAGATGTTTTCTCAAGACTGAAAAAAACTCTTTAAAATAATTACAATGAGGTGCTGAGTTAACAAAATGAATCGCAGAAACTCGTTAGTAGCAACTAATCTGTCGTGGCCACAACCATAAATCACTGCTGCTGGAAGAACTAAGAACAAACCAGTCAAAAAGTGTTCTCAAGTTAAAGGGGTTTGACTCAAGTACAGCAAAATGAGTCCCACGTAAAATTTTAGTTAACGATTATCACCCACAAACAAAGGAGGAAATCGCTGAGTTGTGACCTTTTGAATATGAAAAATTAGTCCACTCAATCAGAAAACAGTTTTAAAATGTTTTTCCAAGTCCAATCAAGCTCTTTTTTGTTCCAATCACTGCCCATTACTAAGCGAACGAATCACTTACAGAACTGGCTCCCGACTGGCTTAGAAAGTTTTCCACCCCAAGTGTCCCCACACACCCCTCCATATTGATGAAGATTGGTTCCCATTCGTCAAAGTCGGAAGACGGGTCCGCGATGGCGCAGAGATGATGGCAGATCGTTATCGAGACACTAAAGGCCCGCAACTTCTGCTCTTCAAGCTTAAACTTGATTTGATCCGTTTAGTAGAAAAAAAAACTTGTCTAGTAGCAGCGTCAAGCAAAAAGACGGCAGCAACTGACAGTTAGTGGAGGGCGGGTGTGCGCTATTATTGATGCTGGCTGAACTAACTAAAGTCATCCACGCAGGCAGCGAGTCGCTTGGTTGAAAAAAAAACGACTTAGACCCACTTTTCCGGCGAGACCTTGTAACTACTTTCGCGCGGACACTCTGCACAGAGATAAGTACGGGAAAAGCGATTAGGGTTACGGTTTCATTAATGAACTCATCCATTGATGAATAAACAACTTGAAGCAAAAACCAAAGTTGACCATTTCAAAAAAAATGTCGAATGAAAATCTTCAACATATTTTTTTTCTTTTTTGAAGTTAAACTCCAGAGAAACAACTACCCTAAACTAGCTTTGACCTACAACGGCTAACGTCAAATGTCCATTGCCGAGGTTCCCAGTATCAACATAAAAAAAGTGCAAAGGGGCCTTCCCGAACTTAAGTTACCTACTGATGTCGGTAACTGAGATGGAAGTTCAGCTCAGTAGCTCCAGACAAAAACGAAAAAACAACAACTAAGCGCTGGAACTTCGACTTATCGACCCTTCTCGCTGTCGATTCCAGCACCTTCCCGTGAATGCAATACCCGACAAGAGAGAAAGGTGGCTATTATCGGAGAAAACCTTTCCTCTTACAATGAAGTGGATGACGAAAAAAAAATGAGCAATACTACTTTGACTTTGGGAAACTAAATTAGGGTCTGCTGGAATGAAAAGGAAAGCCATCAGTTCGTAAAAACCACTGGATTTTTGATACATATTCATCTTACAAAAAATCTAGGTGTAATGTAAAACCTTTAACAAACTCGAAAGTCCAAGTATGTTTACATAAGTTTTCCGAAGAAATTTGTTAAATCGAACCGATTAGTGTCAAAATGCCAGACAATGAAATCATTCAGTTCAAATTGGTACAGATTTAGTTCGAATTCGATCATTTTTCGAATTAAAACTTAGAAGGATGAAATTGTTCCTGGGCCTACCAGAAACATTTTGCGAAATTGCAACTTGTTTGGTCAACGCTAAAGGATTTCACACGATGCTCAGTTTTGTATGGGATTTTTGCTCCATTTGCTCTAGAAAAAAGGTAAAATCATTTTTAGTTGGCTCAAACTTTTGTCTGCATTGATAATTTTTTCTTCACATTTGAATCTATAAAACATGACGTTATAATGCAAACAAAAAGTTTTTAATGGATGGTATAAACAGGTTAAGGTTAGATTACAAAACAGTAGAATCCCGCTTATCCGATCGAGTAGAGGATAATTTTCCCGCACATATCCGGCCGGGCAAATCTTGGCTATTTTATTTGAAAAACTGACAAAACCCAGATTTTATTTCAAAAATTTCAACTCAAAACCTGAGGGTTTTCTATAAGACCCAGAGATTATTGAATTAAAACCAAGAAGAAAATAACCTGATTTTTTATGTTTGAAACTCATCAGCAGATTTTGACTCGGATTAAAAAAAAATTAATTTTGTTCCATAAAACTTACTCAATTATCTGTTTGGACGCAACATACTAAAAAACTAAAATTTAACTCAATTTGATTTTTTCTTTTTATTTTGCCAATTAAATAAATTAAATAATCTAGGCAAATCCGGGAATCAAATTTCCAAAAAAGTCCGGATAAAACCGGGCAATTTAAAAAAACGAATAACATAAAAAACATTTGAAATACATTTTTTTCCTACGGTTAGATGGCATAGCTCGGTAAATATTTGGATCTTGTATGCACCCGGTGGCCTGGAAAACCAGAGCTCGGATAAGTACTCAAAAGTACTGCGTAAAAGTGCACTCAACCTTCGCTCTCTGGCGGAGGGGTTTCAGAACAAGCTCATTAGGGTGGTCCAAAACAAGAGTATGTTCCCGATTTGTAACCTTGGGACTCAAATTGTTCTTTGGCCTAGCACACAGGTGGTTCAGATTTTTTACCAAAATAACGTTATTGTGACGCTCGGTGACATCGGAAAATATGTTCCTTTATCAAAATGTCTCATCATGAATCCGACTATTGGCTGCTTGGGCATATGGATAGAAAAAAACCAGGGTGGATAAAAATCAATGATGTTTTCAAAAAACATCATTTTTTTTTTTAAATTTAAATCGGATTTTTTTTTATTTAAATCGGATTTTTTTTAATTTAAATTGGATTTGAAGGAAATATTTTAGCATTAGAAGGTTCTTACATCATGTGATAAAGCTGAGTTGCTTAACACTGCTTTATAAAGGCTGTATAAGTGTATTCATGATTCATTCAGATCAACATTCATAAAGACCAATGCTTTTCAAACTAAATCCCCATCGATTCGACTTTGTATCTAACAACTCGAAACGATTGACGATAGTCTTGGGAAATTTTGTTAAATTCCTTCGTAAGGTTTTTCATTTGTAAAGTATGTTTTCGACCACTGTCCCGTCGAATTTTAATTTGTCCACATGAAAAAAAAAAAACCATTCCATTATCACTAAATTACAGGTATTTTATTCACTGAGAAGCTTTGATTTAAATCACTAGTGAAAATCAACACATGTAAAACGTGAAATTCAAATTTTGCTAGAAATATTAAAAATACCAAAAATACACATTAAATAAAGAAATCGATCTAACATCATTTATTACTTATAGCACAGAGAACAGACGTACAAGCTAGCCCACCAAACTTGTGTAAAATATCTAACAATCGTTTTGAACAGTCTTCACGAAAACACGTACCAAGTTCAACTTGTGCGCGAAATTCCAGGCGCAAGTTTTCTCTGCACTTGCACGCAATCTTGAACTTCGGTTTAGCTCGAACCTGAACTCGAGCACATTTATTGCACTCGTGTGCGCGCCCCGATGTTCGTACCCTGGTTCGCTTCGGGTTCGTACCGAGTTTTGTACTCACTCATAGTGGCTGGATTTAATGTATCTATGTATATGAATATGCCATGCCTGGATGTTAAATGCGGTATGGATTGTTTTCATTTTTTGAAGTTATGTATGGGTGGTAAAATCGACTGAATTGATTGGTTTTTAAATGATTATTTTTCCCTTGGCCAAAAAACGGACCTGATCAGATCTTAATTTGAGAGATTTTCAAGCTTAGTTTCAATACGTATTGAAAAAAAAAATATTGAAAATTTGCTTTCTGGAGCTAGGTTGTTTTCGGAAAACCGCTGGTTTGATTGAATGTTTGAGATGTGACGATTCATCACTCGCTTCAAACCTGGTATAACAGTTTTTATCTTTTTAAAGCATCTCAAAATACTCACATGAAATTAAAAAATAAACTCATATGTCAAAATATATAAAAATTCAATGACGATAAATGGAAAACAAATAATCAAAATGATACAAATGGTAAAATGAAAAAGATACAAAGATGGTGTCACTGTCCAAAACGACAAAAAAAAACTTATAACAAAAAATATAAAATCTATGAAATGATAAAAAATGGCATAAATATGAAACTCACAGGTGCTAAGTTGCAATTTAGGAGTTGGGTTATAAGGATTTCGTAGCGGTAAGATGTTTAACTTCTTTTAACTTTACTTTTAAAATTCCATTTATTTTTTCCTGATTAACTAACAAGTGATACTTGAATCTTTTAATTATTAACTGCTTTTATCGCATTGTTGTAAGCTATCAACGATCACTGGAGATCATTTATGAATTCACTCGTCTAAATAACTATAATTGATAGAACACAATACGTATGATTCTGAAAAGGCATTGATTAACAGCTTAACTCTGCCCAAGGTTCGCCAAATCTACAGCATTATGGATAATCAGGCAAACACAATTCGGAAAAATTATAGTCACCAATATTCTTTTGTACATTATTTATGGACTGTGTAAGTTAAAATATTTGAAATAATTGTAAACAAAAATAAAGCCAAAAAATGTTTTTTCCCAACAAAACTTAAGTTGAAAAAATATAATTTAGGAACACTATATAAAAAAAAGAATGCTTTTTGGAAAAAAACTACAAAATCAGGTTGGCATTGACGTGTTTTGTTTTATAGACCAGTGTCTTTAAGAACGACTCAATTTGAAAAAAAAAATCCTGGTTTAGCAGATTTAAGTAAGAGGCAGTATAATAGTGATTAAGCCTCAAAACGATTGAAAACTAATTTAAAATTGGAAAGTCGAAAAAATTCAATACAAAATAAAAAACATTGAGTTTTAATTCAAATTT
Organism: Uranotaenia lowii; assembly: GCF_029784155.1. Lineage (NCBI taxonomy): Eukaryota > Metazoa > Arthropoda > Insecta > Diptera > Culicidae > Uranotaenia > Uranotaenia lowii. The sequence goes on from NC_073692.1 coordinate 20,331,367, forward strand.
CAAATTTAAAATTTTAATTACTAAAAAATTCAAGAGATCTAATTTAAATTGAAATTTCAGATTCAAAAGGCTTTTCTAGTCGCGGCAATATCCAGATGGAGATAACAAATATTTAACGAAAAATTTGTAAATTCGTGCCTTGACAGCTTATAAAGCCATTGATAGGTAAACTTAAGTAAGTAAAACTTTTTAAGGAAATATTTCTGAAATGAAAAAAAAAAATATTTTGGATGTTTTCTGACGTATTTTTATGTAATTTTGTTTCAAACCTCTCAACATTTATTTCACACATTTAAAAAGATAATTTAAATTGAAGATGTGTTTTGCAATTGTGAACTATTATTTGGAAATGAGATTGTGAACATAGAACAAAAAAATAAACTTTAATTGCAAACTTTTAATCACTTAAACTTAAGTTTAAAAAAAATGTGTTTATGTTCTCGTTCATGCTCTTTCAAAAGTTCCTTTTTAAAAATAGAGCAAATTGCATTTTTAACATAAGCACTTTGTTGAGAAGTCTAAAAATACTAAAATACTAGCAGTGAAATTATTAATGCGTACACAATTAATTTGGCAATTAAAAAATCTATTGCTAGTTTGCAGCACTACAAACGCCTGATTTTTTGTAGTTTAAATGAGTAAAATGATAAAACATGATATTTCATTACGCTGATTTTATAGCAAAACAATAAAATCAGCGTAATGAAATTAAGTGAGATTTCAAAACATACTTATTAATCTTTTTTTTTAAGATTTATTCGGTTAAGTTTTAGCAATAAAAATTGATATTTTTATTATTTATTAAAATCTGAAAATTAAAAAAAAAACGATGCAAAATAATGTGTGTGCTTGAATCGAGTTTAAACAATAATGGGTTTTCTTTCAATATTTTTTATTCTAAAAATAATAATGTTTTACACTTTAACTCAAATTTCTAATGCGAATTATCGTTAGTAAAACTTGTCTTTCAAGTCAAAATTTACAATATTTTTATTCAGCTTATTATATAATATTCAAAGGAAAATTGCATAAAAATTCTCAATATTAACCATTTATTGAATTTCTTAAAGGTGATACTTCAATTAAATGTGTTGAATTTAGATTAATACTTACCGGCCATATTGACGGAAAATTATTCACACCACACAATCACTTCCGAATAAAACAAACCATCACCTAAGCTCGAACGCTTGCACTTTTCTCAATCCAGTCGACCAATCTTCACGGCACTACGGACGGCACGGAAAGCACAGAATGAGCTTGATGTTTCCAACTCGACCAATCTTTACGGCACTACGGACGACACGGCAGCTTGATGTTTCCACTTTACGCCTCGACTGCTGGCTGTACCGAGATTTTGAACATGGGTACGCGCCCAGATTTGCACATGAGCTCGAACTTGCACTCTGAACTCGAGTGCGTGTGAGTTTAAATGGGTGCGTGTTGAACTTGCACACAATAATTCGTGTACAAGTAGGTACACGAACTTGCATGAACATCGAACTCATGTTGCACCGTGAAGACTGGTTTTGAACCAATTTTTGTTTTTTGGCTGGGCCACCAGATGTCTCCAAACACACCAAGGAGAACTGTCGAACCCAAACAGAGAAAAAATAACAAAAATTTTGATCACTAACGTGCATAAAAACTTATCAAGAAATAGCCGAATTCATAAAATGTAACGGTATCAAACTTTAAGTAAAATTAAACACGAGATCCTCTTTCACGCGATTTTAATAACACAATCACCGCCTACTGGGGTGGTGCCATTATTGCGAAACGCGAACAACGAAACGTCAAATCGAAGAAAAGAGGCAAATTGAGGCCCGCATACACAATCCATACACTTGACAACCTTTGGCAGTTTAGCTGAAAGAACAGCTGGCCATAAAGAAGAGGAGAAGAAGAAGAAATTTTGATCAGTTTTGAACAGGTATGAACATTCTGGCATGTTTCAAGAAAATTGCTGGTAAAGTTTCGTAACACTTTCGTCCAGTTTCATAATGATAAAATGATAATGATGATCTTAAAAGTTTATCGCTTTTTGCCTTCGAGCTAGAAGTGCCAAGTTTGCAATGGTATGCAAAAGTGATAGTTGAAAGTAACCTGTTTTAAGATGTCTAGAATCAGTTCTGATGGGGAAGGCTGATCGTCAATAATGTTCCTAATTGACTGGACATAGCCGATTCGTCCTCTGATGAGAACCGTTCAAGAAGTGCTAAAACTTAGTTGCTTCGTCTGCCTCAGTGGTGCAAAAATAGAAATGAATAAAAGTTTATCACCGGTACTTTTTATACGGTTTTTACTTATTGACTTTTTTCGGTGAGCGAAACAACTTATTTTTATTTTCAAATTTACGTAACGTTTCGGGATACTCTGGAGGACATCTAATGATGGGTAACGAAAGATAACCCGAAACGTTACGTAAATTTAAAAAAAAATGTTTGACTCACCGAAAAAAGTCAATAAGAAAACCCCTATAAAATAAAGGAAGTGAAATTCAGTCAAGTGAAAAGTAACTCTTATTGTAATTATCTAGCAATAAATTGAACCCATCTATTTTAGAGCGGCATTAGTTTAATTATTGATGAGTGCATATACGATTACGCCTTTTCGAAATCTGGGCACTTGAAAATTTGATTTGTAACTTTTAAACGGCGCAACAGATGGCACTGTTTCAAGTCAATTTTCAACGTATTTTTTGGATGTCAGCATTTGAAATTTTACACACTTTTTTGAAGATTTTTTGTACGAGCTTGTACGTCTGTTCTCTGTGCTTATAGTTATGAGTTATGACACTAACTCGAAGATAATAAATATCACTGATAAAAAATCAAAACTTTCAAAACAAATCACAACGAAATTTTCAAATTAATGATATTTTTGATAAGTCGGTAAAATGATGTTTGTTAGTCTGAGCTAGAAATTTGCGTCAAATAATTTCTGAGCAGTTTAGTTTTAAGTTTTGAAATAAATATTCCCAATACACAGATTCAGGAAAAAAAAATCTTAAATAAATGTCAGATGAGGTAAAAAATTAAACATGATATTAAATAGGGATATGCTAATAATTATTATTTATAGTTTATCTTCATTTACATGTCTTTCTTTAATTTTGAACTGAAAGGTTGATTGAAAAATTCGGATGTAGTGTTTTGAATTTGAAAAAAAATTACTCACGATTTAAAGGTTTATGTTTTTAGAAAACAAAAAAAAATCAGAATTTAAAAACTTAAAAATTTAAAATTAAAAATTTAAAACAAACTTATCAAAAATATTTCTAAAAATTCAAATAGTTTGATTTTAAAATTCGGTAAATTCATTCAACACCAACAATAAAAAAAATGGTGAATACCAGATAAACTAATTTTTGTTAATAAATAGATTAGAAATGAAATATGAAGCATTTTCGAGTTTCATAGTTTAGGGTGGATGTGAGTAGTCAATTAAGCTAAGCTAAGCTAAAATTCGGTAAATTCATTCAACAATTTGAAAAACTGTACTACAAAATTCGGTAAATTCATTTGACAAGTAAAATAAAATATGGAGATAAGAAAGATGAGTTTTTTACCATTTTTTTTTAAACACGTCTTACCATTATAAAAACTTATTTATATAATCTAATTGATAACTCTAGGGAGAAGCATTTTTGTGCTTAATTGGTGCTGGTTTTAAAAATTGATTTGATAGATTTTAGCTTCCTGAACTCGAATCTTTTGTCACATTTAGTTTTTTTTGTGATATAGAGTTTTAAAATTGGTCAGTTTTTTTCAATATTTGAAAACAGATTCACTATCAAACCTACATTTATGAAAAAATCTGATTCTGATTTTGTTTATTATACTTCATTCAATCCCTAAAACAGTTTTTTGCTTGAATTTTATTTTGAGGAAGAGATTGAGACTGCAAGTCTCTAATCCAATGCGGGCACAGTCATGTCATCTTTGACGCAATGCAATTTTTTTTTTAATTTTTGGTATAAAGTTTGCTTCAATCAGCATTGAAATTTGGCAACCTCTTCTTTGGATGTAAAGCTTAGTTCTTTCAGAAATGGGACACTTTCTTTTGCTAATAGCTCATTTAATATTAATCAGACATTCAAAATTTTGACAGCATTTTACTGCGACCTGTTTTTTTTTTCAAAATTTAGAATTCACGCGTTCTTGAGATATTTAGTCAAGTCAAGTCTCATACCAGCATTTTTTATTTTAAATAAGCGAAAAACTAAGTGTAGATCGCTGAAATGTCCTAAATATTTTCTCCGATAAGGTGAAAGTGTTACCTAGTTATGAGTCATTCAAACCTAACTTCAAACAACACATTTTTTCTTGTTCCAGAGCTTGTAAGCTGTGTAGCCGGTACCGAGTTATGAGACAGTTGATTTCTGATGAACGACTGAACTTACGAAAAACCCTATTTCAAACAAATTCTAGCGTATGAACCCTATACCAAGACTGCTCGTGGCAAGGTCCCTAGCATATTATAGTATGTATTTGCAAGTTGATTTGTATAAAATATAACGATTTGCCAAAATTCCGCTCCTGTGAAAAAAAAAAAACAAAAATTTTCAAAACGAAAACTTTGATTTTCACTGTATTTTGAAGCCCAAAAAGAGTAATCTTGTATGTACTCCTCGCAACCTACGATCTCTACTGATCGAATATACTTTAAGTTCAATCTTATGACGGTTCTAATTGATTTTTGTCAGATTTTTCCAGCAGAAATTCCATTAAAAAGGCTTTAAAGGGACTCAAAAATAATCAAATTTTGTTAATTTTGAAGCAGCTGTATCCACTAAATTTCCTTCAGTTTCTTTTAAAAGAGAAGTATTGGACCAAAAAGTAGCAGTAATTGAATGTGGAGGATGCAGCCACCTAAAACACAAATCAGACGAAGTATAAGTTTGAAAAAACTGATCAAAATCATGACTGGAAAAAGTGTACACCGGCCAATAGAAGGCCTCAAGAATTAATTTTAAAAAAATCTTACAAA
>NC_073692.1:20341358-20430129 GCF_029784155.1 Uranotaenia lowii
TGTTGCCAAAATCGAATGTTGCCAAAAACGAACGGGGTCTGTAAATAAATACAAAAATAAAATAAATACAAAAAAAATACAAAAAAAATACATAATATACAAAAAAAATCAAAAATAAATTAAAAAAAAAATACAAAAAAAAAAATAAAGAAAAATAAAAAAAAACAAAAAAAAAAAAAATAAAAAAATAAAAAAAAATAAAAAAAATAAAAAAAATAAAAAAAATAAAAAAAATAAAAAAAAATATAAAAAAATCAAAAATAAAAAAAAATAAAAATAAAAAAAAAAATAAAAATAAAAAAATAAAAATAAAAAATAAAAATAAAAAATAAAAAAAATAAAAAAATTATAAACATAGGAAAAAAAATAAAAGAAATATGTAAGAAAAGATTAAAAAATAATTTAAAAATAATTTAAAAATAAAACAAAAATTAAAAATGATACAAAAAAAAAATTAAACAAATTTCTACAAATTAAAACCAATACTATATCATTGCACAAAACAGATAAATCAAGTAACTTTTTATTGATAATTTTAATAACATCAAGAATACAAAAGGTGAATTAAATCCCATCTTTCAAATTTTTTTTATGGTCTTGTAACTTTCGGATATTTGTTTTTTTTCTAAATTAAAAAAAAAAATAAAATCCAAACTTTATTTATTCCCCCCTTCGGGTTTTTTGGAAATTTCGATGGGGTGGAGGGGTGGGGATGACAAAAGAAGAGATTGATATTTGTTCCAGCCTTATTAAATTAATTTTCTATACTGAATGGTCCTGCGTTGATTCTCTGGCGCATAGGGCCTTGTTAAAACACCTCCACAAAATTAAAATTAATTAAAATGAAATAAAAAAATTAAAGAAAAAAAAAAAATTTAAAAAAAAATATGTTGAAAATTATCTATGCTTTACCTAAATACTTCCAATTCATCTACTTTTTTAGATTACATTCGTTTCACATCTTTGTGTCATTCGCGGCTTTATATCAAGAAAATTACTGAAATCTTATCCGGTATAATTGTGTTCGATGGGCTTGAACGCATCGACATCGGCTCATGACCCAACTGTTTGGCCAACTGAGCTGTATCACAAGCCAATAATTCATCTACGAGGTCAACCAATTTTTGAATCAAAGAAACTTGGATTTTTATGCTTTCAGAAACTGCATGAAAAAGCGAGTTGCAATTTTTTTTCCAAAAAGATATGATGAAAACTAGAAAATCATATCAAGTCTCCCCATTCTCCCCTACATATTTGATGCTTTTGTTATCGATTAATCATGCATGATCATTTCCATTTGCTAAACTTACTATATTAACGTATAGAATCGATTCAACACCTTTAGATAGAACAGAACCTTCAACTTCATCCCTATCGTTTACGAAATCAAAGTGGCACACCTTCAACCCCAAGGTTTGCTATAGTTTTGCATTTGCCGTTCGATTCCAAAATCAATATTCAAAGCATCGTCAGGTAGGTAAAGCAACTGCTCTAATTCATTTTTATTGAAGTCGATTAAGCTTGAACGCCCTGCCTTACTTCGACTTTACCGGTAAACGCTCAAACAAACAGCGGATTCTGAATGGCATTCAATTTAGATTGTAAATCACGATTGAAATTTAGAAAAAAAAAAGATCATTTTCATCAGCGAGGATCGATTCGCCGACGCCGTCGACGAATACACTTTTCAAGTTTCAAAATTACCCAACGGGGTGTTTCCGAAAGGCAAACACACTTCACACCCTCATTACTTGATCGATCGATCGTTTCATTCAGGTACGTCGCCATTCTGTCCGGACCAACCCTGATCACTGGACCACCAATTTCCATACATAGGTTCATGGAGGAGGGACGATGAAGCCCAAGCGCAAAACTCGCTCGTTTAAACGATATTTTATGTGGTTCTTGCTCTTACAACGCTGCATACGTATTTGCTGCTTTTATTCACTCGTCAGATTTATATAGGTTATGTACAAAAAATGAACCAGCCGTTTGTCGAGGCGCTAAATAGCGAGTTACTACTGCGCTATACTTATATGCAAACATCAACTCCCACTGATTTACTGACGACTGAGTCGCTAGCCAGTAGCGCATTCGAGCAAGAGGGCTACCTTTTGCTGAGGCGTATCTATGTCTTTCACTAAGTTAACCGTGCCGATCTGAAAGGTAGCCCCAAACATCAACTTACAACGGTTCCTGCCAAGCAAACTCCAACTTAAAGGTCAGCTGTACCTACTAGTCCCAAATTGCTGTTTCGTTGATGAAGCGCGATATGAGGAAGGTTGGGACTTTTTGGGGTCGCCATGTTTTAGATTCTAGCAACTAGGCTCCAAGTGTGTTTAACTTGATTACCGCCTTTCGGTTGATTGCATTTGCACTTGCACTTGCCCTGCTTCACCTGTTTAGTGCACGAATATTAGCGAACGAAGCCGTTTTAAGGCCGTTATGGTGTGAATTTTGAAATCTGCAAACCTCCCTTTTTCGTTTGCCAATTGCTGCTGCTGCTGTTGTCCTAACCACCTACAGCAAAGACAGAAATGATTCTGATGCGCTTTTCGACTGTTGGAAAGTTGATTGGGGTCGTAATTGACGAAACTTCTTGGTTCGAAACTGAAGTCAGTGCTTAATCTTGAGTAAGGTACCATGTAGAATTTCCTCCTGGAAATGTAACGTAATAAATCTAACTTCAAAACCGTCAGTCCAATCTCTTCGCTGTCTTCGACAAACTCATTTAAAATGCAATTTTATGAAACTTTGTCTTGGGCGTCAAGTTTCAATAACATTCATCTTTCGAGTTAAGAGTAAAATATGAATAAACCTTTGAAAATCAGTTTTTTCGTCATAACTTTTTCTGGTAATATTTGAAAAATCACGGAGCGTGAATGCTTAGCCGCAGTCCGTGGCGTAGAGGATAACCTTCAAGTCTTCTAAGCCAGCGGGAATGAGATTGAATCCCGGTCACGGCACACATAGTACACTTTCTGTGGGTTGGTGGTTTTAGCATTTGTAAGATGCTAGCCATCATATCCTCGAAAGTTGTACGCTTAGAGTTAAGAATAAGGAATTTCTTCGAGGAAACATCAAGTTTCATTGAGATCCTGTATGTGTTTGTGTTTGTTTTTCTTTTTTTTTAAAGCGAGAGAGCTCCAGATTTTCAACCAGAGATGTGTCCGGTTTTTCAGGATGATTAGGCATAGGTTTTCCCTGATTTTTATATAAGTGGTTTTGAACTGCATAATAGACTGAGTCGATTTGGGGTCATTTTTGAATTTCTCAAACCCTGGAGTCTTAAAAGTTTCGTCTTGGTCCAAAACTCATCCATGATTTTTTGTAGAATTTTTAAGTAACATGAGTAAATTTAAACTTTTAGGTTTGTATGGGAAAATTGAATATTTTGTACTGAAAAATGACATCATTTTTGTTTCTTCTATGGAACCGAGCCAGCTGACAGTAACTTCTTTGCCTAATAAGATACGAAGGTCTTGGACAAAGTTGTTCAGCGGAAAATTTCGTTTATGAATTTTTTAAATTGGCACAAAAACTGTCAGCTGGCTCGGTACCACAGAAGAAACAAAAATGATGTTGATTTTTCGGTACAAAATATTCAATTTTCCCATACAAACCTTTAAGTTCAAATTTACTCATGTAAACGTTACTTAAAAATTCTACAAAAAACCATGGATGAGTTTTGGACCAAGACGAAGCTTTTTAGACCCCAGGGTTTGAGAAATTCAAAAATGACCCCAAATCGACTCAGTCTACTGCAAAAGATACCACTGAAGGAGGTCAAAATGTGGAGCGACGACCAAAAAAAAGGTCCTCACTTTGACAGAGATTCCCGTTACTATGATGTATTCCAAAAAAAAAAATACCACTGCAAAAATTTTACAACTATCTTTTTTTTTATTTATGCTAGGCAAAGTGGAACTTTAAAATTCAAGAGAAATAAAAGAAGTTAAGACACGATGATTTTGATGCTAACTTAGATCCGGACCATGGTAATGATTCTCACGCTAATCCAGATACCTTAATCGTGGTCCTTTCTCTGATTCTGAACATGATCTTGAACCCGGATCTTGGTCCTTAACGTTAACCTATTTTGATCTTAATACTGAGCCTGATCATGATACTTGTTCATATCCTGATCTCGATCTTGATACTTAGCCTGGACCAGATCCTAATTCAAATCATGATCCTGATGGAAGTTTTCAGCGTTGGTATTCCGGCAGTTCATTGGAATAACCACTTTTAGTGGCTTACTTTTCGAGGAAACATTTTCACGCCCGTGTTGGATATACTAAACATTGCAAACTCAATTAGGTAATTTTTCCTTAAGGACGTCTTTTATAGTGAATCAATTTCGTGACCAGAAACTCGTTGATGACTTTTTATTGCACTTCTTTAGTGTTGCTGTTGCTGTTCTGCTTTTTTTAAATATAAAATAGAAATATTTTCTTTTTTTAAATTTATTTATTTGAAGTCTCTGACTGCTGCCATACAGACCGAGTATTTAAAATAAATTATCTTCTCGTTCTTTATTTTGCAATATATTCTTCAGAAATACTACCGAATATAAAATATTTTATTCACAGCTTCCAGCATTCCTCTAAGAATAAAATGTTTAAATGTTTAACCCTTCAAAGCTGTTCGCATCGGACAATTATTCGCTTTAGGAGAATTTTACCTGTAGTTTTCAGGCGTTCTCCTGGCCGTAATGCTGATCGATTTTGTTGATAATTTATTTTAGTTTCTCAATATTGTAAAATAATTAGTCGATATTTTTACCAGGTTATCCAAAATCGGTTCCGAATGAAAAAGGTCTAAAAACAATTTATTAAAAAAATGCTCAATTGTTTTTTCAAAACGTCAAAAAAATCTTTCCAACGATGTATAAATTATATGGGGTCTAATGATAGTTTTGACCTCTATCTCGAATCTTACTTTAAAAAAGACATTAATTTTTTGTTTCGCCCCGCTTTTTTCAATGAATCGATTTTCAAAACCCAAATTAAAGGTTTTTCTTGTAAATTTTATTTTTGTGGCTTGTGATATAGTTAAGTTAGCAAGTAAATTTCATTATTATTTAAAAAGAACACTAGCTGACCCGGTGTGCTTTGCTACACTTTCCAGGGCTCAATGAAATTTTGGAGAAATATTTATATTTTGAAATATTTGTACGTTATTTTAAGAAGTTTTAACAGCATTCAGATGCAACTACTTCCAAATAAGCGCTGCAACTGTGTTTAAAATTATAATACAAAAATGATTTTTAAATTTTTTCAAACAATTTTTTTTTATTTTCGAAAGCTGATCTTAAATTTATTTTCAATCGTTTTTTGAATTTCTCGAGCATGCACAAAGAAATTTATCACGTCCCCTCACTGAAATAAAAGTGAGGTCTTAGATCTTTGAAGAAATATTTTTCGTATGCATTTATGCATAAAATTCGTATAGGTGCCCCTTTCCTGTTCACCTCCTGGAAGTCTCCTGGAAGTCTCCTGGAAGAAGAGAGTGTCTCCATGGCAATTTTGATTTCACTTTCTTGATCAGTTTTTGAGCTTTATAACAAAAATTGTGTGATTAGTTCTTGAGCTATACAACAAATATTGTTATGGAATTTACTTACCCACCCATCCAAATTTTATTTCATTTGCCTTATGAGTTCTCGAGATATGACAAAAAATATATGAAAGCCCCCTTCATCCTGTTCATTCTTCCACTGAAAAAGAGAAAAAGAGTCTTGAATAATTATTAAAACACCCCATCTTTTAATACATTCCCATGCCAAATTTGTTTCCATTTTTCCATTTTAATTAGTTCTCGAGTTATGCAAAAATTGTATGGAAGCCGCACTCTCCGCTTTGTATGTCGACTAAAAGGATGAGGAGGAGAGGTGCCAAATAATCATAAAAAACATTTCACGTACCCGAATATCTCTCCATGCCAAATTTGGTTCCATTTACTCAATATGAAGTGTTCGAGTTACGCAGAAAACCAAACAATTGAGTTACAGTGCGCCATCGCAAATCGGATGAAAAATCGTTTTTTAATCCCGATTAAAAAAAGAGCAACGAAGACTGGACACCTGAACCTTAAAAAAAACGAAATCTGACAATAACAACCATACCCTTGAGGAAGACCACCAAAAATGGTCGAAACGTCGAGCATTTCACTAAGAAAGTTGTTTGATTGAAATCCAAGACCGAAAAATATCCAAAAATTAAAGAATAAAGTACTAAACAATCATAGAAACATTCTTCATATCAAAATATCCTTCCATGTCAAACTTGGTTCCATTTGCTCGATTCGTTTCCGATTTTGGCAAGAATATTATATGGAAGCCCTCTCTCTCCTTCCTGTGTATCTCCGCACTGGAAAAAAAAGGGAACCGAACCAAAATAGAAACATTCCTCGTGCACAAATGCATTGCCATGCACAATTTTATTCGATTTGCATGATCAGTTCTCAAATTATGCATACATTTTAGGGCTTGCGATGTAGCTTAGTTGGCAAGTCAGTTGTTTCCTGAGCTGATATCTACGAGTTCGAGCCCAAGAAACATCGAACACAGTTGTAGCGGATAAGTTTTTTAATAAGTTAGTTTTATGTTAAAAAACACTTGTCATTATGGCAAGTCATTAAAAAATATTGGAGAATTTCAAGGATATCAATGAATCCACGCTGCTTGCAGACTTTTTCGATCTTTCTGTAAAGTAAATCCAGAAAATGTGAGAAATAAAATGTGAGTAAGAATCCTAGATTATTTTATTCCTATTTTTAAAAACTAGCACAACTTGAGTTTCAAAGATTCTTTCAAATATTATTTTGTTGGAGATCAATAGAACGAAATTTCAACGAATAAAGTTGATTGACCACCGACAAACAACAACATTCACATAACGGAATAAATATCTACGTCTACATGCAAGTTGATGACGACGACGATATTTAGTTCAGCTATCAACGAAAGACAGCGCAAAAACCAATTTGCACCTCCTAATTACGGGACCACTTTCTGCAACAACAACATTACAAGGAGGAAAAAAAACAACCCCTCAAAATGCACCCGTCCTCCTGTAATGCACCACCGAAAGATTAAATCAGGTTTGGACACGCGAATCTCGGCTTGGTCGATTGCATATAAATATGTTTGCTGCTGCTGCTACAATATGATCCAGATTAAATGCTTAATCATAGGGTTTTTGATACTTTTGGTTGTTGAATTGTGTATATGTAGGTAGCAATGAAAAAGAAGCATACCTTCCTACAAGAGGTATCATGAACCGAGAGAGCGTTGATCATTATCCATAATTTTCTTTGGAACATGTTTTTTCTTCTGTCTGATTTTTTCAGTTAGGCGTCCGGGGTGCATGACTCGAAGATAAATTTCAGAGTTTTCGTTGTTTACTTTTCACCCGTCAATTTTGGACCGGTATCGTTTTGCGATTCTTATGGGGATATTGAGCCGATACGTCCTTGATAATATGTTTTTGTATGGTAACCAGGGTAATGATATATGGGTTTTTATTCGAAAAATTGTGGGGTACAGCTCAGGTTCATAGCAAGGTTGCTGTTTAAATCAACAGTAAATATTTTACCGATAATGTGTTAAAAATCCAACTTCTAACCAGATTATTTTAACACTAAGGCTATGATCATTTAGTATCCGGGCAGTTACAAACGTATGTATTTTAAAAACTATTCATTTGATCGAAAAACTTTCTATGGAGGAAATGAAGGTGTTAGTATGGCATTTAAACTAAAAATATTAAAAAAAAATATGTATCAATGATTTCAAGAAATACTCTAACTTTTTCATAAAATCTCTTTTTTATCTTTGCACACTTTTTTCAGTCATGTTTTGATTAATTTTTTTTACCACAAAACCAAAACCTTTGCAAAATCATAATATTTTACACAAACTCACCTGGAAAAAGCAATTGGAATCTGGTTGGAACCTTTTCATGAGTTGGTATCTCGAAGAAATTGATCTCTTAAATCCGGTTTTAACATAATTTTTTTTGTCCATCAGAACACATCTGTCATATTGCGTCAAAACCGGATGCACAGATTGCGATCTTTGGATCTGATCATTATTAGTTATTTACTTGGTGTCTACTTGTCAGGCAAAACTTTTTGCCTCTGCCGGAAACGTATATTTGCATTTTGTAGGGAGTCTTCATTCAGTTATCCCAAATAACCATAAACTTTTCACCATATTTATGATCAAGAGTTGCACTCCGATAGTTGATTTGAACTTCGTGTGGATCCTAGAGTGGCTCCTTATACTTAATAACCATTTGGTACGAAAAAAAAAATCAGAAAAAATCAACAGTTCATGAGCTTTCGAGTCAACAATGAAGAATTTTCGAGGCACAAAATGCGCAAAAGGAGCAAATTTGTGCAAAATTATTTTTATCATGTCTTTTTGCATAGTAAACATCTCATACACACGTAAACTTAAAAATCTATCAAAAATAGGCAAGATAGTCCTTTTCATAACCAACACAACGCTACTAAATTTTTGCATATCCGAGCTCTATTAACGCAGCTATCACCAAAATAAAGTGCCCGGATACTAAATGATCATAGCCTTACTCACTGATAATGCTTTATGCTTTCATAGCTGAACGCCTTAAACTTGAACTCTAACCTCAATTCGTACAATTTGTAAACAAATTAGACAAACATTTTACGTTCAAAGTCCAAGTTACTGACGTAGAATCGAAGCCAATAAAAACATACCCATCAACCAACAGTAAAAAAACGCTATTTTAAAACCTACCAATCCAAGGCTATGGAAAAGAATGCAAAATCAAGGCTCAGTGTTGTCGCCTGTGTCTGTGCAATGGAATGTGCCGAATTCGCACTTTCGAGAATGTGTTGTAGTCATTCAAAGAAAACTGAACTAAGTTGGGTTTATTTTTTGCAAATTTGCTTCGTACAAAAGCCTTTCATTCAGCCATAGTTTACGTTTGCGTCTGTCGTTCGAAAGCAGTAACCTTATAGTGTGCTGTCTGCAGTAGGACGCTCCCTCAATCAGCTGTAATTTCGTAGGGCTTCTTGACCCGGACGTGTGCACCGCAACCAGAATCGGATTGAGGTTATTGAAACCGTTCTGCATCGCCGTTCGAACCTTCGATGAACTTTTCCGCTCGAATGAGGGACAACCGGAGCTAAGCGTCCACGAACTTTTAAGCCAATATAGTGTGTAAAACAGACATCTCCGTGTGTTTGTTTGTGCGGGGTGTAGAGAGAGTGCTGCAGTAGGTATATGACGGGTAGAGTATTGCATTTCATCCACGTGAACTTTCGACTTCGCGGAAATAAATCTGCGCTTAAGATCCCAGTCACACAATCACGCGTTTTGCGACACAACAAACTATAGGAATAGGTTGATCCTCTTTGACAACCGGAGCGGCACATCGTCATCATCTGGTCATCAGGGGTTCGTGTTCATCGAACCCGGACCCAGCTCGATTTAGTTTAAATCCGAGGTTCACCCCTCGGAGTCACTTGGCGGATTTGTGCGCAGATTGCACCTCTCTTCCGAAACGACGAACGAACGAACGAACGGTATTAATGAAATAATACAATAAAAGCACCAGAGCGCGTTCGCTCTGGATTGGATATTTTTATCACGTCCCGCCATAACCGAGGTCATTTGTATTCAATTTTGTAACTGAATTTCTTGTCGATACGTGATCCGGTGCTTTTGCCTCGATCATCAGCAACAATACCATCGTCGTTACCATCATCATCTCTGGCGGCTCCGTTTGCCGGTTAGCTCATAGGTAGGTACTTCTTGGGAGAGATCCGCAAACAACAACAAAAAACCGCATCCAACATGATCCGGTTGCAGCGCATTCTGACTTTCGAATCGTCCTCCCCGGCGGGTGTAGGCGACATTCATACAATGCCCGGACAGAGCCGGATTCAGGGATTCAAATTTCAGATGGTAGCTTTAGTCAAATCTGTGGTCTAAGTTTATGTCATTATTTGGTTGTTCCTCACCTGCCGAAAAGGTTATTTTTCAAATTACAAACCAAGCTTAGCTTTATGATAAGCCATATGACTGCTAAAAAATTTTAGTCATTACAAAGTACAGCATGACAACAACACGTTTTGTGTTTCGGGGTCCAGGCGTACGACCAAAAGTGGTCAGGCCGAAAAATGTTAGTTCGTAGGTCGTAAGGCTGAATAGGACAAGGAACTGAGTAGGACATATGGTCAAAAATAGGTTATTCGGTCGAATGAATGTAATGCCGAATGATAATCAGTCCGAATGGATGTTTAGCCGAATAGACATTAGACCGCATGGTCGTCAAGCCTAGCGTAATGGTGCAATAAGTTATTTGGCCTGAGGTTGTTCGTCATTGGACCTTAGGCGTAATGGTCGTTAGACCGGATGGACATAATGCAGAATGGATGCTAGGGCGTTTGGTAATTAGCCCCCATATTAGTTAGTCGAATTCCGAGCGCCGAATTCTGTGTTTTTGCGAAAAACAATTCTGAATTTCAGCGATTTTCACCAAAAATAATGTGATGGTTTTCTTTGATGCGATTTTTTTTTTCGATGAAAAATCATGTGAAATAATCCCTTTTTACAATTAGCTTGAAAAAATCAATCAACATTATCAATCCTATTTTTTTTCATTCAAAGTTGCATACGGGGATTTTTTTTATTATCTGACGGGTTTTCGCCGGAAGTCTTCAGATCTTCCTCAAAATTGAAAATTTGATTCATTTCAGATTTTTTCAGATTTTTAGAATTTTCAGTTTCATTTAGATTTCGTTTAAATTAAAATAAAATTGAAATATTAAAAAGCTAAAAAACTCTGTTTTTTTTCAATGGAAATCTTAAAATAGCACCCAATACGCATTGAAATTTAACAGATTTTCATATAAAGTACGTTAAGATCTTCAACATAAAAAATTGTAAATAAGCTCTAAATAGTGTCTAAAAGTACCGTCTGCATCGCTGAATGTTCAAAAATTTTCATTTCAACAACTTCTTTAAGAGCTATGAAAGAAATAAGACGATAAATCTCTTTTTTTGTATCGTTAACAACATCTACATTCGTAAAAATGAACCAAATTTTAAATTTTGGCGAAGATCTAAAGACCCCCGGCGCAAATTGTCAGAAAACAAAACCCCATACCACGAACGAAATTAAGAAATTTTTTTGAAATCTGTGAATATTTCCAAAATGCTGTGTTCTGTGACACAGATTCTGTGATGAAAATTTGCTGGACATTTCGTGAAATTATAGATTTTTCTGTGATTTCTGCGACCTTTGTCACAAGTACCCAACTAGTTTGCCAGCATAGTGGAGATTGGAGTTCAAGTCATCTACGACAAGGTTCATGAGATCGAATTCAAGTCATGGCATACACAGTGCACTTTCTGTAGTCCGGTGGTTGTAGCTTTTGTAAGATGCTACATTAAAACCAAGCTTAAACCAATAATAAAGATAAAAGTAAACAGTTTAACATTGAAAACTATAGATTTTTATAAACGTGGAATCGGCCTGATTATAATGCAACCAAGACATTAACCGAACTCACCTGAACTAGGAAGACACAGTTGATTGAAAACAGCTATTTTTTTATAGTTTTTTAATATATCTCGTATAAGTCTGAATATTTTTATTGAGTACTAGCTGACCCGGTGTGCTTTGCTAAACTTTTCAAAATCAAATAATATTTTCAAATATTAATCAAATTTTTATTGTTTTATTGGCATTATTTCAAATAAAATTATAACATAATTCATAAGCAATTGCTATAAAATGAGAGCTGCAGCTGGAGTTTCGAATTGCAACACAAAGATAACTTAAATTAATATTCTTAATCTTGCTTTATAAATTTGTTTTAAAGATCTGATAATTTTAATCTGTCTGGAGGGTCTCAAATTAATCGTACGCAAACAATCTAACTTATAAAATATGGCTGTTTTTGCTTGATATGTTCTGGATTAATGCTAAAAAACTGATAAGAGAACCACCTCCCCTGTCTTTCCCTTCACCCCCTGCTGAATGGAGGTCGTGGTCTTTAATAATCATACCCATTTTTCGTGACCAAAAATCTTCTTATATCAAATATAATTCCATTCTTTGATAAGCTTTTAAGCTTTACAACAAAATGTATATGGAGCCTCCTCCTTTCTTCCCCTCTCTACACTGTAAAGCATAAGGGTCTTTAACAATCGTAGAAACATATCTCGTAAATAATCAAGTACCTTTCTATGCCATATTTGTTTCCATTTGTTGGCTTCGTTGGCATAAATTGAGAACTTATTCTAACAAAATTGTATTGGGCTCACCTCCCTCCTCATATGTACCTACTCACTGAAAGGAGGATGGTGTATCAGATAATCAAAGAATCATACCAAAATGATTTTCCATGTTAAGTTTTGTCCATTTCTCAGGTTTTAAAAAACAAAAGTTAAATGTAAGCCTACTCTTCCCCTTTTTTATCCCTAATTCTACTGCAATAAAGGAATTGTTCCGCATAGAAAAAGTATTTTTCGTACTCAAATACTTTTTGGTTCCAAATTTAGTTCCATTTGCTCGATTCATTCTCGAGTTATGCAAAAAAAAATGTATGAAAGCCCCTCTTTCCCCCTTTTATATCTTTCCGCTGAAAAAAGGGGGGGTTTCAATTTATAATAGAAACATTTCTCGTAACCAAATACCCTCACATGCCAAATATGGTTCAATTTCCTCGATCAACTCTCCAGTTATACTGAACATTGTAAGGGAGACCTCTCCTCCCCCTTTTCATACACCTCTTTGAAAGAGTGAGCGATATCAAATATTCATAGAAGCATTTCTCGTACCCAAATATCGTTCCATGCCCAATTTGGGTCCATTTGCTGTTGTAGTTCTTGAGTTATGCAGTAAAAAATGTATGAAACTCCCTTTCCTCTTTCCTTTCTCTCTGCTGGAAGAAGAAAGAAGTCTCAAACAATCATTTGAACATGTCACGTTCCCAAATACCCGCCCATGCCAAATTTGGTTCCATTTGCTTGATTAGTTTTTGAGTTATGTAAAAAATTATAAAAGAGGCCCCCTCCCCCCTTTATATCTCCCTGCTGAAAAGAGGGTGGGGTCTCAAATAATCATTGAAATATTTTTCGTATCCAAATACCCTCCCATGCCAAATTTGGTTCCATTTTCTTTATTAGTTTTTGAGTGTTGTAAAAAATTATAAAAGTGGCCCCTCCTACCTTTATATCTCCCTACTAGAAAGAGGGAGGGGTCTCAAATAATCATTGAATTTTTTTTCGTATCCAAATACCTTCCTGTGCCAAATTTGGTTCCAATATCTCGATTAGTTTTCGAGTTATGCAAAAAATTGACTTTTGCTTGGGAGGCTCCTCCCCCCTTCATGAGAAAGGGTGGGGTCGCAAACCATAATAGGAACCTTCCCCGGCCTCCAATACCCCCATATGCCAAGTTTCACGCAAATCGGTTCAGTAGTTTCCGAGTCTATAGGGAACAGACAGAAATTCATTTTTATATATATAGATGTTCTACAAAACTGTGTCATTTTAAATGACTCAAAACTCTTTTGAACATACCTTGCATGTATAAGCACTGTCTGAAAAAAATATCGTTAAAGAATCAAAATTAAAAAAAAATATTTTTAAACCCTTCTAACTTTTTATAGTTAGCTTCTACGATGTTGACGTCTTCAATAACATTACTATACTTTTTATTATCTAAAAACTTGCTAAAGACATAATAGCTCTAAAATGAAAATTACAAAAAAAAAAATTCTATCTTACTGTTAGTTGCTTTTCTCACTTTTATCAAAAGCTCATTTCAAAGTACTTTTAATGTAGGTAAAGTGTCCCAAAGACACTATAGTAGAGTTGCCATCCGTCCCGCAAAAGCGGGACATGTCCCGCTTTTTTAGAAAATGTCCCGCCGTCCCGATTTTTTCTTAAAATGTTCCGTTTTTTATTTGGGAAAATTTTTGTGGTAGACTCAACCCTCTTCATCCACTTCAAAATAGTTGGTCAGTGCTTTATAAAACGCTTCTCATAAAATCTCTCCTCGATTATTTTCAACTCCTGCCATTTTTTTTTCTCTCTAATCTTCTTTAATCCTATGATTTTCGGAGCCCAAGACCCAACATCGATCACAATTGTACCGGATATGCTTTTCAATGACTGTCCGCCAAATGCATCGTTGGTATAAGTCGCAAATGACATAAAGATTTTTTCGTTTCACCGAATATAATTACCAAAAAATTACACTGAAAAACCTAAATTTACACTCAATTTTAATTCATTGATTCAACCCATCAGAATCCGGGTAATTTTATCTATAAACCTACTATAATATAGTATATGATTTCACAATTTTCAACTCAAAATCCAGACAATATCAGGGCAAATATGGTCAAAACCACGGATTTATTCAATAAAAATTCAAAAGAATACGCTTGAAAATATATTTTCCATCGAATCACATCAGCAGATTTAAAATCGTTTTAAAGGCTTCCGTAAAACTGTTTATGATTATTCAGATAAAACAAGCTTAAAAAACTCGTTTTTGGACGTCAAAATAAAAATTATATTAATTAAGATTAATCACCGTGATTTATGTTCTGAAATTAATTTTTACGGCCTTATCGGTGAAAGTTATGTTCTCATAGTGAGAACATTTCAAGAATTGAAAATTATAGATGGATAGAAGAAGATTAGAAGAAAATTATAGGTGTTGAAATGAGCAGATAGAATTTTTTTAAGAAGCATTTTCACCACATACTTAACTTTTGTTCAATCACGGATCAACTATTTTGAAATGTTAGAATCGGACAGGGTTGAGTCTAACACAACACAATAGTTGATCTTGCGTGGTTCGCACCGCGAAACTTGCAGTGCGAACGAACAAAAGGAAAGCATGTGGTCGCTCTGAAAAGCTCCCCCTTTTCAGAGCGACCACATGCTTTCCTTTTGTTCGTTCGCACTGCAAGTTTCGCGGTGCGAACCACGCAAGATCAACTATTGTGTTGTGTTAGACTCAACCCTGTCCGATTCTAACATTTCAAAATAGTTGATCCGTGATTGAACAAAAGTTAAGTATGTGGTGAAAATGCTTCTTAAAAAAATTCTACCCGCTCATTTCAACACCTATAATTTTCTTCTAATCTTCTTCTATCCATCTATAATTTTCAATTCTTGAAATGTTCTCACTATGAGAACATAACTTTCACCGATAAGGCCGTAAAAATTAATTTCAGAATAAAAATTATAATAACTCGATTTAAGTGTTTTATTTTTTTCCAAATTTTGGAAATAAATTTAATAAATCGGTCCAAATCCAGGCTTTTTTCTACCAAATTTTGAAAAACGGGCCGGGCCGAACTTTTCCTAAACTTTGTGTCAAATATCAGGGCAAGTCCGGGTAAAATCGTGCAATCTGGCAAGCTTATCTTAGCATCACCATAAGCATCAGGTACAGTTGGCGTTCCTTGAGCATGTTAATATTTTTCAATTGAAGAAAATATTCTGAAAATTGCCTCCAAATGATGATGGCTTCAGATGCCTAATCCCTTGAATGTAAAGTTCGAGGAAAAAGTCAAATTTTGGATCAAATAGGACAGGACTACCGAGTGAATATAAACTATTTTCAATCAAACAATAAATGAATGGACGAGTCGAATTAAATAAACTTGGTAGATGTTCAAAAGCGGCTGCTAAAAATTTAAAAGCTTTCTTCAAATACCGGATTTTAAATTACTCAGAACTACGACATTTTCGACTTGAGTGTTCCCAGTAGATATCCATAGATGGAAGTTTTCTTGAGAATTCAATTTTTTAAATAAATTTTGTTTATCCATAGTTTGTTACTTTCTATGAACTATTTTAGCTAAAGGTTATATGTATATTTGTATATGAATGGTCATTGAATTTAGGTGGTTTAAAAGAGTTTCGGAAATGTCCCTCTTTTTTCGGCGATGTCCCGCTTTTTTCGTGGAATGTGCCGCATTTTTCTGAAAGTTTATGGTAAACCTACACTATAGGTAACTAGTTTCCCATTCCTATCCCATTCCCATCAAAGAAAAAGGAGGATGAAATAAAAAAACACCGGGAGATGGCCCATGCACTGCGTTTTGGTTTTGGTTATCGGCAGTGGCAGAAAGACTATGACAGTAAACCGTCATTTGCTAACCGACTGAGATGGTGCACTGGGTAAGATATCAGGCTGGCAATCCGATATGAAAATGTTGCTGTGAGTTCAATTCTCACTATATATTTTTTTCGGGATGAATTATCCTATTGGATGAAAATTCCATAAAATGTTTTTTTTTGTTTCGCTTGAATGTAGTGGTAATGCATCCAGGGCTCGGAATCATCGAAAGGAAAGAATGAAACTGAAATTTCCTTCTATTTGTCTCACTTTAACAAATTTCAATTTCGAGCAGTTCACTTTCGTTAATCAAATGAAAGTGAATCCACTAATATTCACTACTCGGGTTAAACAAAGAAATTCAAATGTCAGCAGTTATGAATTTCAATGATGCTTTTAACTGCCCGCAATCAGCGTCATTCAAGTTCGACGTCACTTTCAATGAAGTAAAACAGGCAGAGGCAGCAATTAGCCACTGGGCTACAATGATATAGAATTTGTCTATGTATCGTGTGACCAACATCTATTTGCTAAGCGTTAGTGAATCTCGTTTTTAACCCTTTAATGCATGACTTTTTTTAAATGAGAATTGCAGTTATTGAGTCAGTGAAATAATAACATTTTAATTCGAATAACACAAATCAACAGGTTTTAAGTCGTTCTTTTGAGTATTATAAAAGTTATGGCCCATCAAAGTTGAAAAATATTTTTTTTAAATCTTAATTAATTTCAATACGAATTTGCAAATTTCTTCCAAACTTTGTCAATTGGCTGCAGGAAGGTGTTTGTGATTGATTGAGGTTAAAAAATGTGATAGAATTTGCGAATCTGAAGAAATATCAGCAATTTTCTAAAAAACTACTTTTTTCGAAAAAATAAATAAATTTGGATTTTGAATTTTTCCCGCATACTTTATTCGATATCTCACGGAAACATTGAAATACCGTAACAAAAATACCATGAACTAATTCCTTTTAATCTCTAGAACGTTTTTTGTCCATACACCTTTCAAAAATATCCACGCGTTTCCGAGATATTTGGATTTAGATTAGTGTTGTTTTAAAACAACACTATGCATTAAAGGGTTAAGCTTTTTTTTTGCCTTGAGAGCTTCAAACCTCAAATCTGAGTAAAATAGCTTAAATCTGACAAAAAAGCTTGAACCTGAAAAATGTGCTCCATTCACACGGATTGTATAGCATTGCAGACAGGGTTGTCAACTGTTTTTCGAAAAAGTCTGGAAGATTTTGAAAAAATGTCTGGAAATGTGGATAGCAAGTTTTTTTGTCGCTAAATCTCAATGTTGTAGATAACTACTAATCTTATGTTTCTGTCAATATCAGTGTCACGTACAGTCTTCACGAAAACACGTACCAAGTTCAACTTGTGCGCGAAATTCCAGGCGCAAGTTTTCTCTGCACTTGCACGCAATCTTGAACTTCGGTTTAGCTCGAACCTGAACTCGAGCACATTTATTGCACTCGTGTGCGCGCCCCGATGTTCGTACCCTGGTTCGCTTCGGGTTCGTACCGAGTTTTGTACTCACTCATAGTGGCTGGATTTAATGTATCTATGTATATGAATATGCCATGCCTGGATGTTAAATGCGGTATGGATTGTTTTCATTTTTTGAAGTTATGTATGGGTGGTAAAATCGACTGAATTGATTGGTTTTTAAATGATTATTTTTCCCTTGGCCAAAAAACGGACCTGATCAGATCTTAATTTGAGAGATTTTCAAGCTTAGTTTCAATACGTATTGAAAAAAAAAATATTGAAAATTTGCTTTCTGGAGCTAGGTTGTTTTCGGAAAACCGCTGGTTTGATTGAATGTTTGAGATGTGACGATTCATCACTCGCTTCAAACCTGGTATAACAGTTTTTATCTTTTTAAAGCATCTCAAAATACTCACATGAAATTAAAAAATAAACTCATATGTCAAAATATATAAAAATTCAATGACGATAAATGGAAAACAAATAATCAAAATGATACAAATGGTAAAATGAAAAAGATACAAAGATGGTGTCACTGTCCAAAACGACAAAAAAAAACTTATAACAAAAAATATAAAATCTATGAAATGATAAAAAATGGCATAAATATGAAACTCACAGGTGCTAAGTTGCAATTTAGGAGTTGGGTTATAAGGATTTCGTAGCGGTAAGATGTTTAACTTCTTTTAACTTTACTTTTAAAATTCCATTTATTTTTTCCTGATTAACTAACAAGTGATACTTGAATCTTTTAATTATTAACTGCTTTTATCGCATTGTTGTAAGCTATCAACGATCACTGGAGATCATTTATGAATTCACTCGTCTAAATAACTATAATTGATAGAACACAATACGTATGATTCTGAAAAGGCATTGATTAACAGCTTAACTCTGCCCAAGGTTCGCCAAATCTACAGCATTATGGATAATCAGGCAAACACAATTCGGAAAAATTATAGTCACCAATATTCTTTTGTACATTATTTATGGACTGTGTAAGTTAAAATATTTGAAATAATTGTAAACAAAAATAAAGCCAAAAAATGTTTTTTCCCAACAAAACTTAAGTTGAAAAAATATAATTTAGGAACACTATATAAAAAAAAGAATGCTTTTTGGAAAAAAACTACAAAATCAGGTTGGCATTGACGTGTTTTGTTTTATAGACCAGTGTCTTTAAGAACGACTCAATTTGAAAAAAAAAATCCTGGTTTAGCAGATTTAAGTAAGAGGCAGTATAATAGTGATTAAGCCTCAAAACGATTGAAAACTAATTTAAAATTGGAAAGTCGAAAAAATTCAATACAAAATAAAAAACATTGAGTTTTAATTCAAATTTCAAATTTAAAATTTTAATTACTAAAAAATTCAAGAGATCTAATTTAAATTGAAATTTCAGATTCAAAAGGCTTTTCTAGTCGCGGCAATATCCAGATGGAGATAACAAATATTTAACGAAAAATTTGTAAATTCGTGCCTTGACAGCTTATAAAGCCATTGATAGGTAAACTTAAGTAAGTAAAACTTTTTAAGGAAATATTTCTGAAATGAAAAAAAAAAATATTTTGGATGTTTTCTGACGTATTTTTATGTAATTTTGTTTCAAACCTCTCAACATTTATTTCACACATTTAAAAAGATAATTTAAATTGAAGATGTGTTTTGCAATTGTGAACTATTATTTGGAAATGAGATTGTGAACATAGAACAAAAAAATAAACTTTAATTGCAAACTTTTAATCACTTAAACTTAAGTTTAAAAAAAATGTGTTTATGTTCTCGTTCATGCTCTTTCAAAAGTTCCTTTTTAAAAATAGAGCAAATTGCATTTTTAACATAAGCACTTTGTTGAGAAGTCTAAAAATACTAAAATACTAGCAGTGAAATTATTAATGCGTACACAATTAATTTGGCAATTAAAAAATCTATTGCTAGTTTGCAGCACTACAAACGCCTGATTTTTTGTAGTTTAAATGAGTAAAATGATAAAACATGATATTTCATTACGCTGATTTTATAGCAAAACAATAAAATCAGCGTAATGAAATTAAGTGAGATTTCAAAACATACTTATTAATCTTTTTTTTTAAGATTTATTCGGTTAAGTTTTAGCAATAAAAATTGATATTTTTATTATTTATTAAAATCTGAAAATTAAAAAAAAAACGATGCAAAATAATGTGTGTGCTTGAATCGAGTTTAAACAATAATGGGTTTTCTTTCAATATTTTTTATTCTAAAAATAATAATGTTTTACACTTTAACTCAAATTTCTAATGCGAATTATCGTTAGTAAAAC
Organism: Uranotaenia lowii; assembly: GCF_029784155.1. Taxonomy (NCBI): domain Eukaryota; kingdom Metazoa; phylum Arthropoda; class Insecta; order Diptera; family Culicidae; genus Uranotaenia; species Uranotaenia lowii. The sequence goes on from NC_073692.1 coordinate 20,361,303, forward strand.
TTGTCTTTCAAGTCAAAATTTACAATATTTTTATTCAGCTTATTATATAATATTCAAAGGAAAATTGCATAAAAATTCTCAATATTAACCATTTATTGAATTTCTTAAAGGTGATACTTCAATTAAATGTGTTGAATTTAGATTAATACTTACCGGCCATATTGACGGAAAATTATTCACACCACACAATCACTTCCGAATAAAACAAACCATCACCTAAGCTCGAACGCTTGCACTTTTCTCAATCCAGTCGACCAATCTTCACGGCACTACGGACGGCACGGAAAGCACAGAATGAGCTTGATGTTTCCAACTCGACCAATCTTTACGGCACTACGGACGACACGGCAGCTTGATGTTTCCACTTTACGCCTCGACTGCTGGCTGTACCGAGATTTTGAACATGGGTACGCGCCCAGATTTGCACATGAGCTCGAACTTGCACTCTGAACTCGAGTGCGTGTGAGTTTAAATGGGTGCGTGTTGAACTTGCACACAATAATTCGTGTACAAGTAGGTACACGAACTTGCATGAACATCGAACTCATGTTGCACCGTGAAGACTGGTCACGTACTCTATCTGACTCTCAATTATACTTATAAATTAATCATTTATGATATTACCATTTCCTGCCATATTACACTATAACCAATTTTCATTCTCATAGTTTCTTAGAACAATTTATGTCCTAAACCAAAAGTGTGGAATCGTCTGGAAGTCTTGAAACCTGAAAAAATGTCTGGTGAAAGTCCTAAAAGTCTGGAAGATCCAAACAAAATATGAAAGGTTGACATCACTGATTGTAGCAGCCTGCCCGGCACCTTTTACGTCATCAAGCAAATGTTGGTTTATTCCTTGGGCGCCAGCAAATTGTTGGTGTGTATTATTGTTTTGCAGCAAAATCTTTAAAATTTTGATTGTTTTCAGATTTCCTTTTTTTTTCTGCATTATCTTCTTTTCTTCAGCTTCAATGTCACACAGATCAATATAGTTTGGAAAACATGATTTAAAACGTTTTCAACGATTTACAATACTTTCGACTTTTATTGTTATTAGCGTTCCTCAATAAGATATTTATTTTAAAATTATTACTTTTAATTTAGGAAGAGAAATCACCGTGAATTTGTTTTTGAAATTATTTTGCAAGTCTTTCGGTGAGAAAGAAAGAGTTGAAATGAAAGAAAAATAGAAGATCAGAAAAAAATGTAGGGTGTTGGAAAGAGCGAAGAGCATTTTCAGCACATTTTTGGCCTAGAACATGATCGTAGAACATACCATAGCTTAAAAGTAAAAGTGGAAAAACAAACTATTTGACTAAATCATCATTTTAATTAAATAAACCTATTGTCATTAAAATGACAGAAAATTTCGGATTCTGTGTATCAGCTATAAAAATAGTTTTTTTTCCATAACGCTGTTCAGAACAAGTGCAGTAGTGCTGATCGAATTTACGGCTGACAGCATTCGTATATAAGAAATTAATTCTGCCTTATATCTATTCGGCCTTACGTCCATTCGGCCTGGCTTTTGGCTTTCCGCCCATTAAGTGTAGTATCCTTCCGTCTGCCGCTATTAAGCCTACCCCAATTCCGATCCTTTCGACTTAATGTGGAAGATTGTCCATTCGGTCAAGTGAACATTCACCCTAACGACTTTTCAGCCTAACGACTATTCGGCCTGAGCTCTATTTGGCCTAACATCAGTGCAGCCGAATATCTTTTCGGCCTACCGTCGATTCGGCCTAACGATCATGCGGCTTAAAATTGATTCCCATATCATCCATTCAGCCTAACAAACAGTCGCTCTTATCGTGATCATTTGGCTCAACGACCATTCCAGCTAATGACCATTCGGTCTAATGTCCTTTCGGCCGAACAGTCTTCGGCTGGTTAACCGTCGTCCTTATGACTCATCCGGCCTTGCAACTCATTTGGTCTAACGTCCATCGCCGATTTTTTTTTTGAATTTATTAAAAAAATGTCAATTCCTATATTCCTTTACAAAATATTCCTAATCCGACCCTGCATCCGTTACAGAGACCAAAAAACAACCAAAGTGAGCGGATTACCGACGTTCCGCTAAGCGATACAATGTTAGGTGGTGAGAGAGGGGCTATGCAAACGTAGTGGTAAAGTTTTTTTTTCGTAACCATGTCAACGGGTGACGTCACTACTGACTCAAGCAAACGACGAAGTCGGCTGCTGGTGGTAACAAAACAAACATTCGACAAATGAGAAAACTTTTTAATTTCATTCAGCTCGGTTTTGAAAGTTCCGTACAAATATCGGAGTTTACATTCAGATAATCCGGAAGAGAAACGCAGTATTCTGTAAGTATTCAGTGTTCATCTCAATTTCTTTTCGTTTTTAGGCGTTATTTCATAAGAAATTTTCATCTTCTTCGAGGATTCATCTCTAAAATTTTCTTTTCTCATCCCTTGTATATTTTTGTTTTTAAAACAGCTTTGGAGCCCTTGACGAGCAGGGAACTGGGATGGAATTCCTGAAACCCGTTCCTACCAGATGTGTCTCAAGCCATCCGAACTCTCAGCAATACGATGTGGCCCGCGGCGAAGCTGCGTTGTACAAAAGATAGGCCGAATTCGTGAAATCCGCTTCACTTATTTTCTGGAAAGTCTCACAACAGGCGGGTCTTATTGAAGCTTTTAACTGCGCTTCCAATATCGACATCCAAACTCTAAGTTTGCGAATAACTAGCATCGATAAAAATAAAAATCATGTTTTTTGTTATCAAAACCTAGGCCGCCAGTTGGTTATCGAAGCAATAACGATGGAGACGAAAAGTTCAATTTGGCAGGTTTCCAGTTTGACAATTTCGATGAGCATGATCGGCTGGGAAATGTTGTTTGGGATGAAGAATTCAATCAACATCTTTCTTCTTCATCAAGGTACAAATTTGAAATACTTTCATTTATTATTATGTTTTTTTTTGTCGTGATCCGTAGGGTGGGTACTTCATCTCTATTGGCTGAATTTATCTGCGCCGATCGAGACATCACAGCCTAGGAAAAACGAAAAGATTCCGACGGAAATTACGACGAATGGTATCGATCCCCGTGAGCCAAGTCGACGTCAAAATGTTGCATGAAGCAATCACGATAGTTCTGTAGATCACGAAGATGAGTATCATTCAGATGACAAGGATCTCAAGCCTGCTAGCGCACCAATTGGCGGAGCAGATGGCTAGGATCCAGCATTAGAAAAACTCTAATTTCAATTAATTGGACGGAGTTGTCATCGAAAAAAGTCGACGTTGATGTTGCTAGTTTACAGATATCTGAATGGATAAAGTTCTTCGTTTTTTTAAGATTATTTGGTGCTGATAAAATTTTCAGCTTACCTCAAATCTGGCGAATTTTTCGTCGTATTCGAAGAAACAATGAGTTAAAAATGTGGATCAGCTCAAGCTGGTGAGCTTTGTGCCTCGGAATAAATATTTTTTCAACGGTTCCGATCCCCAAATTCTGATAAACAGAAGACATATTGACCGTACTGAATTGAGTCAGCCCACCAGGAGTGAAAGAACGCGAGACAAATACACTTTAGAATTTGATTGATGCTGTAAACAAAATCCTGAATTTTATAAGTAAAATCAACTGGAAACAAAGCTTATATTTTCGGTACGCGAAAAAGAAATTTTAGGGAATTTTCATAATCCTAGAAATCCTAGATTAAAAGTAGCTGCTCTGTTTAAGTTCCACAAATGGAATTTCGTTTTAAGAATCAATAAATCCCTTTATTTAAACTGTTTATTTACTTGAGTAATTTTTGGTATCACCACTATCAGTAAACTGCGCACAGCGGTTGTTCTTAATGATAAAACATATTTCCAGATCTTTCACGAATGAAACATTTACTGTAGATATCTAGTTTTGTTGATTATATAATTTACGATTTCCACCTTAAAAACTGCAGTAATCATTTTAAAAGAGATCAAACAACGGTTGACTTTTTTTAATTTTTATATGTAATTCAAAACATACAATTCCTTCAAATTTCGAAAAAAAACACAGATTAGTTCCATCGTGGCTGAACTCACCACGGGATCTTGGCTTCGGTTCGTAGTGAATCTTTCATCTCGACAAACAGGAAATCCGTTTTCCTCGACTATCAAGAACATCTAGAGCTGGAGCAGTGTCCATACCTTTTGGAAATTCGATTCTTCTGAGCTTGTCAGGACCGGGTCAGGACTAGTCATCTATCGTAGATCCACGGGGACCCAATTGGTTAGGTAATTCTTCCGGCACAGTGAATGGAATAAAACTACAAAAAATAATACAAATTTTAATTTTGAATACTATAAATATGGAAAACTAGGGAAGTTCCTACCTATTACTTGTCCGTTTGACCGAAACATATCGACACGAGCAGTCTTGCCGTAAAAAAAATAACTCAGAGTTAAACAAAACACGGAACGCTGAGTACAAAAGCAGGAAGTATCTTGATCAACTGGGATTAGGTACAGAGTTCTCAGTACCGTACCCGTAAATCTGGTTTCCAGTCGAAATTAACAGCCTCAAATTTGCCTGCACTTTTTCTCTCAATTAAATCTAGCGAAGCGTGCACCTGTGAATTCCCGTCGAATTAAAAATCGGTACGTAGCATTTTGACCAGTCGAAATTTTCACAACAAGACTCCAACTGGTTGTTGCCTAGGATATTTAAACATGGTCAGTAGTGACGTAGGATCTGCGCCACCTTTATAGAAATTTATACAGGTTGATGTTAAATGTCTCCAAAATGACAGCAGCAGAGTGCAAATAATAACACGAAAACAAGCTCGTTCACAAGTCGCAGTTTTTTTTCGTTGCTTTCCTTCATCGTAAGTTGCATCGCGTAGATCACGACCACGACGAAGCCTATAGATTTTCTTTTATCATCGAAAGCACCACCGCAAAACAACTTTCCGAGGGGCGGATCCGGGGTTGTTGTCGTCGCATTTGTAATTCAGGGGTGTAATGAATGTTTATGTTGCACGATTAGATAAATTATGGCCATCATAGGCAAGGAGAGATTCAAGTTTTCGCGCAGACCGTATGCGGCTTTGTTTGGTTTGTTTTTCTCCGATGCTGCCCGTCTTGAGTCTTGAGTTTGGGTTGTGTCCGCTTGCTTTCGACGAAAGATTATCCCGGTATCAGCCGAACGATCGGCGCAGATCTTGTACGATCTGTGCGGATTGATTGTAGGCTGTTTTTTTCTGTCTCTCTCGATTGCTGGGAATCATGAATGGATTTGCTGTTTCTGGTAGCAAAGCTGTGTGCTTACTCTAAACATGCTTCCGTTGCAGGTTGTAATTTGTGAAAATTAACTCCGGATCGGTCACAGCAACTTTGGATTACTTTGGTGGTTGCATATTATGCCACAGGTTTAGGGGGATCTAAAGTCACGTTTGTTGCTCATATGTATCTCTTACCTACTCTAGTAAATAGATAATATTTAGATCGAGATTTGTGTGGACGTTTTAAATTTTACATTCAGTCATACTAATTTCCGTTTTGGTCTTTGCGGACAACAGAAAAATGTTGATCAGTGAATAACTCTTTTTATATCGACTGTGCCATTGAAGTTGCCTTTGCGGAAGTGTTTGAATTTAATCTACACTACCCGGAAACTAACAAGTTATTCCATTTAATTTCTTTTTCAAAGTTTTATTTGGTAACTCATTATACTGAGTCGATTTGGGATAATTTTTTAATTTTTCAAACTGATCCATGATTTTTGCCGGAATTTTTGAGTTATGTTTTTATGAGTAAATTTGAACTTTTATGTTTGTATGGGAAAATTAAATATTCTGTTCTGTAACATTTTCACTTATTTTTCTCTGATGAGGGAATCACATGATTAGACAAACCTCAAAATGATTTTTGTTTCTCAGAGTCATGAATTTTATCAATAACTATTTTAACATGATTTATGTTACTAAACTAAACCAAATAGCAGTAACTCAGTGAAATAAAACTTTTAAAATACCCGGGGAATAGCCCCGGTTAACCCTACTGATAACATTGATTTTGCGTAAAATTTTAGAAATCCGGGAAAAGAGGGTTCTCCTTGCAAGATTTCCCGATTTCATTCGGCCTTGTCTAGATATTTTATACAAAATTTGAGCAAAGTATGGTCCAGCCCAGTTGCCCGGATTTCTTTGAATGAAGCCCGGATTTTGCTCAAATTTTCAAGTTGATAATATTGACTTCGTATGTTCATGTTTTATTATTATTATTATTAAACATTTTTATTCAGTAACGTAAGATTTTACATCTTTCTTGATGTTACATTTTGTGCGTTGATAGAATTCAATTACATTGGATCTGATTTTGATAAATAACTAGTTATTTGAACAAAAGAAACTAACTTAATTTGTAAAGTGCTCAATTAATCTCATCTTAAAAACTGCGGACGAGGTTTCCAGTGTTAAAGAATTAGGAAGGGCATTCCAATAGCTCACACCTCTAACACCTCTATCAAAAAACGACAAACGAATGACAAATTTATAAGCTCTGGAACTTCTTAACTGAGATAATTTTATATAGAGATATACGGTTTTTTTTAAAACTATAATGAGATTGTAAATAATAAGGCAGCATCTTATTTTAGGAAAACTTTCAAAGGAACAACCAATCAAACGAGTTTGTAAATGTGAAACGTGATCCATACGATCGAGGTTGAAAGCAAATCTCACACAAGAATTGAGGGCGACTCTAAGTTTGTTAAGAACTGCTCGGGAAACTTAAGATAGTAGAAAATCACAAGCTATAAAATGGGGAAAGATCAAAGCCTTGAAAAGTTTGATCTTCATGTCTGTATCCAAAAATATTTTATGAAGTCGAAGAGTTCTCAAAGAGTTATATTTTCCCGTACTGCTGAAGTATATACAAATCAAATTTAAAGTTGGATTGTATTTTAAAACCTAAACTTACAGCTTCTGACACAATTTTTATCGGAGTGATACAAATTTTCGGTATTATTTCTATCGAATTATTCTTATTTAGAACAATTGCATACGATTTATTAAAATTAAAAGACAACGCGTTACTCATTCACCAAGCATGGATAGACTGGAGATCATCATTGATTCGGGAATTAATGCATTGCTCTGTCAAGTTTGTGCAGTCTGAATAAAGTTGTACATCATCTTCAAACATGTGTATTTGAAAAAAGCTTAGAACATTAGGTAAATCGTTGATATACACAGTGAAAAGTATGAGTCCTAAAACAGAGCCCTGAGGTACTCCGGATATAATTGGTAGAGGGGATGAGTACTGATTGTTGTTGTAGACGGTTTAAGAACGACCTTCAAGGACCGATTTAATCGAAGTCGTCGCTGTAATACCAAAAAATATTGTGAAAGTTTATTGCTGTTCTTTGCGTGATGAAATGTGTCAAAGGCTTTAGAAAAGTCGAGCAGAATCATAACAACAGATTGAGACCTGTCAATTATTGAGCCTAGATGATATAAGTACTTCATTCATCGTAGTTTTAGTACTGTGTTTTTATCGGTATCCTGACTGATATGAGTAAGTTCGTTTTCCGTTATAAAGGGTGATACGGTCAAAATTTGGTCAATATCAACTTGACGTATTTCTTTCAATTTTGCATTTAAAAAACCTGAACACCCCTTCTTTTGAAGGTGTATGTGTAGAATGTTGCTCCTATTTTTATTTTGGAACTCAGCTTATCAAAATTTTGCTCGCGCATCGCGAAAATCCGAGCTACTCGCACACAAAGCTGGCAAAATCGCAAAAAGTTGCCAAATCAACCGTTACAAATGTAATAAAGTGCTTGGGGAACGTTTGTCGACAGCCAGGAAGTCTGGATTGGGGAGAAATCGAAAACCGGAAGCCGCTGAGACGACAAAGAGAGTTGCCGGTAGTTTCAAGCGAAACCCTAACCTCTCTCTCCGAGATGCCGCAAATAAGCTGGGTGTATCATCTACAACCGTGCATCGAGCCAAAAAACGAGCCGGACTATCGGCTTACAAGAAGGTAGTGACTCCAAATCGCGATGATAAACAAAATACGACGGCCAAAGCGCGATCCTGGAGGCTGTACACGACGATGCTGATGAAGTCTGACTGCGTGGTAATGGACGACGAAACCTACGTCAAAGCCGACTACAAGCAGCTTCCGGAACAGGAGTTTTATACGGCAAATGGAAGAGGAAAGGTAGTAGATATTTTAAAGCACATGAAACTGTCAAATTTCGCGAAGAAATATCTGGTTTGGCAAGCCATCTGTACCTGTGGCTTGATAAGCAGCATTTTCATAGCTTCCGGGACTGTCAACCAAGAAATTTACGTGAAAGAGTGTTTGAATAAACGTCTGCTGCCTTTCCTGAAGAAACACGGTTGTTCCGTACTGTTTTGGCCGGATTTGGCATCTTGCCATTACGGTAAAAAGGCCATGGAGTGGTACGCCGCCAACAATGTGCAGGTGGTTCCCAAGGGCAAGAACCCTCCCAACACGCCAGAGCTCCGCCCAATTGAGAAATACTGGGCTATTGTCAAGCGGAACCTAAAGAAGACCAAAAAAACTGCTAAGGACGAGCAGCAGTTCAAGGCAAACTGGCTTTCTGCGGCGAAGAAGGTGGACAAGGTGGCTGTACAAAATCTGATAGCAGGGCTTAAGCGTAAGGCCCGGCAATTCGGATTTGGAAAAGCGAAAGTCTAACTGAATATTTTTCCTTAATTTTATACTAATTAAACTTGAAAAAGAAATTTAATTCGATTTTTAAATCAACGATTCCACCGATTAACACGCATTTTCCCTTGACCAAATTTTGACCGTATCACCCTTTATATCGCCGACACCTTACCAATAGGCCAGATCGTCAGATGAAACTAGTCAATTTGTAGCTCTATATTTCAGTTGACTTCGTCAAGTTTAATTCGCTGCTAGATTCTAGGGAAAAAAACGCTCATCGTGCCCCGATTAATGGTGCTTATCCTGCCCCTAGTTACAGTGACTGATTTTTAGCTTTCGGCAAAAATAAAATTAAAATGCATTTTAAAACTTTGAAATTTTAGCCAGTTAGGAAATAGACTTTATTACTGTCTGAACGCGAAATAAATATGTAACTCTCATATTATAGCTGTTTCATATGGTTGAATAAGCGTCCTACTTAATATGCCATTTATGCCCCTATCTCCCATATATTTTCAAAAGCGTTTAAATTTTTATTTGGATTATTTTTTATGGAAAATAGTGGTATGGTAGGGTGAAGGAAAAAAAAAGTTTTTTTTTTTGCATAGGAATTCATGTGTTTGCGTCTCTTCTTCCAAAAAAAAATCATATCTTTGGTGGTCCAACTTCCGAGAACCAGAGAACTATCTGATGGCCCTCTTAACAACAATGTAAGCGGTCATTAAAGCATAAAAACTGTCCAGAACTTCCAGTCCTGAATTAAAATTTGAAAAATAAAAAAAAAGCTTAATTCCAGTCAATTCTCGCGACCGTTTTAATTGTTAGCTTCAAGAAAAAAAAAGAAGAATTTCTCGAGCAGTTTTTTATTATTCCAAAAATGCGGGGAGGTGGTCATTTTTTTTAATTTTTGAATGAAGACAACCGGAGGAATGCCTGATGGAAATATTATGATTACGCCTTGGGTTTTTGGTCGAAACAGTTGTGCACTCATCGGAACGATTTAATCAGATTCTAGAGACAAGCAAAAAATTGAAGGAAAAAAAGCGCCGACGATGCTCATTGTACCGCATAATCGTTGCGGGAACCGATGAATGACAATGAATTTGGCCTCCGCCGCATTGTGGGGGTCACGTTCTTGGTTGACTCGTTTTTTTTTGTTTTTCTGAAATAAGACAAAACTCCAGTAGTGGAACCACTTGATTGAAAAGACAAACGGAAACCAGAATGAAGCCGATCGCTTGATATGCTTTAATGTTTTGTTGAAGAACTTAATCGTAGATTGATCGTTGGGCTTTAAGAGGTACAATCCACTCAAGTTGACAAACCGAATACATTGTAATCAAATGAGCAGATGCTGCAAATGCCAAGGTCGTACGGACGTAGACATCAACTTTAAGTTGTAGCCTGATTTGGTTATCCATCACCACAGGTACTGAGCAGTGACTTAAATTTTTTGCATGAAGCTTACTAGGAAGATGCTCTTCTTAGTGTTGTGTCTCTGTCTTGTCGTCTGTAGTGGCGCCATTAACCTCTCCACCTGACTCACCAGACTCTTTTCTACGTCTATCTACCTCCTCAGACCGAATCATTCGTTTTGGTGAATACTCATTCAAGGGGCGCGCAGGTGATCGGACAACTTGAGCCATCATTGAACTGCAGCGTGATCAATCGATCATCTGTTCCGCGTTCTTGAGCTGCGCACCAGAGGGTGGTGATGCGCAATTCGAGACGACTGCGCCTGAGATCGATTCTCAAGTTTCAGGCAACCGGTCAGAGTCGTTGAATCGTGTTTTGTACCTCTAGCCAATATACATTCAAATATATTATTTACCGATCAGCAGGTAATTGTTTCGGTTGGTTGATTGACTGCATGGGAATATGTATAGGATTATTCAATACATCTTGAGTGTAAACTACAAACTTTACTAGTAAAGGTGACAGTTTGTTGGTTCTAAAGTGGAAGTTGTTGCTTCAGAAGATCACCCAAACAAGGAGAAACGGCACTGCACCGCTAATCGAGCGAAAATTTATTGGCATATTCCATATTGGCACCGGAGATTGCGAGAAAAACTTGTTGCACCGGTAATTGCTGAACGGTTGCCAGGGATGCCAAATTCAATTAAAGTTTTCTTACATCCAGATACTCCAACAGGACTAATTTAACTAGCAACACCAAAGCCCTTAAAGTGGAGCATTCCAAATGTGGCATTCAGGTTTTGGTCCGATGTCGCCCTATCTCGAAATAATATATAGATCATCGGAACATAACCTCAATAAGGTTTGCTTGAGGAAAACCTACAGAAAAGTTCGATTTCCGCCGAAAAAAAAAAACAGTTCAGTAAAATGGGGGTTCGATTTTGTCTTCGTTGACCTCCCCCTCTCAGTCAGCAGTGGTGAAATGTAGGGCGATGATCAGATCCGGTTTGAAGTTTGTGTTGTCCGGATGTTGGAGTACAACCTTCGATCGATCGTTTTTTCTTCCTTCTTTGCTTTCAACCTGAACTGATTTAAAAGTGTTGATATTTTGCTCGGTACTGTCGTTAATGTGTCGTCGGTCTTTAGATTTTCGCTTTCAAAAATAACCAGTTTTTGCTGGTCGGTTCCGATGGGAACTAGTTCAATTTTCTGGAGGATCTAATTGAATTAGAGGTTTATGGAGAAAAGCGAGATTTCCCTTGGTGGTGGTCTCTTTTTTCAACCACGATCGAATGAGCTTGAACTTTAAATCAAAAATTTTTTAGCTCTTATAATCATGTTTCAAAGATCGGAATGATAAAACATTTTTGATTTTTTTTTTCAATTTTCGCCATTTTCCTTTCTTAAATATTTGCTTTTTTTTTCAAAACTTTATTAATTTCTATCTCCTTTCTTTTCAGGTATGTGCTTCTGATGGTTGAGTATTAAATCCATTCTGGTATGTCAAATTAACGAGAATTTTTTGTTATTTTTACTGATAAAATTAAATGCTAACATCTGAAAACTCTCTTTTGCGTGATAATTGGTACAAATTTTAGCGATATTTAGCGCAAAAAAAAAAACATGAACACCAAAATCGGAGAACTTTATCGAATTCCTGTGGTCGTGTGAAATTTCGTGTTGATCAGACGTGGTTTTATCAAGATTTTTTTTACTTTACTTTTACTTTTTTCAATAATTGTTTTTTTTTTCATCTCCAAAAACAAAATTTCACAACAGTAAAAAAACCAAATTTTACTCGATTCGAACCTTTAGAAGATAAACGATTCCGAGCTGTTTCTTTTTAAAATATCGGAAACCATACAAATATTTTTAAATTGCGACCCAGAGATGGGTCTTGACTCAAACATTCAGTCAGCGAAACTTTTTTTTTTTTGTAGAGAAATGAATCCAACTTAGATGAAATTTCAGGGACTAGATAAGAGAAAATCGATGTTGAAAAACATGCGAAAAAAATTATCTAGTCCCTGAAATTTCATCTAAGTTGGATTCATTTCTCTACAAAAAAAAAAAAAAGTTTCGCTGACTGAATGTTTGAGTCAAGACCCATCTCTGGGTCGCAATTTGAAAATAGAAATAAGGCGGTGCCAAACACCGAAATTGGCTGGATATCCAAATACGGCAAACGCATCATTTCTCATCATAACTGACAACCCGTGCAGGATATGAGAAGGCAATGCAAATCTTGCCGTGCCTAAAAATGTCCAAACTTGATTCCAACTACCGTAAGATGAAATGATGGGAATAGAAATAGACCAAGAAAAATGATTATGATCACATGGGAGAACTATTCCCTTCATTCCGATAGACATCGACACTCAACCAGTATAATATTCATACGCCAGGTTGGTCTCCTGTAGTAGAATGTTAATACATGGGCCCCGGAGAGGCGCAAGATGTGGGTTCAAGTCTCACCGGGAGACAAGGCGAATTTTTTTCGCATGTTTTTCAACATCGATTTTCTCTTATCTAGTCCCTGAAATTTCATCTAAGTTGAATTCATTTCTCTACATACAAATATTGTTCGTCATTTATTTTCTAACTAAGAATATTGCTATGCTTCAATACGCGATAAGACAGTTTTTTTTTCTCGCTTTTAGTGTAATTAAATGAAGAGAATATTTTAAAAATTTGAAAAGTATCTAGGTTTTTTCCCAGAAATTTTTTTTCTCGTTCATTCAAATCTTACCAAAATAGTACAAAATCACCAAATAATTTGCTTATGATGCATGTAAGTACAAAAACAATGAAATTATGAAAATTGAAAATTGAAAATTTTTGTTTGACAATTTATAATTTTCAACTGCGTAAATCGTTCAAATTTGGCGATATAAAAAAAAATCTGAAAATTTACTGTCTGGAAGTAATTTTTTTGGAACTCCGGTTTCAAAAATGAACATGGAATGTTTAACCCTAATCAGCTCTTAAGCAAAGTTGCCGAAAATATCCGTGTTTTGATGAAAAAAAAATCTGACTTTCTGTGATTTTACCCAAAAATCCTGTGCCGGTTTTCTGTGATGCTTTTTTCATTAATTTCATGTCAAACGGCGTCTTTTTACTTGAGAAAAATCAAATAACATTACCAATTTTATCATATTTTTCCAATTAAAAGACTTGAATCGAAAATTTATATTGACACAAAAAATTTAATTTTGAAAACACGTCCAAAATTTTAAAATTCTGTGAAATCTGTGAATATTTATTAAATTCTGTGTTCTGAGACACAGACTTTGTGATTGAAATTTGCTCGAAAATATGTGAAATTATAGATTTTTCTGGCAACGCTCTTGAGTGTCAACATGACATTTTTGGAAGTTTAGTGACTTATATCTTTAATCGGGTGCTTCCAAATAAAAAAAATCTTCCGGAACCCTCAATAAATTTTTGAATCTTTAATTTTGCTTCATTGCTTTTTATGGAAGCACCCTGAAGGCCCAAGAAAAAACGTATCAGACCTTGAGTATCAATTTGACCCTCCTCCTCCACTATATCTCTCTTGTTTCTCAACCGATTTTTACAAACTTTATAGTTTTGGAAACCTTGTAATGTAATTGAAATATGTTTCTCAGACATTATTCAGCTTCCTTTATTCAAAATCTTAAAAAAAAAATCCGAAAAAACATGCTTCGGAAAAAAGACTGTTGCTACGACTGTCAGCTACGGAATACTTAACAAGAATTTCATTTAGTATCCAAGAAATATGAAGTAAGAAGCTAAGCGTTACACACAAGGATTTATTTTTTTGAATTTTGTTTTAAGATCATGATCGCAGAAAAATGTAAAAAGTTGTGTGAAAACCGTATTTTTCAGTCAATGAATTGTCAAAATTGTTTAAGTCACACCAGATAAATTTTGAAAAGTGTATAGGAAAGTTGACGTAATTTAGTTTTTTTTCGCATTTTCAGATTTTCAAAATACGCAACACAGAATTTTTGACGAATTTTCAACAGAAGCTCTTTTTCGAACTTTTTGTCAATATGCAATTTCTAAGACTTTCTTTCACTTAAATTCAACTTTGCACTGGACTGTGAGTATATTCATGCAATATTTTCGCAATAAATTTATTTTCACCACTAGCGGTTATGTTGTTACACCACTAGAAACGGTATGGAATTTCCTTTCTGGTAAATATAAATTTATTGCGTCCGTGAAAAAAAAAAATCTGTGAAATTGCCAACTGAAAGGTTAAAAAAACAGCTACCTTTGAAAATTCTTAGAAAAATTTTGACAAAAAATGCATAAATGTGCCAAATCACGTCAACTTTCCTCTTTTCAAAATATGTCTGGTGCGACTCAAACCATTTTGATGGTTCATTGATTGAAAAGTACGGTTTTTACACATCTTTTTCACTTTTTTTTTATTGTCATGAACTTAAAATAAAACCATAAAAAATATATCTTCATGTACAACGAATAGCTTCTAACTTCAGCTTTCTTCGAAACTAAGTGAAATTTTTGTAGCATTCCGTAGTTGATCTACAGTCTTTTTTTCCGAAGCATGTTTTTTCGGATTTTTTTTCTAAGACTTTGAATAACAGAAAACTGAAGTGCTGTAGCTGAATAATGTCTGAGAAACATATTTGAGGTTTCCGAAACTATGAAATTTGTAAAAATCGGTTGGGAAACAAGAGAGATATACAGACCCGTTCTTTTTTTATAACATTCGATTTTGGCAACATCCGATTTTGGCAGATGTGCCAAAATCGAACTGTTTTTAAAAAGAACATTATCTTATAGTTTTTGCTATAACAGGACCAATATAATTTATACAAACATTATAAACAGAACAAGAATAGTGCTGAATGCATCAAAAACATGAATAAAAATTACTGAAAATGGTCGGAAATTGTCTAAAAATAACCTCAAGATGATAAACATAGTTTTTTTTTCTTATGATAAGTGAAAATGTAGTTGTTTAAAAAACGTTCGATTTTGACAACATTCGATTTTAGCAACACAAAATGTACGGGCTTGTTGCCAGATCCAAACGAAGTCTTTATTGGTTTTTGTGTCAAAATGACACTCCAGGGACTATAACGGGTAGAAATTTCTGGGACGGATGAACAAAAAAATAAATAAAAGAAAAACGCATTCTTACGTGCCTTTTGCAGATTTCGTTGATCGTGCGTTGACTTGCAACAATTTTTTGATGTCGTTTAACACAAACAAACTTCAAACAAAAATTACTAAAATATAAAAAAAAAATAATAGGGAATGAATTCTAACAAATAAAATATAGCAAAAATGATTCGAAAGTTTTGTTATTGTAATTTATTATCATATTTGTAGATTTTATTAAAAAAAATCTTATGTTGGGCATTTTTGTCTTTGGTGTTTGAACCTCTGGTTTTCTGTCATTTGAGTCTTATTTTATTTTGTTTTATTTTATTTTATTTTTTTTATTTTATTTTATTCTATTTTATTTTATTTTATTTTATTTTATTTTTTTTTAATTTTATTTTTTTTATTTTTTGTTTCGTAAAAAAAATAGACTACCAAAATGGAAAACTATGTATAGATGACTTATAGATATTTCAATGGCATACTTGTTGTTTTGAGCGAGTTTCGTTTATTTTACTCGCTACTCGCGGAAGTTTTTCAAATATCAAAAATTGAAACTTTAAGGTTTCTTTAAATTAGATCAAATTGTGCTTAAATATTTTACGGGTTAGGTTTTTATGACTTCCAACTATTTGTTGTAGGTTTTTTTTATCATGGCCTATAAGGTGGCAATAGATGTGAGGGAAATATTCCCATAAATTTCGAAAATGTTATTTTGATATTCATTTTTGAGATTTACCCGAAAAACTGACCTGTGAATTTCAGTATCGGGCCTGTAAGGCCGATGACATAGTGAGTGCGATGCGATGCGAATTGGTGGAAAATTAACGGACGCAGCCTATGCGAACTCGAGCGGCGGAACAAATTGATATCTCCTTCGCCGCGTTGAGTATGTCAGGTTTAAGCGATTCACATACATTTTCATCAAATGTGGTTCACCGCATTGAATCGCATTCACCGCATCGCATCGCATCGTATTCACTATGTCATCGGCCTAAGCGCCAAAAGTTTAACTATTTTCTCTTTAAGATCAACAAAGCAAAAGGATGTCAGTATTTTTTCAGCAACTATTCGGGCCGGAAAAATTCGAGCTATGTTGGCAAAATCCGGGCATTTGATTTTAAAATTGTCGACCAAAAATCCGGGCAAATCTGGTCAAAGCCAGGAATAGCTCAACAAAAATAAAGAAAAAAAAACTTTAAAATCATTTTTTTCATCGGAACTGATAACCAGGTTTTTGATCGTATTTTAGGTTTCTAAAAAACCTTTCATGTATTTTTAATAAAAATTGATTGAAAAAAGAACGCATGAATAAAAAAACACATTTTTTTGTATGATTTTGCAAATAAAGTTAATAGGGGAGATGGGGGCATAATGGCCACCTTAAGGAAAACGCTTATTTAACCATAGAGAACAGCTGTAATATGTGAATTACATCATTGTTTAGTGTTTAGACACTCAAATAGTCTATTGCCTAATTGGATGAAACTTGAAAAAGTAGATAAAAACGTTTAAAAATGCATTTTAAAAATTTTTGCCGAAAGCTGAAAACCAGTCACTGTAGAGGCATAATGAGAAACCCCCCGAGGCAGTATGAGCACCATTAATGAAGGCATAATGAGCGTTTTCTGCCGGGAATTCTAGCAGCAAATTCGACTCGATGAAGTCAACTGAGTAATAGAGCTACAGCTTGACTTGTATCGTCTGACGATTTGGCCTATTGGTAAGATGTCGGAGAGGTAATCACTAGGCTCGAGTTCGATTCCTGGTCGAGGTGATTTTTTTTTTTCATTTATCATTCATGATCATGATTGCACTAAACGGTTAGGCGTAGATTCATCAAACAAAGCAATAACACAGTAATCTAGGTCTGTTTGTAGAATTCAAAGAATGAACACATGCTCATATATTATGTTTCTGGTGTTTTGTTTGACGGATGATGCTTTGATGCTATAAGCCGTATAATGTAACAATAAAAAAAATCAATCATGAATGGTATTTGCAAAAAAAAAATCCCCTCGAACAGGAATCGAACTCGAGTCTACTGATTACCTCTCCGACACCTTACCAATAGGCCAAATCGACAGACGAAACAAGCCAAGCTGTAGCTCTAAAGTGAAAAATCAAAAATTTTATGATGTTGAAAATTGAGAAACAATGTGTAGATCATGTTTCAGTGCGTACATTTCAGATCAAAATGATTTAAAGGTCATAAAAGCTTATTTGGTGGTTCTCAAAAATTATAATATTTTCGTCACTTGAGAACCTAGCTGGTTATTATTCAATATTTCTGTAAAGATGAGAAGGATATTTCTTTTTTGGTAAAAAATTAATACTATGGATAGTAGGTACGCAACAAATCCTTATGAAAATTTGTTTAAGAAAATACGTACTTATGTTGAAAAAAGGAGTGCTCAGAAGTAATCGAGAAAATCGAATTTTTAATTTTGCTATTTGGCCTAAATGACTGTAAATTGCATAAATCGTTGAAATCAGGTTTATTTTTCGAATACAAAACAAAATTCTGAGACTTTGGTTTGTGATTTTTTTCAAAGATTATTTTTTTGTAATTTATTTCATTTTGGACTATTTTGTAATTTTTAGTTTTGTTTACAATCCGGTGTAATTTGTCATAAAAATGAAATTTTGTTCCATTTTTTGGTTTTTTATATCATTTTTTTATCATCCGTTTAAAACATGACTGGAACATCCTAGTAAAAAATATTTTTAAGATTCCTTATAAACATTCAAATGGTTAACATGTAGTTTGGAGCGATTCGTGATGTGTTTTAGAATCAACTCTGCTACCTCATAATACATATTAAGCCACTGCAGTGCACTTGTTTTCTGAATAACGACCTAGCCCTAGAACATCGATTTGTGACCAAAATTTTTGTTTTTGAGATAACACTAAATCTCGCCGCTTCATATATTTGGAAGTTATTTAGCATTAAAATAAAAATGTCGATTTTCTCGTTTTCTTTTGGTCCGGTCCCCCTTTTGGTGATTTTTGGGGTCTACATATATTAATTGTAACTATAAGCTGTTTGAGGCACCCCTTGATTTTCTTGTCCATTGTAGAGTCAGCAAGTCCCCGCGTCTCGGGCAATCTGCAAAAGTACACTGTTCTCTATACTGTCTCGACGCGGTTTGAACTGCAGTGCCTCATTTGTGCACAATCGCGAAAAACAACAAAAAATAACAACGTTTACTTCATTTGGATGTAAACAACTGTACGCAACCAGAATTTGGTTGAACACTACATGAATTTTGAATTTACGGTTATTTTATAGTGTAATTATCGGAACATTCTATAATCTATATACAAAATTTGTAATGGTTCGTTTTTGGAATTCGTCATGGCCCTATTTGTTGCCTCCCTAATGGTAACATTTTTTTTTTAGTCTTTATCAGGTTTCTTTTATCTTAGTATGCACCAGGTACCTACATAATTACAAACATTTCTTAAAAAAATTGAACCAAATTACAAAATTGTTCCAAAGTATGTACTTTAAAAAAAAAATCAGAACTAATAGGATAAACCTTTTCACTCTCTCACAAGTTATAGTTCTTTCTCACATTTAGCCGATAGTGGCCTATAAGTATGTCTCAATCAGTGCATTGAAAAGTGGCACAATTCCCTCGATCACGGATAATGACAGGTTGTGTTGGGGCAGTTCAGGCCAAGTAGCCGCTGCTAAACAACGCACAATTATCTGGCTATGAAAAAAGATCTCAATCTCCTAATCTAAATAATGTGATGAAATGACGCCTTCGGCCACTAAAAACCGGCGCCATGAAAATGGCTTTCGATGGCCCATTGAAATACAGTGAAAAAGTGCCACAAAACAATGGACCTCTCTTCTAAATCTCTGAATCTGAAAGGGGGAGGAACTTTTCCTACTGAACGCCTCCATCTAGAAATCTTAAAAACAAATACGCAGCGAACCGAAGTTGCAACTTTACAGATCTCTGTTGTGCAGAGGCCTAGAAAAGATCAGGCAGCTAATATATATCCTATCGTAGGAATAAGGTCTGTTAGGCCCCAAACATCTAGGCCTCTGGGTTTGTGTATCAGTTTCTTCGGTCGGTTGAAGCTTGCCCATTGATGTGATCCTACTGACGACGTTCATCACAGGGCGCTTTTAAAGATGGTATGGTTCCACTTTCAAGCATCGTTGGTTTCAATGGCCCCAAACATGATGACCATCGCATCAGTCAGTCAGTCGAACAACTTGCTCTACTCGTGAGCTGAGCAGCCAATCGACGACGATTCCAAAAGCCGGTGTTGCGTAACTTACACATTTCGGATCGGATCTAACTAAGAGCAAGCGGTTGATGGCCTTTTGGTTTGGCTTTTTCGAGTTGATTGATGTGAAGATCAGGGCTCGAGGCGCCATCGACTCCTCCATTCAGCTCCACGGTATGGATCGGACCAAATCGCGGGCTAGTTCGGTAGTTTTCGGATGAAGTAATTTCGATTGGGCGTGTGCGTTTGGAATTGGATTAGTCCAGTTACGGTCGGTGGAACGGGGAAAATCCCATAAACAAGTGCTGATAAAGTGAGGTGATCTTGTTAACATTAGCCTTATTGGATTTTTTTTTTTGATTTATGATCATATTCTGCAATTGGAACGGAAACTGTGATCCATATGAAGGATTTCGTACTTCATTGATGTTTGAGAAAAAGTTTCAAGCATATTCTTTACCAAAAATATGAACCACGTTTGAAATTCTCATATTCAATCTACTGGATCAAAGCAATCGAAAGATTCCCTTTGATGCAGTTTAATTATTCAACTAAGTAAGCTCTCATACCTTTTTGATAGTGTATTTACACTAACAAAAACCACAAAGTTTCGAACAAAATCTGAAAAATTACTATGAGAAATGACAAAAATGATAAAAAATGATGTAAATGACAAACATAAAAAGGCAACAACAAAATTGTTAAATTGATAAAAAAAAATCTTAATGACAAAACAACTAATATCAATTATAAAATTTTTAAAAATGACTAAATTAATCATTGTCAAACATAACGAAACTAATTTAAAAAAAAATAGGAAGATTTTATTTGATTTTTTTTTATTTTTGGTCAATCGGACTTTAAAGGTGCCTCAGTAATTATTTTTTCACAAAGTAACATAAGAGAATTATTGATTAAGACAGACCTAAATCCTAAAATCCGGAAAATCGAAATTTGTGTTTTGATGCCAAATGTTTTAGAAATGCATGAATCGTCGAAATCTGGTGTTATCTACAAAAACAATTTTGACCAAAAATCTACTTTATGGGTTTTCCAAAGTCCCAAAAAGTCGACTTTTGGCCAAAAAAAGTTTTTTCGAGATAACACCAGATCTCGACGCATCATGCATTTCTAAGTCATTTGGCATCAAACTTAAAATTTCGTTGTTTCTTTGGCCCCTCTTTTGATGATTTTTGGAATTTCCAAGGTTTCAAGCATTTTCAAGTCATTTGGCATTAAAATTAAAATTCTTTTCTGATTTCTTTTGGTTCTCCCTTTGGTGATTTTTGAAGGTAAAATACCTGAAATTTTGAGCGCTTTGAGGCACCCTTAAATCAAATCCGATTGTGCTGAAATTTTGCAAAAGTCAGTTTTTTGGGCTAATCTACAAATTGTATATGGTCGGTTTTCAAAATTCGATCGTGGCCCATTAGACTGAGTTGATTTTAGGTCATTTTCAAATTTCTCAAACCCTGGGGTCTAAAAAGCTTTATTTTGATTCAAAACTCATCCATGATTTTTTTGTAGAATTTTTAAGTAACGTTAACGAGTAAATCTGAACTTTAAGGTTTGTAAGGAAAACTCAATATATTGTTCTAAAAAATCAACATCATTTTTGTTTCTTCTGTGGAACCGAGCATACTAACGGGTTTTGTGCCAATTTATAAATTTTTTGGAAGAAATTTAACGCTGAATAATTTTGTCTAAGGCTGAAATTCATATCTTGTCAGGAAGAGGTTTTTTGTAGTTGGTTGTAGTCATCTGTTTCACAAAAGTTTCAGAACAGAATAACACAAAATTTATGGCCAACCTGTGTAGACTTTTATGACAAATTTATATCTTATTTTGCTATCATGCGTTAAAAGTAAAATTTGATATCATTTTGCCCGAAAACAGGTGGCAATGGTACAATGACTAAATCTGGGTCAAAATGGGTCTACTTTTTACAAAGTGTAGGTTTCACTGGAACCTTAATGATGTCCGGTTGAGTCAACGTTTTAAAACGACTTTGAGGTCATAATGATGCATTTTTTTTGGTATTTTTTTCTGTCAAAATTTGGCATTGTTGTACTTCCAAAATTCCTTTAAAAAGAATGCTCAACGAGGATGCGCACCGAGAGAAAAGGGAGAAGCAGGCTATATGCGCCTATTTATCAGAATACTGATTTAATCAAATATTACATCGAATATGTGTACAAAAACTGTATGCACATGAGCAGGCTTCTGTTTTCTATACATAGAAGTAATTTTTATGTTGAAATCTCCTTCAGTTTTCGAGAAAACAATTTAATTACAACTGTTGTCTGAAATGACGAACCTCAAAGCGTGCGGGCTAAATGTGCCTATTTATGTTTTCGGCAAAATTTCTGTTTTTCGGGCAAGATTTCCGTATAATTTCATTGAAAATGCTAGAATTTTATGCATTAGAAGAAAAGTTAGGGTTGCCAAATTTCGGAGCCAGTTCATCCATAAGAAAAACTTTATCAAATCTTTTTTGAGATCTTCAATTCTCCCTTAAAGTGTTTATTAGAGCTAAGACTTGAAGTTTTAATGATAAAAATCATATATTTATTCTATTTAACTTTTTATTTTAGGATAGAGGCATTTTACAAACATGATAGGGGCATACAAAAACATTCTCTTATTCTACTATCTCATCATTATTAAACCTTCATAACAGCTTTAATTTGTTTTTTTTTCTTTATTTAGTGAACATAAACCGTATAAGTTCGAAAACTGTTGTCGGTCTCTAAGTTGTGTATTCAGTAGGAAGTGTGTGTGCAAGAGTGCTTAGGTCCTAGGTATATCTTAAAACTAAGCTTAGTGACTACTACTACTACTCATTTAAAGGATATGAGGGAAAGGATATAAAGGATAGGAAATGAGGAAATGGGAATATGGGATAGGGAGAGGAGGGGGGGGATTTCAGATAATTCCCACACCAGGTTGTGCGTAGCAAGGAAACCATTTCCTGTTTCCAAATCTCCCAAGAGCCCATATTATCGCAAGATTTACCGCGCTTGCATTCGCGTTGCTTCGGTGGATGACGAATTTCTTGGGAGGGCTAGGCGTTATAAGTTTGCATTGGTTTTTGGCGAAGCCTAGTAACGCTCCACCCCCCGACTAGTCATACCAGCTATGTACAGTATGGTTTCGTCAAGGTTTTACTTTTTAAGTACATTTGAATAAGAGTCAAAAACCACCCAAGTTTTTGTTTTGAGCTTCTTTACGTATAATTTTTAAAAGTCTAAATATTACATCAAAAGTTATCGAAACCTTGTACGAATTTTTAAATTTTTTCGAGTTGGTAAATTCATAAAATTCTTTCTTGCCTTATGTTCAAAGCGTATCAACCTCAGAATGCATTGATTAGATACGCTGTCTTGTCAGCCATTTCGTCAAACAGCCGTAGGCGCATTTAATCCGATAGGCTCATTCCCAACATTTTGCTATTGTATTAATTGAATTCGGAAACCAGTTTTGGCTAGATACCTTAATGATGCCTATTTCTGCAATCACTGAAAATCCACAGTCAAAATGCACTACGCCGGTGACGAACAAATTTGCTGTTTGTGCTCGATTTAATTTTGAACACCTTTATAAATCGGATTTTTCTTCACAGAAAATTGAATATATCATGCTATCATTTAGATCTCAATGTTTCTGCTCTATTATAATGAATAAAACCTTAATGATGCCTTAATGTTTTGTTACCTTGGAGAAAACAAAACGATATAGTGCTTTCATTTTGGTCTCAAAGGCTTATTTAGGAATTGATTTGGAATCATATTTCGACATATCGATGCTTCCATGAAACCTAATTTTGCTATCGGGAGAAATGCGATACTAAATTATACTATCACTAGCTGACCCGGCAAATTTCGTTAAGCCTTTGAATTTCGCAAAAATAATGAACATGTAAATAAGTAGAAAATGCTCATGAAACTGGATTGTTACCTTCAAACGGAGTGAATCGACACAGTTTTTTGACTATTTTCGTAATACTTCTGTCATATTATGGTAGTGCTTACCTCCAGGGGCAAAAATTTTCGAAGAAGCACAAAACACAGAACAAAACTGGAAAGCGAATATCTTCTGGCATAAAGTTAAAAATCTATTTTCTTCCGTTCTACATTTTTTGTTTCATTTACAGAGGATCCTTGACACCGATATGTTCAATTTCTATTAACCCCAAGATAAGTGCCAAAAAGTGTTTTGTTGAAATGTGTTGTCATTTTAAGCAGTTTTTATTAACTGTCTTTCCTTTTTCGCCAAAACCATGTTAGAAATTTTCTTTATCGTATAGGTACCAAACTTGTAGAAATGGCACAACACTTTTCATGGTATGAAATTTTGCGATTTTTTTTTATGCTGCAAATATATAAATATCAACAAATTTTCATATACCATTCTGTTTTTCGTTATCTATCATGCATTTGATATGTTCTCTGTATTAGATAATATCCTCTTAATTTTTAAAATCATCTTTTTTATATCGACTTTAACTTTATCATTTTTATCGAGAAATGGATGCTTAAGCACTGAACAAAGAAAATTAGAACATTCAATATATGTGTATGCACATTGTACATGGAATTTTTATTCACAGCAATTTCAAATCGAACGGTTATGAAATCTTTTCAAAATCAAAATCAAAATCAGAAATGAAATTCAAAAAAGTCTTTGCAAATCTAATTCAGTTTTCATTATCTCTGTTTTGGATCTTGAATGATATTTTCGTCGATACTCAAATTTTTATTTTCCAAGCTTCTTGTATTTGAAGATGTTATTGAACCAATTATCTGTTCTTGATTTCTGATTCTGAGTGTTGGATCAAATTATGAATTTTATTTTTACAAAGTCAACCCTATTTATATCCCTAATTTTGTTCATTTTTTTTAGCACCTTAGTATAAAAGGAAGAAGTGGATAGTATCTAACATTTCCTTGGTATTCTGATGAAATTCACATAGAATTACAAAGTTAATATCATTCTATTCTCGAACTAACTCATTACATTTTTGACGTTTACAAAAACCAAGTAAAACAATTTATGGTCGTCTCATTCTATTAATTAAAAATTAGACATTCTCTTGGTGTTATACCATAAATATGAACAGGAGATTTTGTAATGGAATATTTCATTGTTATCTGATCAGTTTTTTTGGATATGTCAAAACTTCCACAGTCATACGTAGAATATTATTTTTCTTGAATAATATGACAGTCTTTCATTTAACCGGAAATTAAACAAAACAAAATAACGGAGTAAATAAAAGAGATCAGAATTTTTTTCCGCGCGTATCCTGGTCAGGCATATTTATTCTACCTAAAAACCTAACAATTTCCAGGCATTTGATTTCAAAATTGTCGATCCAAAATCCGGGCAATACTAAGCAAATTTGGGCTAAATTTAGAAACTACTCAAAAAAAAATTAAAACGAAAAGCACTTTAATAATTTTTTTTCTTCGAAACACATCAGAAATTTTGAATCTTATTTTAACCATCCAGAAACCGTGCATGATTGTTATGTAAAAAGTTGCTCAAAAAATTTCTTTTTAGTACGCAAAATAAAAAAAAAAAACTTAAATAGAGATTTTTTTTTATTATTTGGAGAATGAAATGAATAAATCTGGAAAATTCGTTTTTTTTTTTATCAAAATCCGGACAACCGGGCTGGACGACTTGGCCGGGCCCTTTAAATTGTGTTTAATCAATTACCCGGTCAAGTCCGGGTAAAACCGGGCAATCCGGCTGGCTTTGGGTGAATTAGCTTAAAAAATGTTAAAGTTGCCTTGATGCTGAAGCAAAAATGACAATTTTCGAAAATAGGTATACTCCATGCCGGCTTATTGTGTTCTTTTTTTCACCCCATACGGAAGGTGAACAATTACATCCAAGTATCCATTTAACTGGTGCCACGTGAAAAGTACACTTGCAACGAAAATGGGCGCCAAAACTTCCTATAGAGAGATGGATGAACATCAGTAAGCCTTGATTGCTTTTGGCGCCTTCCTACTCTGGGTGATTCGAATGAAAAAAAAAATGGAAATGGAGGCCATGACTTTTATTTGATACGAATAAAAACTAAAAATTAATTTTCAAATTCCATAAAAACATTTTCGAAATTATCTCTCCGTTGTGTTATTCTTCGCGTGAAGACGAACACAACAAAAAAAAAAATCGCATGCAAATCGGATGATCCAGTGAAGAGTTTTGCGTGTTCGCACATTTCTGTATGGTCTGTCTCTCTCCCTGTTTTATATATATAGATTACTGATTAATTATTACTGTTTCAGGGTGTTTAGCGGAAAATATACAGCCTAAGAATATCCCAATTTTCCAATCTTGTCTTATCAGAAGCTTGGAAAGGAACGATTTGGGCTTTGAATCAAACAATCTATCCATTTTTAAACACACGCAAGCTGTCAATCGATTCTTATATACATTCTTTTTACAGCTATGCTTGGAAGATTGTTGGGAAATATTTTGGTTTTTCCTGTTGTATCCTGGGTATGACCACCGGATGTGGGTAGACTACATCCTGTGTTCATACACAGGATATAACAGGGATTCTGGGAGGCCAAGATTTTCAAAAGGCGGACCAAATTCTGGGCTACTTACTTGAGGTAAGCTATTCCTTTTAATAAATATTTTTTAATGTCTTGCTTCGGGTCAGATTCTGTCTTTACGAACGACAGCAAAAATTGAGATTTGGCACAGATTTCAATTCTGCGTCATTTGAATGTATATGTATCGTCTCCTGTGTTGCTATGCAGGGCCTCAGAGCGTGTTTTTTTTTGAATGCCTCTGATGAGGAAATGGGCGAGGATTTCAAACACTGAATATTTGTCACAAAAAATAAAAGTTTGATTTCTGTGACAAATTTGAAATTTGGCTTTTCACATCCATAGGGTTATAACAGGGCTGGTAGCGAGTCACTTTTTAGTGACTTGGTCACTTTTTTTGGGTCAGTCACTAAAAAGTCACTTTTTTCATCATTTGGTCACTAAAGTCACTATTTTCCGAAAAATGGTCACTTTTATCACCAAAAGTCACTTTTTTCACCGATAATAAACCAATGAAAGAGTAATTCGAATTGCGCGTGTTAATATTGACGGTAGTAACGGTAAATTACTTGATCAGTCAGTCAGAAATTTTTTTCGCCTCCGGCGGAATTTCGGCATGTATCACCCTTGGCTTGAGACATTTCGATCTACGACATTATTTGACGTTCGTGAATTGAAACTAACTTTGATTGTAGATTCTAGTTTTTAGTTCAATCAACCTTTTGTATTGGAACTCAAAACTTGATATACAAAAACCCTATCTCGTCTTAAGTTAGAATGGGTTTTTATTAAGAAGTGTAACTAAGATTGAGATTGAAACGAACCATTTTTTTTATGAAAAAAAAATTTTTTATGTCATAACAAATGTTATGATGATATGAAATATTCTTTAAAAAACAATTTCAGACTCAATTTTATTTCGTGTTTTTTGTTCTTCTAAATACTTTAAAAAAGGGTTGTAATAATTTACACAAGGCCACAAAAATTACATTTTTTTAGGTGCAATGAATTTAAACGGTTATTTCAACTTATTTGGGTTCGCCGAATCTAAATATGTATGCAATATTTCTATCAGCTTTTATATTTATTATTATTTATTTCGTCTTTGGTTTAATGTTCGTACAGACTGATGACTTAAAAACTAGGAAATTCTTCTTAAGCCTAATTTAAAACGACGTTTGCACATATTAAAATTAAACAAATTATACACTAAATTAAAAAGTTCACAACACTTGTCAATAGGGTGGTTTTGGCCATAGGCAGTACGGTGGTGAGGAATTGAAAAAAACTGACGTTGTCGAAGTGTTCTCGTTGGTACATAAATGTTAACACGTTGTAGAATGTAAGCACAGTCAATACGGTTGGTCAATGTGTCGAATATAAAACCTTGCTGTAGTTCGACGCGTCGCTTTTCGAGTGAGGTTAGACATATCAGAGCACACCTTTCCTCGTACGGTGGGTTTGTTATTGAAATGAAAATAATTTAAAATCTTAAGAGAAGTTTCTGCACTTTCTTTTTACAAAAACTCAAACCAAAAACATATTATTTAGAAATAAAAGTTTTATATGAATTAATGAGCTTTAAATAGAATCAACTTTTTTTTACACTTTCTGCTGTGATGTCAAAAATACTTGTAATGACATTTTTCCATAATCAGTTATCTATCAATTTTACTAGTAATAAACTCTTTATTACCAAAACTAAATGGCCGAATTTGACAAAATTTCTAGTTGAGGACACTATTTACCAAATCAATAATTGAAAAAATAAGCACCAAAATGGTTATGATGAAACATGTTTATTGAAAAAACTCTTCCTGGAATGTTTTTAAAAACTAATCTTTTTTATTTCCATACTGTTTTTTTTCAATTTTTTAAATAAATCTACCGAATTTTATGGTACAGTTTTGTTTTCAATTTTATAATCAACTTGCCGGATTTTTTTAATCAAACTTTTTAAATTTTTAAGACATATTTTTAACAATTGTTTCCTTGTTTTAAATTCTAAATTTTCGTGTTCTTCAACCATAAGCCTTTAACTCCAAATTTTAAATAAAAAAAAACATAATTTCAACCTTCTGTTCTTTCAGGACCCAATATTTTAATCAAAAGAGACAAAATACTCAGAGCTTGTAATTCAAAGCTTAAAAACCTGCGATTGAAACTTTAAAAATTTTTATTAATATTTTTTATATGAAATCATATTTTTGGATCGATCATGATTTATAAAATTAATCTAAAAAGTTTGAAAAATTGTTCTAAGCAGCAACTTTCAAAATAAATTTTAATACGCAGTGTTAATAATAAAAGTTTAGAACTCATTATTTTTAATTGTTTATCAGTTTTTATCATTCACATATGTAATTACTCATTTTCTAACATTTCTTTGTCAGTGTAGTTGAACATGGAGGATTTTACTTTATTAAAGGTTTTATGTCTGGCTTCTATAACTGGCACTTTTAAAATAATTATAAATATGTTCTTCTTTTTATAAAATTAAATTAAAACATCAAACATTGAATAAATTCGGTTCAAAATTCATTTCTTATTCAGTAATCGGTAATTTACATTTTAAATCGTGATTAAATATTTTTTGTTCAAATTAAAAAAATACAGCGGAATTTCTCACTAAACTTCCAGTTAAAAATGAGGAAAAGAATTCCAAATTTAGATGAATAAAAATTAACAATTATTATCATTTTCCTAACATCTATTCATGCTAAGTTTTGTACAAGATTTGACATTTATTTTAGAATTCAGATATTTTTTAATTTTAAATTTGCTAAGAAATTCTTCTGAAACTAATTTATTTCTTACTTTCTTGACTTATCGAAAATTTGAAACATTCATAGTAATATGTTTCCAAAATTTAGTTTATCAGTCATTTTTTTAGTTTTTGTGTTGAACATGAGTGACAAATGGTGTAAGAAAACACTTTCCTTTTCAATTGTTTATTTTTGGTATTGTTATTAATTTTATCTAAATTTGAATTTTGAAAACCCCCCCGGAAGGGTCCATCGCACGGGCCTGACTGGTCACATTTTGTGTACTTTAAAGTTATTTTTTCGTTCTACATAGTCACTATTTGGTCACTTTTTTCGGTCCTCAAAGTCACTATTTGGTCACTTTTTTTCAAATTTTGGTCACTAAAGTCCCTACTATTTCATTATCAAACCGCTACCAGCCCTGTTATAAAGATTGGATTAAAGAAAACATAAAGCTGACATCGATTCGCTGTATTTATTCCACTAAGAAAACTGTCCATTGTGTGCAATAAAACACTGCTGTTGAGGAACTGAACGACGAAATAACTAGTAGTGTGTGTGTTGTGTTATGACTCCCGTAAAAAAAAGAATCGTTGTTCACCTGTGGCAGTTCTACGACACTGCTACGATCGTAGTAGTTGCAGTCTAGTACTGATTATCATCCTCGTTCAGCTGGAGAACCTATGAAAACCTACTCGTTGCGGGTATTGCATGTGTTGATAATTGACGATCTGTCACCGGTTTCCCCACCTCAGATAACAACAACAGTCGAGTTCTTTGTCCCGGGAACAATTTGCGTTCTAGAATTGTCGAACAACACCCCCCGGAGGGTGTGCACATTATTTCGTCGCCATCTTCAGCTATAGACATTTTTCGAATTGATTTATCGCGAAGGGGCAGGGTTGTAAAACCGCACAACTGATTGTAATTCGAAACAACCGGGGGCTAAGTCGATGTAACCTTGACAAAGACGGAAGGTCGGAGCTCTGTGATGAGTTATGCACCAGTTTTCCCGGCTATCTTTGCTGGTGTGGGACAAAAATTAAAAAATTCCAACCAGCAGCTTCGTCGTCGGTAATTGAATCTGAAAAACTTTCCGTTCGCAGCACATCTATGCATATTAGAGTACAAATGCGTACAAACCGACGACAGCACTTGTCATTTCTAGGCTGCAATTAGTATTCGATTAGTCACCCGTCTCGGCGATGTTGTTCATTTCGAGGAAATTGCACTTTCGACTGTATGGCGGCGTATTTAACTCAAATCACCTGGTTCAGGTTTCTCGCAGGTATTATTGCACACACTGGATGAATGGTGGTCATCATCATTGCGAGCTGCAATCAGTATCTACCGACCGAGAGGTGATATAAAATTTAGCTTCTCCGGTGTAGTCCCAGGTGATTGTCATCAATAAACGTGCTTCGGGAGTTTTATTAGCTGTTTTTTTTGCGTCCATTGCAATTCCCATTAAGTTCATTACGACCACCAACAGTGTAGAAATCAGACGGGTACATTGCATTGTAATATTCTGTTTATGAACTTATGTAAATATTTCAACATCACTCTGAATCGCTGATGGGGAACGGTATAAGTCATACAACAGACTGTTCAACCTTTTAGATTCCTGTCTACATTAAACTATACACAAAAGAGTAAATTCGCTACATTGAAGTTCGCTTCAGTACTACTTATTCCAGAGTAATATCATTTTTTTTTGTATCAACAAGGTGTGCGCAGAATTTTTTCCTAGCTGCAAAACTCCAAGTTTGCCATTCAAAAACAAGATTTCTTCGGGTACTGTACGATTCTGTACAATTCGGGTACTGTACTCTGCTCTGCTAGCATGATGAAGGTAACAGACAGTTTCCTTCACCCCCTAATTTTTATGGCTCCACAGTTCAATTTATCCCAACTTTTTTGTGGATGGTTTTTAACTAACATATGCAGAAAATGTTAAAATGGGGTTTTTTTTTTCAACAAATTAGGCCTACTTTTAAAATTGTTTACTCAAATAATCCCCAATTCACTTCAAACAATTTGTAAACCATTTTAATGTTTTTGAGCATGGCATTGTAAATAAATTCGTTTAAAAGTATTAATGGAGTCTTATAATAATTTGAACAAAAGTTAGATTCTTTTCGCTTTAAAATTGGTTTCAGTTATTTTTTGTGCCTTTTCCTCATATTATATCATTCCTTAAAACCAAAATGTAAATTTAAAAAATTAAAAAACTTCATTAAAACTGTCTAAAATAAAATTTGTCAGAATTTTTCCAGCACGTGTCCGGGCCGGACAAATCCGGGCAAATTTTAAATAAAAACCTGGTAAAATTCGAGCATTTGATTTCAAAATTGTCGACTAAATGATCCGGGCAAATTTAATCAAAACCCATAAATTATTCAACAAAAATCATGAAAAAAAAATTTTTTCATCAAAACGTATCAAAAGATTTTTAATAGTATTTTTTTTTTAATATTTTATGATTATTTTTATGAAGCTTGTTTAAAAAACTTTATTTTGGAGGCATAAAAAAAATATTATCATTTTTTTTTTAATTTGATTTACAAATAAAGTAAATAAATCCGAGCAAAATCCGGACTTTTTTCAATGAAGCCTGAGCAACCGGGCCGGGCTGGACTGTACCCAAATTTTGTAGTAAATATCCGGGCACACCCAGATAAAACCGAGAAATCTGGCAACTTAGCCTAGAGTAATATTCATTTTTCAAATTTAAATAAAAATTAGCCTAGAGAATCGACAATTTTTCGAGTCGGAGTAGCAACAAAACAAGATTTCTAAATTTTAAAGAGTTACGTTGTTTTGTCATGCCTTCTAAAAGTAGTGCTTACATAAACCGATACTCAAAAAAATTAAAATGTATTGGATCTATTTGTTTACCTATACAGTTAAAAGACTTCTTCTTTGACATGCTATTGGATTATCCTTTTATGTTCTTCCAAAACTACAAATGGAAACTTCTTTTAGTTCGTTTTTTTCTTCCAAAAACGCTTTAGTATTACTAAATTTAGTCTATTGCTTCCTACTAGGGACTGGAGTATTTTTCGTCATTTTGACATTTAGCTTTTGTTCACGTTGGAAATGAAAAAATGAAATGCTGAATAAAAGAAGACTTTTCGCAAAAAATATTTTTAAGCTTGTGTTATAGCTCAGTTGGCAAGCCAGTTGACTTCTGAGCCGATGACTGCGAATTTGAGCCTAAGAGTAAACATCGAACACAGTTGTACCGGATAAGTTTTTCAAAAACTGTTCGCCAACTGCAACATTACTAGAAGTAGCGAATGCCATAAAGATGGTAAAACGACTATAATCGAAAAAAATTTTAAGCTGTTTTAACAAGCAACAAATAGGAAAAATGGATTTTTAATTTTTATGCCAAATAACTTAGAATGCATAACGTTGTTATCTGGTGTTTTCTCGAAAAAAAAATTTTTCCTTCAAAAATCGACTTTAGTATTTCCAAAATCACGTAAGTGGGGACAACAAAAAATCGCAAAAAAACGAAATTTTAATTTTGAAACCAAACGACTTAAAAATGCATAAAACGTTGTGATCAGGTGTTATCTAAAAAAAAAATTGGCTTTAAATCGACTTTGTGTTACTTAGTCGGTTTTCCGAAAACGGCGGGTTTTTATGAAAAAAGTCCCAGAAAGTCTATTTTTAACTATTTTTTTTTCGACAAAACACCCGATTTCGACGTTTTATGCATTTTTAAATCATATGGTATCGAAATTAAATTTTTGATTTTTCCGATTTCTTTTGCCAGATTGGTCTTTTGGTCAGATAATATGAAAAATGTACATTATATGATTCAACCTGATGGCTGGAAAAACACGGGATCAATTACACAGGCTGGGAAAATGATCAATTACAAGATTTGGAACTCTAGCGGCAATCGATTGACAAAATCAAAAGGCGCCACCATCGAATGCTGCGGCAGAAATGCAAATACTCAGTATAAACATGCTAGGGAAAAAACCAATTTATATTAACGGTCGGAAATAATTAGCACTTTGAGGGTTCATTTGCACAACAAATACACTGAGGTCTTTCTACGTAGTTTTTGCTCTTCAGAATTTGCACGGTTTTTCGGTATCAGTGTTTTATTCGCTATTCGAGGCTTTTTTTCCTTAAAAAATTTCTTTTATTGGCAATAATAGACCAGTGGCTTGAAAATCCTATCATATGAATATTAAGTAAAAAATCCCCATCAGTAGAAGTTGAAATTTGAAGTAATTGAAATCGAAAGTAAAAGTTGAAATTTGTTCGGCACTATATTGAAATCCAAGATGGCGGCTTCTGCTTTACTTTTAAATTCTGTAAATAACTAATATGCTTATTGAGTAAAAGGGTTCACAGGAAGAATTTGATTTTCTTTGTCAACAGGATAAACCAAGATATATGTAAGCAAAGTAAGGTGAAACAAGACAAAACAAGGTACGATGATAAATCAAAATCAAACAAGGTTACAAAAGATAAAATTTATCTGCATCTGAAAGAATTAAACTAATTTAAATTAAGACTTTTGGAAAAAAATCTGTATTATAACATAAGTAAGGATCCCAATCAAAATAAAAACCTGGCCACGTCATAAAAACCTCAATTTTAATCAGTCAGTGGCATAGGTTTCCTTCAAAAATTGGTAAAAGTATGTCAGAGTTTATTTTGCAAATTTATTCTGAAATTGAATAAAAGCATATCAAAGTGCATTTTAAAACCCCTCGGAACGAGGTGTACGAGCAAACAATTCAATCATCGAGAAATGTTGACCTTTTCTGTAAGTAGATTGTGTTAAGGTCTGTTAAAAGATTGTCCGTTGGTATTTATATGAAAAATAAGAGACAAGAGATAGGTATCTTTGAATCTATTGTAAATCGGTTCTATCGTATTGGTTCTATTGTAAATCGTTTGTCCTGACTTTTTGGGTAAATGATCTCAATGTACGCTTTTTGGTGTTTGCGGGATATGGTAACTTTAAGCTCAGAGCGCCTATGTGTTCAGTCATACACCCCAGTGTAAATAATGAAAAAAATGATTTATTACGCTTACCACACAACGTTAAAAAATAACAACAATTTCTTCTCAGCTGTCAGCGTTTGCATTGTACTACTCTTCAAAAAAATCATCAACAAATAATCTGCACCGAAATGTGCACCAACAACAAAAAAGATCATCAGTGGAAAATGTTAGAAAAATCTGTAGTTTTTTTTAAATTTCCTCAGGTTGTTGATATAGTTAATTACCTTAAATGAGTTGTAAAACCCGGAAGTTACTTCCAACTGTGTAATTTTCTCTCATAATTTCACATGAATTTCTGTGCGGACAGAATCTGTACTAAAAAATAATGAAAAAATATGTTTTTAAGATAAATATGTACTTGGGGCTACCAAGCCCACTGCTGTTTTGGATATTTTATCTTACTGTCAAAGGTGGCGTTCAAAGCTGCCTGGTGATTTCGTTAAACAATCAGGACATCGCGAAAAAAAATCAGGATTTTTCAAGACACCAGTAGATTCTGTAGACTTCTTAATTTATGCAACAGAAGAGAACATCTTCTTGGATGGCTGCAGTTTATATCGAAAAATACCGTTTCAATGTCATCTGAACCGAGTTTGAGAAAGGAATCATTCTTGGCGACGAAAATCCCAAGAAAAAAAATCTGAACCGAAGATTACCATCGGTTAAAGAGGTTAAACTGTTTAATTACAGATTCATTTGATGTCCTCATGATTTATCCGAAAATTCAATTAGGCCGGAACAAATTTCAAATCCTTCTTTTGTCACTCGAAGTTGGAGCATCGCGAGGGGGGGGGGGGGGGGGACAATAAAAAATACTGCGAAAAACAAATAAATTGGAATAAATTGCACGAAAGCTTGTATGCAAAAAAAATGCATACTATATCATTGTACAAAACCTATAAATCAAGAATTTTTTTTATCGAAAAATTCAATCAAATCAAGAATACAAAAGGTGAAATAACTCCAATCTTCCAAAATAAGTTTTTGGGCTTGTAATCTTTCGGATGTTGGATTTTTTTCTCTAAATTTACATAAAATACTTCAAACTTTATTTATTTCCCCCTTCGGGTTTTTAGAAATTTCGAAGGGCGGGGGGGGGGGGGGGGGGTGACAAAAGAAGAAATTGATATTTGTGTCAGCCTTATTATTTAGATTATTTTTTTAAATCAGGACAATTCAGGGCATTTTTAAGACCAATTTTCAAAAATCAGGACAATTTGAAATTTTTCGAAAATCAGAAAGGTCGCCTCTCGAAAATCAGGACAAATCCTGAAGAATCAGGCCGATGACATAGTAAGTGCGATGCGATGTGGCGAATGCGATTCAATGCGGTGCACCACATTTGATGAAAATGTATTTGAATCGCTTAAACCTGACATACTCAACGCGGCCAAGCAGATGTCAATTTGTTCCGCCACTCGAGTTCGCATAGGCTGCGTCCGTTAATTTTCCGCTGATTCGCATCGCATCGCACTCATTATGTCATCGGCCTCAGGACACCTCTGGCACCTTTGGTTCGGAGAATAATCCTACCAAGAAAAAACTGTGTTTGCTCCCAGACTTCTCCTCAACACAATGCGCAATAGATTTGTGCTGAGAAGGGAATTCTCTTGATCAGCGGATATGAACAGAGTTGCCAACATTTTTTCTTCAAAATTCAGGAATCCTTGTATTTAAAAATCAGGATAAATCAAGCTTAAACAAGAAAGCTGAACTGATGAGTTTCATTTGTTCTATTAAAAAAAAGGTTTAGTTTTCGATCATAGTAATATGATAAATTATAGGTCCTACCCTTCTTTATAGGTATTTACCAATTCGATGATTTAGTAAGCGGTCAGTTCATTTGTTCGTGCGTTTGTATTTGGTCACGTATTATAAGCAATACTTAACAATTTCAATGAACTTTTAATTGACAGTTCAATCAGTCATCATGATGTGGATTTTGTTTTTCTCTGAACAACTTCCAAAAATAAGAAAAATATTCAATTAATTAAAATTTACTGAATAACGTTCTCATCGTTGGTCCAAAAAAGGTGAAAAAAAGAGTAGAAAAAAATATTTGCATACAAATTCAGCTGTAATAACAAAAAGTTTGATGAATCTGAACACTAGAAGAAATATTTTAGTTGAAATGCGTACCTACCTACCTAAGGGTCCAGCGCCGATTGACCGGCGCATAGGGCTGAGATAAAAGATCTCCACTGCTGGCGATTCGGAGCCAGCGTCTTCACTTGCTGCCAGCCGAGGTTCTCGTCAACTGTGCGGATTTCAGCGGCTAGACTTCGCCGCCACGAGATTTTGGGCCTGCCTCTTCTTCGATGCCCATCTGGATTCCAGTCAAGCGCCTCTCTGCAAATCTCGTTTTCATCTCTTCGCAGCGTGTGCCCAATCCATCTCCACTTACGTTCCCGAATCTCGATTTCTAGCGCCTTTTGATGACACCGGCAATGTTTGAGATCCAGTTGCCAGGCCACCAAGCGCGGATGATGTTCCGCAGGCAGCGATTCACAAAAACTTGCAGTTTTCGCGTCGTCACCGCATATATGCACCAAGTTTCACACCCGTACAGCAATACGGATTTGACGTTTGATTTGAAGATTCGGATCTTAGTTCGTAGAGAGATCTGGCGTGACCGCCAGATGTTTCGGAGACTCGCAAACGCAAATCGGGCTTTTCTGATCCGGGTCTCGATGTCCTTCTTGGTCCCACCATCAGGCGTAATCTGGCTACCAAGATACTGGAAGCACTCCACTGTCTCAACCTGTTGTCCAGCTACCACGAAATTGGAACGATTTTCTGTATTGATTTCCATCGACTTGGTCTTTCCGACATTGATTTTGAGACCTGCTGCCTTGGAGCTTTCGGTGAGGTCGTCGAGTTTGCTCTGCATGTCTTGTTGTGTTTGGGCGAGCAAAACAATATCGTCTGCCAGGTCAAGGTCGTTCAGTTGCTCCATGGTTGAAGGATTCCACGGCAATCCTCGGTTTGGTCTACAGTCAATCGATCCAGTCAAGATCTCATCCATTACGATGAGAAAAAGCAGCGGTGACAAAATACATCCTTGTCTCCCTCCAGCAGTTACCGGGATTGGTTCGGACAAGACACCGTCGTGCAAGACCTTGCACGAAAATGCCTCGTACTGTGCTTCGATGAGATGGACTAGTTTCTCTGGGACCCCTCGTCGTCTAAGAGCAGCCCAGATGTTTTCGTGGTTCAGTCGGTCAAATGCTTTTTCGAAATCAACGAACACCAGCAGAAGAGAGTCCTGGAATTCGTTGATTTGTTCCAGTATTATTCGTAGTGTTGTGATGTGGTCCACACATGATCGTCCGGATCGGAATCCAGCTTGTTGCCGTCGGAGTGTAGCGTCGATTTTCTCCTGGATCCTGTTCAGGATCACTTTGCAGAGTACTTTGAGGGTTGTACAGATCAAAGTTATGCCACGCCAGTTACCGCACTCTGTTAGGTCTCCTTTCTTTGGGACCTTTACGAGGATACCCTGCATCCAGTCGGCCGGGAATGTTGCAGTATCCCAAATGTCAGCGAATAGACGGTGCAACATTTGTGCTGACAAGGCAGGGTCGGCTTTGAGCATTTCAGCAGGAATGCAATCGTATCCAGGCGCTTTGTTGGATTTCATGTTTTTGATTGTCGCTTCTATTTCAGCCAGCGAGGGCGCTTCCGAGTTGACGCCATTAATGCGACTTATTGTGGGCGCCTCGAGCTGCGGGTTCTGTTGGCCATTGCTATTTGTAACTCGAAAAAGTTGATCAAAATGCTCAGTCCAACGCTTGAGCTGATCTGTTCGATCTGTCAGCAGCTGACCTGCTCGGTTTTTCAGCGGCATTCTTGCATTAGTCCTTGCACCACTAAGGCGGCGAGAAATATCATATAATAATCGGATATCTCCAATGGCGGCGGCTCTTTCTCCCTCTTCGGCTAGGGAGTTTGTCCAGGCTCTCTTGTCTCGTCTACAAGCTCGTTTAACTGCCTTTTCCAGCTCCGCATATCGTAAGCGGGCGGCTGCTTTGGCTGACCCGGTACATGCCTGCTCAATTCCGACTTTCGCCTTTCTCCGATCATCGATCATCCTCCAGGTTTCATCCGACATCCATTCACTTCGTCTTCCACAAACTTTACCGAGAGTACCATGGCTCGTCGTGATAAAGGCATTCTTGATTCCACACCACTGTTCTTCGACTGTTCCGTCTGTCGGCAGCTCCGAGGCTCGGGATTCTAGCTGTTCAACGTATGCCCTTTTCACCTCTGGATTCTCCAACCGGCGGACGTCGTATCGACACCCGACTTTCTCCTCGCGCCGTTGGACACGCGCAACTCTCAGTCGTACCTCGCCAAGGACGAGGTGATGGTCAGATGCAATGTCTGCGCTTCGTTTGTTGCGGACATCAAGAAGGCTCCTTCTCCATTTTCGACTGATGCAGATGTGGTCAATTTGATTTTCTGTTCGGCCATCTCGGGATACCCAAGTGACCTTATGTGCTGGTCGATGGGGGAAGAACGATCCACCGATCACCATGTTGTTGTTGCCACAAAATTCTACAAACAGCTCTCCGTTTTCGCTCATCTGTCCTAGGCCATGGCGCCCCATGATGCGCTCAAGGCCCTGATTATCGGAGCCAATCTTTGCGTTGAAGTCGCCTAAGTGGATTTGAATGTCACCCTTCGGAATTCTCTCAACCACGCTGTTCAATTGACTGTAAAACTGCTCTTTCTCCTGCAAATCGGCAACGTCAGTTGGCGCATAACACTGGACCATTGAAAGGTTTCTAACCCGTCTTCTGAATCTGGCTACGATTATTCTTTCGTTTATCGGTTCCCATCTTATGAGGGCCGCATGGGCCTGCGGGCTTAACAGGAAACCAACTCCTCGTTCCCGAGTAGCATGTTCTCCTCGTATGCCAGAGTAAAGCAGTACTTGCCCGGACTGCGTCTTGTGTTCTCCAGTGTTAGGCCAACGGACTTCGCTCAGTCCCAATATCTCTAGCTTGAGGCGGCTAGCTTCTCTAGCAAGTTGAGCCAGCTTTCCTGGCTGGGCAAGGGTCAAAACATTCCAAGTTCCAATTCTAGTCCGTGTTTTCATGCTAAAAGTCGTTGCCAAAGTTCCAATTCGGTTATTTCTTCTCTCAGTTTCTGTAACAATAAAAGATGTCAGGAGCAGTAGGTTGTTAGCCTAAAGTCCCTATCCCGCGATGGGGCTGCCAT
The DNA here is from genome assembly GCF_029784155.1 of Uranotaenia lowii. NCBI lineage: Eukaryota > Metazoa > Arthropoda > Insecta > Diptera > Culicidae > Uranotaenia > Uranotaenia lowii. The sequence goes on from NC_073692.1 coordinate 20,400,342, forward strand.
CTTGGACTTAGCTGGCGGGAGCCGCATTTCATAAATTCAGCCGCTTGCTGCAAGACAGACGCTGTTTGAGCCGCCCCTGACCTGGAGAACAGACGCTGTTCAGTTGAAATGCGTCAAAAAAAAAACAAAAAAACTTAAAACTTAAAAAAAAACGCTTAGAAACTTCTTAAAATGTTATATTGACACACTACAATGGATTATCGGTTTAATGTACATACATTTTGTTTTTCAAAATTATAGTTTTTCGTGATAGTTTAAAATATTCAGACAAAATCAGGCTTATTTAAAAAAATCAGGAAAAAAGTAGGCTTATCAGGTTATCAGGATAGGTCTTAAAAGATCAGGTATATTCTGAAAAATCAGGCACATTGGCAACCCTGGGTGCTGCTCTCGCTCGACTTTATGTGTAGACAATCTTACTCTTGATTGCAACGCGATTTATCTCTCCCGCTCAGCTTTAAGGGAGCAGCCGAAAAAAATGGCGCTCTCTTTCACTGTATCACTGTCAAAGCCCAAAAAATCTCGATTGGCCGTACCTAACTAGACGTTTTGACTTTTGTATCACCCTATTGCGTCTTTGGCGTAATGACGTAATGCCAAATCGGGACAAAATATGACGGGTCCATCATGCTGCTTGATCATTGGCAATAAACGCTTCTGGAGGAGCATTCCTTGGTAAAGTTCTGGGTGTTCATTGTTTCCGATGTGACGTACGGGCTAGATATTTTGCTGCAGTCACAAATTGCCTGCCACACCATCACATTCTTGCCAAAACATTTGCAAAATATTATATCATACATTTTCCGGACTCTTGGTTTGACAGAAGCTGCTTGATTTGGGTTCCTTTTAGTTTTTTTTCTGCTTCCGGTACGTCTTGAGCCCAAGTCGCTCTTAAGCACGCATCACGTTAGAAGTCGAGGTCCCGACTTTTCTGCCCACATCCCGAACGGAAGCCGATGGTTACTGTTTGTAGACATCCCTGACTTTTTTTGTCAATAGTAGGACTTACAGGACCAGATTTTCGACCACTTCTCCGGTCATCTTCAAATGTACAATGTTCATCATATTTTTTAATAACTTTGACGCTCACAATATTCTCAGTGAGATTCCACTCACAGCACACCACTTGCGCACGATAATTTTTCTCTTCTCCGGAGTAAGACCACGCATTTTTTTATGTTATCACAAACTAATGCCATATTCGTTTTCATTCTGGTGGTGCACCGGTAGTGCACCAAGTGCTGTCAAAGCGTTTTTTTTATATGAAGATGACAGCAGTTGGTGCACAACCATCTTTCCACCAGATGAAAACGAATATGGCATAAATGTTTTGGTGATGTTATCACGTACAGAAATGTGTAAACAAAAGGACGCAGCCAGTACAATTCGAAAAAAAAACTCGATTCAAAATGACCGTTGACATTTGGTGGGCTTCTAATTTCTGGAACAGTCTAAAATCCTGTGATAGGCTATCTCAAAGTAATACAAACAGATACAATGAACTTGTCAACCTAGTAGGGCATAATAACTTTGAATCGAACCTTCCGCAAACACAATACCTGTCAGACGTCACACCGTGTGGTTGCATATGCAAATAAGAGAAAAAAAAATCTTCATCCCTATCATCCTGTCTGTTGTGGGTCCAAAATAAGCCCGACATCACGATCTGCCAAAAATTTCCATACATATCTACATTTCGAAACTTCTTATTGTGAAGGAAGGTGCCGTTTTCTATCTATCTGAGTATGGAAGTCGCGATTAAAAAACGGGCCAAACAAAAGCTTAACTGGCGTCAGTCACCGACACACGACACACTTCCCGTTGTTGTTGTTGTGCCAAATAGATATGCTCAGTTCACTCTAATGTGTGATCACAGACAAACGAATGATATCTGCACCTCACCTTTCCTCTCTCTTGGAGCACCTCCAAACAATCCGACATGTGTTATTGATTTCTCTCTATTTTTTCCTTTTTTAGTTCACAATGTTTTGCAACCTAGCGAAACTAATAGGAGGACTCGTGGAACACTTTGAAACAAAGAAAAGTGTCGTCACGACGAGTTCACCACTGGCCACCATCGACGATTTCCAACTTACCAATCCGCTTACCAGTGGGTCTCAAAAGATAATCCCCCTTTTTGCATTCGGAGCAAAATGTGTCCACTAGGCTTCTAACATCGGTGCACCAGATCGAGAGCACATGTTGCAATCACCTCCTCACCTTTTTCTGCTAGTTCTCCTGACGTTTTCCATTTGGTAGTCCTGCCACTTGGGAGAGAAGTTTAGGTTTCATAATTTTCGCGATCACGATCTCTCTTCAGTTTCCCTCTCTGTTATTGGTGCAAATCTTCGAACAATCGATCCCCAAGGAGATCCAAAAACAAACCGATCGATACGGAAAATCGATCGGCCCGGGGAAAAGTGTCACGATTATTGGATCAATTCTTCTGGTTTTTTTCTGCTGAATTCACGTGTTTCAAACTAACCTAAGGGTGAGTTCTTTTACGAGAAAAGGAGGTTTGAAGTACCCGAATCAATCTGTGAAGACATCAAGATATTAATGAAGTAGTTGAATAAATCACGGAGATCGCTTATTAGCACATTATACGATGATGAGAGTGCTCTGGGGGCTGTCAATCAAAGTTTTTAGCTAACGATGTAAGCGTCACGAAATGTTCATTAAGCCATTAGGAATCGGGGTTGATTGAGGCTAAATTAAAAAAAAAAAAGTTAAACAAACATGTGTTGTATGGGAATCCCATTTTCAGCCTTCAACAAAATTTGAAAAAAATAACTTCCAACTTTGTATTTTCAGATGTCAAAAAAAAACTAACCTCAGCAATTGACAAAAACAAGTCCGTTGACCGCGAACCATCCCCAAAATATTAAGTAGCTATGCACAGCATTCGTGACAGCAAAACTGCCCCGATTGTTTAGCATGCGCATGTGAGTCCAAAAAGTTTGTTTATTTTTGTTTCAACCTGACGCGGCCCCAGCCAGACTTTACTTTCTACTTGTGCCCCCGCTTAACTATTTTGTCACTTTCTGGTTGCGCGCACCCAAACAAATGTTGTGGATGCAGTTACTTTTTTATTGTGTTGTTTTGCGTTTGTTTTTGTTTTCTTTTTTCGTGTTAATGTCATTACCTTCGCGCCGCATCCCGTTTTCTCGAAAAACAAGCTATTTTGCATAGTAATAAAGCTACCTCAGTCTTGTTCATGGTTGGCCCCGAAAATCCGGCCCTGACATGCACTGTGTGTCATCCAGTTTTGGCCATGTTTAACATGTAGCCAACCAATCTGCACACAATTGTTGGTTACGTACGACGGATGAAAGTTTTTTTTTATCGTTTTTACATACGTACTCTCCCTACTTTGGATGGATCTTGTTGAGTTGCTTTTTGCATATGGAATTGTAATTCTGTACCCACGAGATGTATATTCGCGTAATCTAAATGTGTACACTAAGGCGGAGGAGAAAAAATGGTCTGGCGCCGGATCTCAAAAAAGGTTATTGATGAAATGGTAATAGCCAGAGGTGTGCGTTATGTCTTCTCGTGGGACAGAATGCATGGTTCCGGACTTTAAATCAAATCTTCAGTTACTTCTTTAGCTCTTTGAATGATATAATTTAAAAATTTCAAAAGTACTATGAATTGGTTTTTTATTTTTATTTAAAAGTCTAGAAGTTCTCAAACGAGAACAAAATCAATTTAGGAGTTCTAAATAATTAATTTCGATTTAAAATAATTCAGAGGACAAGTGATGTTTATTTAGTTGATTTGAGCTCTTAACCCTAATCTGTTCTGGAGAGTCAATATGACACTATTGTCCAAAAAAAAAAACATGCTTCTGTTGTGGATCAGCTACGGAATGTTAAAAAATAAATTTACACAGTTTTCAAGAAAGCTGAAGTTAGAAACTATATGTAACATATGAGATAAATATTTTTATTTTTTTTATTTTTGGAGTTCTTGACTACAAAAAATGTAAAAAAGTGGTGTGAAAACCGTACTTTTCAAACAATGAACCGTCAAACTTGTTTAAGCCACACCAGATAAATTTTGAAAAGAGGATTGTAAAGTTGACGTAATTTGGCACATTTTCGTATCTCCAGATTTTCAAAATACGAAACACAAATTTTTTGACGAATTTTTGAAGGTAGCTGTTTTTCTAACTTTTTGCCAATTGACACTCCAGAGACTGTAACGGGTAAAAATTTCTGAAAGATGTGAGGGTTAAAATATAATATGAAAACAAAACTGAACTTCCACGAAGCCTTGATTGAGCTACCTAAAGTCGCAACCATGCACGCGAAATTGTTCTCTTCAGAAGTTGACATTGACCTAACTATGTTTCCTGAAAAATACGAAATTTGTCTTATTTCACCCACGATGTTTTTTAAAGTTTTTTAAATTAAACTTTTTTAGTCATCGGTTCCTACGCACTTCTTCAGGTCTCATTCGACATCCGAGTGCAACACATCCCGAAACGTTTTGGTCGAATCCTTACACCTCTGGCACTAAACTGTGCCTCGTCTGGAATGTCTCTAAGTGTTGACTAGAAGGTAGTCACCATTTTGCGCAACTACTCATTCATCGAGTCGAGTTTAGGAGGACCCGAAACGAAAAGCGAGTTTACGATTGCACTCTCTCCGGTTCCATCTGCAACTCGGGGACATGACCCCCTAAGACGTGGCGGCCACTTCTCTGTGCAGATTTGGCAGATCTGTTTCTAGTGGATTTTGTGATAGTTTCCTTATTCGTATATCTGCAATCGTCGGTTTTGCAGATACGTTTCCGCTCTGGACCAGGAGGACGTGACACTATTAGCCCAGAGCTGCAATGGAACAACCGATGATATACTCCACGTATACGTCCTACTTTCTGTACACCACCTGAAATCTCTGGCCTTGGATCCCACTCTCTGCAATTCCTCTCCCTTCCTCTTCTCATTAAGGCTTGAAGCCTGATATCTACTCTAGTGACTCGAGGTTTCCGTACAAAACTTTTATGTTGACGACTTGAGATCTGATTTCTCCTTTGACGACTCGAGATTCGATTCCTCCTTCCTTTTTAAATGTTTCAATATTAACGTAGACATACCTCTCCTCTACTCGACTCCAGGCCTGATTTCTCTTCTAGCGGCTCGAGAATTTACCTTTCCTAGACTCGAGGTTAACACACATACCTTCCCTCTTGATGACTCTAGGACTGATCTTTTGAGATTGAGATACGACCTCTCATCATACTCGGGATTAAATACACCAACCTTCGCGAATCGAGGCTTGACCTTCCCTATCGCCTTGAGGTCCTACTTCTTATCATCAGGATTCGAGGTTTGCCACTTTTTGCGCTTCGTGTATCGATTGTGTGCAGCTTATCCTGAACTCGCATCTGTTACGTACTACATTACACACGTGGCTCGCCCGGCTTCGAGAGCCACTCTACTCCGGGTATATTTCGCCAATGCAATGGAATAACTCTTTCTTAAAAACCTTCACTGCGAAGAAGGTTTTGCCATATCTATGTATACAGCTTCGATCATTGGAAAGCGCACTTTTCAGATACTTCCCGATAGTATCCTACTCACGAAATCTGTGTACCCGATCCATTCATTACGCAGAAGGTCTAGTCTCACTCCTGCCTACAGGGTCAATCTACTCCAACCATTGTCCAGTTTTCTTCTTCGATAAGCTTTTTGTTTGGTTACCAAGGAGGTAAATCCTCGTTTACGGATTGCATTCCAAGGCACGACGAGCCACCGTGTCTGCTCAGTTTGCTATTCTGGCTTCATGGATGCCACGGGGCACTTATGATATACTCAAAAGGGACCTCTTACTCCCTAAACTCCAACTGGAACCATTAAAATGTTCTTTAGTGGTTGGAGGTCATGTGCTAGTGCGCTCCACGACATACTCATAGACGTAACCACTTTCAGTAATACCTCTCCTCAAAATGAATCGAAGCCTGAACTCTCTTCTAACGACTCGAGGTTGACACGCATACCTTTTTTTCTTGGAGACTTGAAGCCTGATCTCTCCTCTGACGACTTGGGGTATGTCTTCTTATCTCCACGATCCCAGGTTTTACAGCTTATGCCCGTCGTATGTCGGTCGAAAGTAGTTTTTTCTTGACCTAACCACGCGCGGGACTTAACGTAACAACTCGGATAAATTCCGATAAAGATGTCATCCTACACTCTACTTCGCGAGTGTTCTCCACCGCAATGCAATAACCCTTTCCTAACCGCAGTGAAAGGAAGAAGGTCATTTTACTCTAAGTATCCCCACAAAATCGGTCGTGGAGTTATTCTACTCAAGAATCCGCGATATCAACTACACAGAGGGTATTGAGGTCGTAATGCTGTGGAAGGGAGAAACGCATAGTGTTCTGTAGAAGAAAAGGGGTATAGGGTCATCTGGAGTTATTTAGACATTTAACTTTTTTTCGAAATAAACACCTACATATGTAGAATAATTCTTTTAGCTTAGCTAGATTGACTACGCACATCCACCTTTAACAATGGAACCAGAAATTCTCCATCTTGAATTTTTACCTAAAATAGGAAAGTTTATTTATTATTCATTAAGTGATCCCGTTATTGCTTCCACATTACTGTTCATGCATTCCGAACGCCGTTATCGCTGGCGTGGCCCATAAGCAAGAATTCCACATCGCTAATGGTTGCTACTCCGTGATTGACCGTAGTCACCAGTTTTGTTCAAAGGTCAAAAGAATAGTGCTTGGGATTAACAGCTCATCCTCAATGCACAAAACAGACGCTCTCTCTTTTAACATCAATAACAGTGCCGGCCACGTCCTAGTAGTTAATGGATGGATTGGAAAAGCTAGAAAGGGATGAAAGATCAATTTTGTGCTTTAGGACCGAGGTTACCTCTGCATCCTAGAAATATAATTTAAGGTTGGAGGCTTGGTAGAAAAGGACATAAACAGTATACACTTTTGACTAGTGTAATGATGTGAAAACTCAAATCCTATTGTACTACGCTCCTATTCTTTCCTAACGAAACTTAAAGGTCTGAAAGTGCCTAATTTTCTTATACTATTAACTTCTATTTTTGGAGAATCAAATTGAATAAAATATGATATCAATGTTCACTGTATTTCTTTTTTTCAACCATCAACATTTTAAATTTAAACATCATTAATAAAATGTGTATCAGATAGCCATTTTAAATTTGGTCAAAACTGATTTACTTTATGAAAATATTACTATTACGTAATGATGATTTTACTTTATGGAAATATTACTATTATATTTTTCAAACTAGTAGATTATTAGTTCTAAGTTTAAGCACAATTTCCAATTTTTTTAATCCAGGATTTATGAGCCCACAAAAATTGGAATTTCAACCAAAACTGCAACTTTCTGTCGATATTCAATTTCCTGAAATACCCTTTTACGTCGAGTAATTGTGCATTTTATTCAAAGCCAATTTCGTGAAAGGAAAAAGTGATGAGGTTTTACAAGATTTGTATGTAACTGCCATTAAGAAATGTGTATTACGATACCTAATGCCGTTGATCAGTTAATCAGACACTATACGAAAATTTCACTTTTGTCAATACAAACACCTAGAATATCTTATTTCATTCATAAACAAATGCTGAAAAGTGACCATAAAGAAATGTTCCGATGCTTAGTTCTTCTAGAAATGGGACAGTTACGAATGAGTGTATCTAAGACATCATTCGTTCAATCGAAAAACTTTCTATGAAAGAAATAATCGTAATTTTATGATAATTCAGAAAAAAAGTTTATCGTTTTTTACAAGAAATATTTCTAATTTATTGTTGGTATCTCTTGATATTGATCAGTTTTTCTCACTTATACTTTGTCATATCTGTATTTTAAATGTGACAGCATCCTTCTCCTTCAATTTCCGTTTCTTTTTGGCCCAGTATTTATCTTTTGAAAAGAACTGAGGGAAATTTGGTGGATTTATCTGTTTCGGAATTGACAAAACTTGATTATTTTTGTGCTCCTAAAAATGTTTTTATTGGAATGTCTGCTGGCAAAATCTGACAAAAATGAATAAAAACCATCATGAGATTGTACTTCGAATATAATCGGTTACTTAAGATTAAGTATTCGTCCCGGGAATTCCCGGGAATCAAACAATTTCGGGAATTCCCGAATCCTAGGAAGCGATGGAAAAATCCCGGGAATTCCCAAACATAATAAATCGAGCTAAATTTTCGATGAATGAAAACAACTACCTAAATTTAAAAAAATAGGTCATAGTTTGTAAGAAAAATTACTGTTCTACTGTTTTAAGAAAACCTTGCGTTACAAGTGAAAAACAACGAATTTGTAAAACTAAACAATATCAATAAATAAACACCACAAGAAAAGATGGAATGCTCTATTTAGCAATATTTATCATTGAGAACATTCGTTTCGCACACTGTGGACAGTCGAAAAATCATTGGCAGGGAAATGACACTATTTGAAACATAAGTGCAGCGGTGCAGTTATCTGAAAATTTACGTTATTTGATGAATAACCTGAATATTAGCAAATCAACTTCTATCGATAGTAAAAAATGTTTCTTAATTTTATCTAATTTTTTCAGCAAGAAGCAGTTAATTATGTTGGATAAAGTAATACAGAGCCCGTTCGATTTTGGCAACATCCGTTTAAACCGCTTTTAAGAGACTTCATAGTCTGAGGCAACGAAATGGGAGATCTAGTTTCTTTTGGAATTATAAGTCAGGAAGTGCACCACAATCACAATTGTTTTTTCGTCACTTTTTTATTTATTTTTTTATATCAAATTAATAAAAACCAATGTAACTTCTAACTAAGAAACGTATGCAAAGAAAGTCAAAATTATTGAAAATAGTTTTATTTGATTGAAATATTTTAAAGTTTGAAATATAGTTACAATTTGGTTTATATGTTTTTTTTTGGTTTAATAATTGCTTATTGAATTTTTGAGATACGATACGTAAACGTATTACGATAAAGAGTAAAGCTAAAAAAGTAAGTACAGAATACCATATATCTATGATCTCGTACATATGCTTTAGAAAAGGGTTAAAATCTTCTATTTTAATTTTTCCCGGCATCCCGGGAATTCCCAGAAATAGGATGATCAGATTTCCCTAATCCCGGGATTTTAGAAGTGACCGGGAAATGGACACTTTATGTAGGTTGCGAAATATATGTACAAGAGTACTACGAGCACAAATTCATATAGAATTCAATCGCTGCAATTTGTTTGAAATATGATTTTCTACAAGCTATGTCGTCCATCAGAAATCATCCTTATCATAGCATCGGTACAGGTTATACAGCTTAAGAGCTCTAGAACTAACAAAAAATTGTTGTTTGAGGTAAGGTTTTAATTGGGCTTATTCTGCGACGCGAGTGACGTGACTCACGAAATTTCATATCGTTTTGCGGGTTTAAATAGCCTTTCTAGCCTCAAAATTTTCGTTCGGATGAGCTGGTATTGATCGTCAGAACTCTGCAATATACAAATTTCTTTTCTGGAGCATTTTCTGGAGTCAGGACGAAGTAGTGAAATTTCGTGAGTCACGTCACTCGAGTCGCAGAATAAGCCCCAATGACTCATAGCTAGACAACACTTTTGGTTTATCGGACAAAAATTGGCAGGATATTTAAAAATTTATGCGCCTTTACCTCTTTGATGACCCTTAACCGTAGTTGCTGACCATGTGCTTCACTCCAACGCATGATTTGAACTTGTGGATATTTTTGACAGTGTCTGCATACATCTCCACCACTCACACACAGAAATGTTTCGAATAATCAATGGATTTGCCAGCTATTGATTTGATATTGGTGGATATTGAAGGAATCTGTGCAAAATATTTTTTTTCTCTCTTGCATCGTTAATATCTCAAAAGCGCGCTAATTTTAAAATTTGAAAAATGTGCTCTTATTACCATTTATAGCCAACAAAATGCTATCAAAATTTTGTATGTCCGATACAAAAAGTTCGGTCCGGCCCGGTTGCCCCGATATCATTGAAAGAAGTCCGGATTTAGCTCCGATTTATATGAAAAAAAAAAAAAAATAAATAAATAAATAAAAATAAAAATAAATAAATAACGAAGATGGATGTTGTCCGAATTTTCGGTCGACAATCTTTAAATCAAACCTCATACTAGACCTTTTCCACTGTGGATATGGTAGAGAAAACGGGTTTCGCAGGGAGTTATAAAATATGTCAAATACAAGTTTTAACTCAATTCAGCTCAAGGCTTTAGAAACACACGAAGTGTAAGGAATGATTCATTTAAGCTGCTGGTACTCTTAAATTTGGTTAGGTTCTTCAACAATATATTTTCTAAAGTATTTAGTAAGGATCTCTTTAAGACTTTTTACTAAGTTATTGTGATTTGAAGCTTTATTTTTCAAGGCATAATGAGTTTCTAGTGAATACTTACATAAAAGTAATACTGCTTTTTGATCGAGAACTGTGTTCTAAATAGTGTGAGAATAGGTTGAATCATTGTATCCATATAAGTACGTCTAGTAAAAATTTAATATGTTATGATACAAGCTTGTTAAGGCGGACGTCTACAATCAATGCTCACAACAACCATTTATTAACTCCACCTAGGAGACATCCCTTCATTCGGAGTGTCATTGTTAATAAGTCCATCGCTTGTTGTATTTGAATTGATTTATAACTTCATCAGCGAATTCCTTCCAACAATCCATCAGCAATTATGAATGGTTCAATTGAATTAATTTCACAAGGATTCATCTATATGTTTTCCTTGCTTTTTTATGTGCTTGTAGTTGGAGAATGTATAAGAAGTACATTTTTCTATAAAATCTCAATATGAATTTCTCCTCGTGATTTTGATGACTTACCCTACGAGACGCTCCTGCCACTCGAAATATACATATAAGTTACAACTTATTTTTGCGCCAGAAATGGCGGGGGTGCTGCAAAGTGCAGACTGATGCAGCCTGATGTCCAAGATGATGGAAATTGATTGCCTGCTGTCTCGCGTGAAAGTCGGATCGGATCGAATCGAATCGAAACGGATGGGTTTTGGGTTTCCAGCTTGGCTCGGCAAGGAAAGTTACCGACCGGGTAGACCTACGATTATTTTGTCACCGCGCATCGACCAGCGATTCGTCTGGAATCGGAAATGTCGAGAAACGCAACCACATCATGTGGCTGATGTGGTGAAGTAACTCAACTCAAGTCCGTTTCAACGATTCCCGATTCGAGGCGACATTAATGCCAGATTAGTTATTATTTAAAGTATAAGTAATGGTCTGTGAAAAATTTCATCCGACTGCTTGCCTCGGTAAAGTTGCTCATTTGGTTTTTCTTTTTCTTTTTTTTCTTCCAGGTGAGTACCAGGAACTGCAACCTGCATCAAGTGAATTCCGGTAGCCGAAAGTGTATGTTGTCTTTACTTTTTTTTAAGTAAACGTGAAATGGACCCTATCCATTCGAGTGCCCCAATAAAATGCGGAAAAGTCCACAGGAGAGTCTAAACGTAAAGGTTAGCTCTAACAGGAAAATTGTTTTAGTCGTCGCGTTGAATAATTTCCCAAAACAATGTTGATTCAACACTTGTCCAGAGCCAATAAATGGGGGGACTGACAAATTCAAAACTGTTCCTGGATTAAACCCCGTTCGGTGCTCGGATTTCGTGAATGGAGGATTAATACCATTCACTATTTTATTGAAGTTGTAGGGGCTACAACCATTGCCGTTACTTTTCGCTGCTACTCCACTTGAAGTTACAGGTTATGTGAAGTATTAAAGTAGCAAATGGAAGCGGACGGGTCCATGTAAAACAGCATCAAGATAAGTGGAAAACAATAAAACCATTATTTCAACTAGAGTTGCTCTTGATGCGCTGCATGGTGGCCCCCCACGCAAATTTTTATGCACCGTTTACCGCGTGCTTTTTTAATTCCTACTCATACTTACTATTTAATTGCAGGTACATGAGCTACCACTTATGCTGTTATTTTTTTTGCATATTTTTCGTACCAGCAGCGATATGCTAACTAATCCAGCTACGGTTACGTGCCATAAGACAATGTGATTAATTTTGTGCACTTGAACGTAGTAGGGAGTTTAAAGTTCATGGATTTCGAGGTGTGAATGGAATTTAGCATTGTGTTTGTTTCCTCTGCGTTGTTCCGTGATTGGATACCAGACGGGGCTGTCTCTAGACTAGAGGAACTACAAACGTAAGAGTGATTGATGATGGAGATACTTGTTTTTGGCTTGATTGTGGTATTTGATATACCATTCTTGGAATCAATTAGGTTTGTTTTTTTTTTAAATTTTTTTTGCAACACTCGAACATCTATTTTTTACTTCTATAAGTAGGAAATCATGTCGAAAACATTGTGGACAATGGACATTGATATCACAACCAAAAGGGTTATGTCGAATTTCGAAAACCGTTCGACAGGATACATTTAGTAGAGAATCCTAAAACCTGATCTGTGCATAATTTCAGCTCAATCGGACTTAATTTAGGGGTGCCCCAAAGCGCTCAAAGTTTCGATTTTGTTGCCACAAAAATTACCCTCAAAAATATTAAAGAGCAAGATAGTTCTCTTATAAATGTCTAGAACAGCCTTACTCTTCACCTTGAAATCTAAAGACTTATTTCGTGTTTCGAAGTATTATTAATTAAATTTCTCAAATACCGTGAGTAATGTTGGTTTCTAAGAAATAGTTACATATGTCAGTTTGAATTTTTATTTCATTTCTCACATTCGTTTTTGGTTTTTATTTCACCTCTAAAATTGGTCAAAGAATACTAGAATTATTTTAAAATGTTCAACCTCCTTTTTATCTAAAAAGTGTAAAATCAGAACCTTTTTTTGCGTCTACGTCAGAAAAATGGTTTTTAATAAATGAATGTATTAATGGGTTAAACGTATACAGCGTAGCCTAAGTTATCAGGATTACAGGATTTCAAATACGTTCTAGTCAGTATGACTCGAAGCGCACATTCAAATCATAATATAGACTGTTCTGGAAATTATGCACCCTTCGGAATAAACGAATTGCAAATCAAATCAGAGTGTGTTTGGCTTTTGTTGAGTTATTTCGTTATTTCGTGAATATCTAAATTAAAGCATTAATAAAAGTAGCTCTACCTTGTTAACACAGGAAAAGGTCGATGTATCAGAGATCGATCTTTTCGTTCCGTTATTTCAGGTGGATCGATCCTACGACCATTATACTGAATCGATCTTTTCTTAAAGATCGAAAAATCCTTATTCAATATTTAATATGCATGCAATCACAAAATTTGCACAATCAAGGTGAAACTGTGCATCCATGTTGATTTTATTTTATCACAAGCTAATCACGTACGAACTCCGTTTCGCATTTACTTTTAATATGAGGATGAGGAGTTTGCGCTTGAATTGTTATTGAGATGCATGCACATTTTTGGTCAACTCCCATGTTTCAAATTTCGCCTCCATCCCATTTTGCCGACCCCTTGCCAAAAATGTACAGCTAAAATCAATTGCCTGCGATGTAAAACTCTCATTTGCTAATTTTCATTAAATTGCGGTGTATAATCACAATAATATCGGTCCTTATTCTGTACTACAAATTTACTTGAAAATACATTTTAAGCAGTCTAGTTCACAAATTTGAAATCAATATTTCAGAAACAACAAAAATAGAATGCAAATTGAAGTTTTAAATAAAACAAGAATTTAAAGCTTCGAACATAATAATCAATACGCAGTAGGTAATAGGATGTATAAAATATAACACAAGATTTAAAAAAAAAAATCAAAAGCTAATAGTAAAATATATTTCAAACCAGGCCATTAATTAACCATGACTAAAAATTGTTCAACAAAATGATAATAATGGTTGACTTTTGATCATTTTAATTTTAAATTTATTTTCTTCGCTTTCAATTGAAGGGTTAAATAAAACAAAATGTTTGAAAGTAAACTGAGTATATACAGTTTGGGTAATGGATGATTTAATGAATGATTAAAAAGGAACTTATAGAAATAAAAATAAGGAACTCTCTGTTTTGTCGTAAATATTGAAACCACCAAGCATATAATAATTAAGTAACCATTGCGCATTGAAAAGTTAACTGTACAGCTTTTGCTTTGAATCATTTTTAAAACTGATTCGATTCAAGAAAGATGATGTAAAATAATGAAAAAAAAAAAAATGAAACTTTTTTAATTTTCGAGGGCAGGTTTTGTAATTCAAAATTTTAAGCTCTGAACATTGAATTAGTATTCGGTCCTAGAAAGTACAAAATGTAGAAACTAGGTTTTTTTTTATCAAAAATTTAGATTTATAGACTTCCAAAAAGATTACTTTTTCAAAAGACAAAAATTCAGGTTTGCAAAACAAAGACGAACTTTTTTAAAATATTATAAAATTTAATAAGTTGACCTAAAAAGGCGTTAATATTTAAAAAAAAACGATCCTATAAAATTCGATAAATTTATTTGAATTTTGAAACAAAATAGAAAGATGATTTTTTTTTACATTTGAAAGGTAAATTTATTCAATAAAATTGCCTGACCATTTAAAAAGCTTATTTATAGAACTTAATTTGATTGATTTGGTAGATTTTTGCGCTTTGAAATCGAATCATTTGTCAGATTTAGTCAATCGCCTCTAGTTTCGGTGACATGGCCGTAAGAACGGGTGGTGTTTTTGGGGTTAAACCTCCCCCCCCCCCCATTACATTCCAAAAATGCCAAGCAAAATGTTCTTTTCTAAACTCAAAATTACAAATTCCTAATTATATTTTGATGAACGACTGAAATGATTCAAGTGTAACAATATCGACTCAGAACTAAAGCCAAAACCTCAAAATCTTATCCAAGGTCAATAATTCTACAATAGTTTTTCCAAAAACTTCGGATATCGAATTTCAATAAGCTTGCCAAATCGCCCAGATTTTGCCCGAGTTTTTGCACTTTATTTGCTGGATCAAACAAAAATTTATATTGAGTCATTTAAGTTATGTATTTGAGCCTAAATTTTTTTATTTAGTTTCATCAAAATTAATGTGAACTATTTTTTTAAAAAAGGAATTAAAATCGACCGATGTATTTCGATAAACAAAAGTCAAATGCTTTTCTTCCTGGTTTTTTTTCCTCGCCGCCGGTCGTGGCCTAGAGGATAGCGTTCCAGTCTTCTAAGCCAGAGTCCATGAGATCGAATCCCGATCACGGCACATATAGTACTCTTTCTGTGGTCTGGTGGTTTTAGCATTTGTAAGATGCTAGCCATAATATCCTTGAAAGATGTACGCCTTAGAGTTAAGTAAAAAAATTAGATCTCTTCAAAGAAACATGAAGTTTCACTGAGATCCTATATGTGTGTGTTCGTTTTTAATAATTTTGATATTGGTCCCAGATTTGCACGACCCGGATATTTGCGGAAAAATATTCGGAAGGCTTAAGTAACCTAAGTTAGGATAGAATATTTCCGGATTCGGTGGTTCCAAATTTGCTTATCAACATTCAAATTCGATGTCATTAGAATTAGGATTCTGTATCCAGTTTATTGTTACTTAACTTCAGTTTGGATCATCATTGGGAAAAAAATCTTGCTCGAATCTCGGTTTTGCATTTCCAACTTCTATATTCGAAACTCATCAATTCGGAATATAAAAAGAAAATATTCAAAATTACAAACCATTTGGAGATTTGAAATGTTTACTTTAATTCTTTTGCAGAGTTGCAACAAAAGAAAGGTTCATAATAGAGATCCAGAATTGTAAAATCTGAAGCAGTTTCATCATTCGCAATTTTCATTCAGATTCATAAGTTGACTTTCGAATAAACAAGTGAAGAAAAAATTCACATTGAAAGCCAAATTCAGAATTAAAATAAGATATTTCTGGTTGAACTTCTGATTCGAATTTCCCCTTTTTGGTTCATAATATGTAAGAACTATTATCTGGAACTTTCATCTGGAACATCAAATCGCTTTCAAATTCGATGTTCATATTTCGAAGTCAGGTTCAAAAATCAATACTTAGATTCGGAATCAAAGTTAATAATTCAAATTCAGCTCGAAGGTTAGTTTTATAATCCAGATTCAAATGTCTATGTGAGAATTTTATTAAGGATTCGAATTACAGGCGATCGCAGTTTCAAAGTTTTGATTCTGGATTCAAAATAAAAATTTTATCTTCAATCAGAGTCAGTTTGAAACTTAAACCAAAAGAAATCACATATATAAAATAAATCATTAAATAAATTATCAATCATATTTTTTTGTTGCCATAGAACTTATTTTCAAGCTAAAATTCAACCGAGGACATACTTTACTGGTTTTTGTTTAACATTATTTAAATTGCAAATTGTTCTCAAACAAAGCTTAAAACTGAAATCTTCAATTTTATTCGATTTTACAAAAGTAGAAAATAAATCTGATTTGAACCGCAAACTTAATTTCTTACTTGTTCTCAATATTTGATAAATTTTTACTAATGCTTCAAGCGGACATGCTTGTGGTTAATAAGAATTAGTTTACTACTTTCTTATTTAAGTAAATGTGAAAAGTTTTTCTTTAAAATGAAATCTTTAAATCCTTATTTAATTTTTTTAAATTTCTTAACTGCTATAATTATTTTCAAAAGTTAGACATTTAAATTATAAGGTATTTTACTATTAATGTAAAGTAACTCAAACTTGAATGATTATAGAGAATCTTAATTTTTTTTATCATTCGTTTTCGCATTGTTAAAGCATAAATGTTATGTATATGAAAAAATGTTGTCACCAAAATTCCACCCATGAGCTGGTTCTTCCTACGGCCCTGTTTAGTGATATGATGTTTTCGAGTTCTAAAACGAAGATGAGTTAAGTTTTGAGTGAAATAGGGTTAGTTGCCCTTATTTGGACTCATTAAACGGTGATTTTTAATTAATCATGGTTGCTCATAAATGGACGGGAGGATTATATCTTTCTGAAAATTTATTTATAATTCATGATCTTATCTGCAAGTTTCAATGAAAATTTGCAACATAGATTTCATCGTTATTGAAAGATTTGGAAAGATATGGATGATCAGAATTACCAACGTAGAACCTACTGTTTCTTTTTTGGTACTGAACTGGTTCCTTTCATTGGATCTAGAACTAAAATTCCTATAAAAAGTGTGATTTTTCGAAAATAAAAAAATAAGCTTTTTAATGATTGAAAACACTTCAATTTCGGCTATGAATATCTCAAACACTTTCATTCCCCGTCAGCTCTATCAGCATAACAATAGCTGAATCTTTTTCATGCGCACTTACTTGTAGTTAATTTATGTAAAACAGGCAAAAAATGTCAGAAATGTTGGTTCTGAACTACGCCCTAATTAAAAAGTCGCACCCTTATTGATTTGTTGGTATTCACTCAAAATTTCGATGATGTCAGGTCTAAAAATGGAACATCAAAGTCGAAAGTTTCCAATTTTTGGACCTTTCCCGAATTATCCAGGTTTTCCGTCGACTTTCTTTTATTTTAGAAAAAATAGGTCGTATGGTTCATATTCTTCATAGTGAAAGTATTTTTCCTTAAAACTAGGATACTACTAGGGCTAGGATAGTAAAAAAAAAAGTTTTCCTTATTCTTATTTCTCAAAACACGCCCAACTAAGTAAGATGTCTGATTTATCACTGATAAGAAGGTACACTTTTAAAAACTTTGAAACTTTTTTATGAAAGACTGATCATAGCTAAAAAAAACTGTAAGGTTGGATTCACGAAGAATAAGAGTTCATTCTGTGCATAGAAGTATCTTCATCCTATGCTATCAAAATGAATGATTTACAATTTTCGGCCATTTAGGACTAAAGTAGGTTCTAGGTCCAAAGTAGAAGCACTCACCCTAATTTATTTTTTAGATTGGTTTTTGCTTATTTTTTATTACTGTGAATATTGGGCATCTGCCACATGGTTTCCAACTTGTTGATGTAGAAAATTGATATTCGATGCAGGAACTTGGAAGTTTAAATGGTTGGTTTCAAATTTTAAACTTTTTTTAGTTACATTTCCTCCTTAAAACCCATTCTTAAGGTTGGGTTTTTGTGTATCAAGATTGTAGTTTCAATACAAATGGTTTATTGAAATTCTAAACTTACTGCAATTCTAAACTTACAATAAAAAATATCTTTCAATTTGTGAAGGTTATATCGTGTTGTAAAATGAAATGTCTTTAGCATATTTAGAGTGTTTTAGGATTAAATTCCGCGAGATAAATTTATCCCATGTTCGTTTACATTTATTTTTGAACACCTTTTGAGATCAAGGAATTTTTAGAGTAAATTCATTTCTTGATATGAAATTTTTACTTGAAAATAAAACTCCATGGAAAGGGGGGGAAAGTGTTTAACCCCCAACCCTCCCTCTAGTTCGCACGGCCTTGTGAAAAACTATGTCTTCATTATTTTGTTATCATTAAATGATAACTTTATTAAGTTATATTAAAATAAAAATTTAATAATTGTTGTGGTACACAAATGTTGCATCTAACCCTGCTGTTACACGATGTCCCGTTTGACCGTACTTCGTATTCATATAACAAATCTCGAACTGCAATTTTTGACCAAAACTGTTTTTTATCGGTCAAATTCCGAAAATACCTTCATATTGTTGTAATCAAAATCTTTGAAGAAAGAATTAATAGTATGGGAGAGTGGGGAATCATGGGCCCCTTTTTTCGCTGTCCATAACTTCTTTATTATAAAAGATAAAATGAAAATAAAAAATGGTATGGTTTTCTACATTTTCAAGGTATCATAAGGTATTATTTTTAAATTTTTAATAAGTTATTTTCCCCAAATTCTGATTGTTAAAAAAAAGCAATATTTTTTGGATTTTGAAAAATGGTGGGGAATCGCGGGCTACCAAATCCAAATTGACCAAATACCATGCAAAATTTATGAGTTGACCCTAAACTGTGATTTCCTTATTCATTTCATTATTTAAAAGCAATTTCAGATGATGAAATAAAAAAGAGAGCTGTGTATGATCGCATAGATTCCAAAACCTGGCTCGCGAATGTTCTGCTAAATTTCTTATATAGGATGGACAAAATATTTTTCATAACTCTTCATTTGGAGATAGATAACTTTGCAGTTATTTAAAATTCTGAATGTGTATAAAAACATAAAAATATAGGTGATTCAAGATGTGTGGCCCACGATTCCCCACAAGCTATGATTTGCAAATAAGTTGCGTTTGTGTGACTTATTGATGTTTCATCAAAAATTCCTTTTCCACGTGAAAGATCATGACAAAACTAAGATCATAAGCGTATGAGCATATTTTTGTTATGCACTTTAGGTTCCCCATCGATGAAATTAGCGGGTGTTTTTTTAATTATGTAAGTACATTTTCCTAACTTTTTTTAGCTTGATAAATAAAAGAAGCATATGATGCGTATTTCAGCCAACAACATGTAGGAATATTTGCTCACGCAAAGCGACGACGATGATAGTTGGTTTGAGATTTTTATCTTAACACACATCTGAGATATTAAAAGTGGCCCACGTTTCCTCAAGGCCCACGATACCCCACTCTCCCCTATAAATCAACTTTATTGGTGTTATTTCTTTGATTTGTAGAAAAGTGCTATTTGTGTAAAATTTGTATCACAAAGATTTTTCCTAATTTGGGTCCCGATTCACCACATTTTACGTTACATGAGTGGCTTTTGAGGAAAACAAAAACGCAAGAAAAATTACAGGTTGAGAAAATTTTTACAGTAGCTATCATCTAACTTTCCAATGAAATGTGCACTTGATTGTTTTTCCATCGCAAAACGTTACAATAGAAGGTGACATAAAAATTACCGAAGGCACTGAATTTGGATCGTTCTGCCTGGGTTCTGAACAATAATAAAAACCCCGAATGTATAATCATAAGTAGTAGGGCATTCGAAGTGTTACACCACAATGGGAGCCTTTTTCCAACCCACTCGGTCGAAAAGTGGGACAGTAAGTAACATACAAACATAAAGAGTCAAAGCTAGCGAGAAAATCCGTCGGCTTCTGATTGTTTCCTGTCAGACCCTGAAGACACCAACAACGAAATGACAACAACAACAATGGATTCATAAATTTTAAAATTATGCCTTTGCGCGTGAGAGAGTGCGAAGGTGAACATATTTTGCTGCTGAAGGTGGAGGAGGTTTTTCCTCGAAACAACATTCGATGCCATTTCCATCGAGAAAAACTTCGTGCTGCTGGCAAATAAAGATGCACATATAAATAAGTAGTTCACTCAAATAGTAATCATATCTACTGCTGCTGCAAACACACATATCGAGCCCCGTATGTATTAGCCATGACAGAATTACGTAATATGGACGCCCATCATCCTCATCAGAAACAACATCATCATCATCATCACTAGCTAACTAAACCTCTTGACTAAGTAGGATGAAGGTTTAGTTAATACTATAAGAAAAAGATGTTGCTGCAATTGTTTGTGGTGCAAATCTTATGTTACAGTTTTCTCGCGAGACATAATTACGATAGAAGCTACCATGCCGGTTAGATGCATCTGGTTTTGGCTTAGTGTTTGGCAGCTGCGGTTAAAACGAAAGAGGCAAAATAGTATGGCAGCTTTATTAGTACAAACCTCTTCGTTCTCCATTAAAATTAGCGGTTAGTTGCTGCGAGTTGCTTCCATTTGGAGCGGTGATAGCAATCTGTTTCAACGTTTTTATGAGAAACAACTTCATCGAGAACCCATCTTGGAACACATAAACTTACTCAAATCTCGGCGTTACTGGCAACAAGACGAGAGAGTTCAAGAACATTTTTCGATCCGCCAAGAAGTAATAACTGAATTTTATGCGTATTTCGCATGTCTTGGGTACCGTTTTATGGCGGCAACTAGGCAGAGCCAGAGCTATCGAAGCCGGAAATAATGACCGTCGCAAATCGCCTTCGGAATTTGCCAGAAGCCATGTTCTCGGTAATTAAGATACAAGGTATATCTATCTAACATAGGTAAAGATGTTCGGAATCGAACGGTTCTTCTCCGAGACGACGACAGTCTTCTACCGGGGCGGCCCCATAGGCAATCGGGATGTGGCCCATGGCCAAGCCAAGTCAAACCGCCATCAATGATGCTGCTGATGCTGCCGAGAGGGTTCTGTCATTCACATGCTGTTCGTGAGTCGTGAGTGCATAGTTAGTCTGCAGAATACATTCTTGCGCCCGGGGGTTTTCCCTCCTGTTGCTTATTTTCATTTTATACGTGTTCCGCGGACGAAAAGAATGTTAATTACCACTTTTGGTGTGGAACGACATCGAGGATAAATTCATAGGAAATTCTTGAAAAATCACTTCTTTCTGCGAAAATCTCATTAGAAGAAGATATTTTAAGCTATATTTTTAAAACAATTTTGATTGTTATTTTGCTTCATACATTATAAAATTTGGAAATAAAATGACTTTAACGCCTGAAGCAAGTTGTTACAATCTGCGCCTTTAATTGGAATTCAAATTTTCACTTGAATTGTCTAGACTGTTTTCACAATAATTGTGTATGCACGCAGAATAGGATATAGAAAGGCGATATATCTACAATGACATGATTTTAACGATTAGATTTCCACACAAAAAGCAAAATATACGATTTTAAGTAATTTGAGTAAAACGAAAAAAAAAATTCCCCGATCGAGAATTGAACTCCAGTCCTCCGAGTGAGCTGTCCGGTATCTTACCACGATGCCATTTCATCAGATGATATAATTCACGCTATAGCTCTCTATGTAAGATTTTCTGTTCACGAACCGGTCAAAGTTCAATCAGTTCACTCAAATCGTAAATGTCGAATTAGCAAATTAAAGGAGACACGTGCTGCTTTAAAGCTAACCCCTTTACTGATACCTGATACAAATTGACTAAACTGATATCCGATTCAACTTTTTTGAGGCAAGGCTTGTCGTAAATGAATGATAGAAAATCACTCAATACCAACTTGTTTACAATGGTTATTGAAGATGTCTTAATATTTTGGATTTGGATTATCATTTCTATTACGATTTCATGTTAGCTGGGTGTCTATAAAAAAAAAAATTACCAGTTGTCCAAACGTTTCGAGCTATTCTGGAATTCGCTCCTCTTCAGTGGAAATTAAAATAAGTTGTTTTTTTTTCTTTAAACTTTCAATCTTAGTTTTATATTTTAGTTACTAGATATCTGCCGATAAATTACGCCATCGTCTAAACTAGTACTTTGATTTAAAGCAGATTGTTTTGTTTTACCTTTTCCTTCTTTTTTTTTCCAAAAATGAACACACATACTTTCACTGAGGCTTCAATTGTATTTTTCTTCTTAAAAATAAACCTTTTCGCTCTGCGATGTTCAATTAGATGGATGTCTAATAACGCATTGAAAGAGTTTAACAAAGAGTGGTCCAAAGTTTTGACCACCGGATCCGAATTCTGCTTTTTATATGTACATAAATCTGCTTTCTTCTACATACTACCAAATCCCTTTTCGGACAGCTTCAATGCGTACCTCTTCCATTTTTGCCAACTGACTAACTAAGCGAAATGTTGGGGAAAGTCCAACCTTTTATGCACGATATTTTTGCGCTTTTCTGGGAAAATGCACCTCATTGTCACAAAAATTATTAAAACTGGAGATCGCGATACACAGTAGACTGTCCCAAATTTGTATGAGAAATTTCAAGCTTGTGAAATGTTATGCGCTGCAGGCTTAAATTTATCCTAGGCTTAATACAAGGTCTCATGCCAAATTTGGGCCTGATTGAATCACAGGAAAGGGTCGCTCAACGATCTTAAAGTTTGTATGGGATTTTGAGACATTTTCGCCACAAACTTTTTGGATTGCATCACAGAATTACAGAACTTTTGTTGTAGACTTTGATGCTTTGTCATATTGATAAGAAATCCAAAATCGTTCACCCCTGTTTTTATTCAACTTTCCTTATTTCCATAAATATTTCAGAATCCTCTTGTTTTTGGTTTTATTTTTGTTTTTCAGTATTTGTGAGCTAACAGAACTCTACTTTTTTTTTCAAATTTCACGAAACTACTCAATTTGAAAAAATTGCTGAGCATATTCATCAAACAACTTTATTTTTGCTTAACACTAAACATACCGGCACTTTGTATTTACCTATTTATACCGCCGGAGGTCAAATGACCCCTAACACATTTTCCGCTAAAACTCTGTTGTTTCTCAACCGATTTTTACAAATTTTATAGTTTTGGAAAGCTTGTAACGTGACTCAAATATTGTTCTCAGACAATATTCAGCTACAATCATGGATTTCGAAGTTATTCGTAGTATAAGAAAAAAAATCCAAAAAAACATGCTTCGGAAAAATGGCTGTAAGTCAGTTTATAGGAGCGCGAAAAAAAATTCATTTAGTGCTTGAAAAACCTGAAGTTAGAAGCTATACGTTGCACATATGGAAAAAAAATTTAAAAATTTTTTAAGATCATGACCACAAAAAATGTAAAAAAAGTGGTGTAAAAACGTACTTTTTAATGAACCAATCACCAAAGCTGTCCCAGTCACAGTAGAAATTTTTTGAAAAGTGAATTGAAAAATTGACGTTATTTCTGACATTTTGGCATTTTTAGATTTATAAAACACGAAACACAGAATTTTTGACAGATATTCAAATGTAGCTGTTTGTAGACTTTTTTATCAATTTACTTTTTCTGAGACTATTCTTACACTTACGATCGGCTTTGCACTGGATTTTCAGTATGTTAACAAAAGATTTAAAGAATAAGTTTATATGCTCAAGAAAGGAAATATCATACCAATTCTAGTGATGTAATTATATTGGCGGTGCAATGCGTGACAAAAATATGATAAATATATTTCTGAAAGTAAAACCAGAAAATTTGAGCGAATGCTCGTTTGCTTTTTCGTTTCCTTTCGCCCGTCTTCGTGTGCAAAATAGCTGTGAAATATTACCACCCACAGCGCCCGTCTGCCAAGCAGGAATTGGTGCTGACTTCACTATTTTACTTATCACTTACTTCACTATTTTATTTATCATATTTTTGTCACGCATTGCATCGGTATGAAATTTCCTTTCTTGAGCATATAAACTTATTTTTTAAATCTTTTGTTAACATACTGAAAATCCAGTGCAAAGCCGATCGTAAGTGTAAGAATAGTCTCAGAAAAAGTAAATTGATAAAAAAGTCTAAAAACAGCTACATTTGAATATCTGTCAAAAATTCTGTGTTTCGTGTTTTATAAATCTAAAGATGCGAAAATGTCAGAAATAACGTCAATTTTCCAATTCACTTTTCAAAAAATTTCTACTGTGACTGGGACAGCTTTGGTGATTGGTTCATTAAAAAGTACGTTTTTAACACCACTTTTTTACATTTTTTGTGGTCATGATCTTAAAAAAAATTTTAATTTTTTTTCCATATGTGCAACGTTTAGCTTCTAACTTCAGGTTTTTCAGGCACCAAATGAATTTTTTTTCGCGCTCCTATAAACTGACTTACAGCTATTTTCCCGAAGCATGTTTTTTTGGATTTTTTTTTCTTATACTACGAATAACTTCGAAATCCATGATTGCTGCTGAATATTGTCTGAGAACAATATTTGAGTCACTTTACAAGCTTTCCAAAACTATAAAATTTGTAAAAATCGATTGAGAAACAACAGAGTTTTAGCGGAAAATGTGTAAGGGGTCATTTGACCCCCGGCGGTATAAATAGGTATACCACATACGTATTTCGAAATCTACAAACTTAAAAAATAATATTTTGATGCAAAAATACGTGCATTTTGAAAATAAAAATAGTCATGAAGAAAAATTTCCGAAAAAATTAAAACAATAGGAGTTATAGTCATTTGAAGTTCAAAAAATGTCATTTGACCCCCTCCGGTATAAATAGTGTTAAAACGAAAAAAAAAAAAAATGATTTCACTAAGGCTTAGAAATGCTTGTTATCATCTGTGCCTTACGATTTTTTGTTTGCGCTTTGGACCAGACAAGCATGGAAGGATTTAAATTGAAAATGCTAGAAAAATAATTAGGATAAAACATAATCTAAACAAAAAAAATCATACGATACATTTTGCCAATCAATAATAATACGTCTACACCTTTCCAAAAACACAATAAATGCTCAAAATTTAAGAATAAATTAACAATTTGAATGCCACTGCAAACAAGTGAAGGGCCTATTTCTACTTACATATAGATTTTGTTAATTGGTACGGACTTATATTTCATAACGACAAATGATAAAAATGTAAACTAACATTTTTGAAATTTTAGAGATTTTTGGCCTTTTTCTTCTACTAAGTTTAGTCGGTCTATGGATGAAATATTATTTGGAATTTATTTTATTTAGTCTTTTTAAAAACCGTAAGGTAACGTTAGATTTTTTTTTCAAATTCCATATCTTTGGCAGGTTGTAACTTAAAAAAAAAAGGATTTCTAAATACTAGAAACTTTACCAGCATTCGGATAAAGTTAACTACTTCGTTGATGTATGGGGAAAAACATAGGAAGCGTAAAACTGTTGGAAAGAACCATCGGTATCATTTGATAGATTAAGGTTGCCAGATTTCCCGGTTTCATCCGGGTTTGCTTGGATATTTAATAAAAAATTTGGGAAAAGTCCCGTTTGCTTGGATTTCATTGAACAAAGCCCGGATTTTGGCCAGATTTATTCACTTTAAATGAAACTTCAAAAAAAAAAAAAAAAATCAAATTGTGTTGTTAAAATTTTTTATTTATGCGTTCAAAACAAAACATCTTAAGTAAGTTTTAAAAAAATTATCAAGATTTTTGTTGAGTAATTCCTGGGTTTTGATCAAATTTGCCCGGATATTTCACGGAATTTTTGTTGTCAATTTTGATCTCAAATTCCCGGATTTAACCTGGTTTTCAGATAAAATAGCCCGGATTTGTCCGACGCGGATACAGGCTGAAAAAAAATCTGACAACCCTATGATAGATACATTTGTTAACCCTCATCCGTCCCTGAAATTTTTACCCGTTTCAGTCCCTGGAGTGTCAATTTGATTCTATTGACTGAAACCAATATATCTCTCTTGTTTCTGAACCGATTTTTACAAAAGTTATAGTTTTGGAAAATAACCAGCTGCTGGGGCGGTAGTTTGCGCTGATTTGTGAATGTTCATATTTTTAATATTTTTGTGAAGTATCGCAGCGCTTATCTAATTATACCACTAGAAGCGCTATGAAATTTTTCAAAATTTGTCTGGTGTGACAATTTTGACGGTTCATTGATTGAATAGTACGGTTTTTACACCACTTAAAAATATCAAAGAAATATATTCTTATGTGCAATGTATAGCTTTTAACTCCAGCTTTTTTGAACACTAAAGGATTTGTTTTCCTTTATTGACAAAATATGTACATACATTAAAGGCTCTTGATTCAGGATCATTTTGAGCCGAAGACTTTTTTTCAAACTAAAACACTAAATGATTTGTTTTTGAGCATTCCGTAGCTAATCTACAGTCTTTTTTTCTTCCAAAGCATGTTTTTTCGATTTTTTTTCTAACACTTTGAATAACGAAAAACTGTAATGTTGTAGCTAAATATTGTCTGAGAAACATATTTAAGTTACATTACGAAGATTTCAAAACTATAAATTTTGAAAATCGGTTTGAGAAACAAGAGAGATATAGCGGTTTTAAGCAAGGAGTGTCAAATTAACACTCAAGTTCTGATTAGGGTGCTTTTTACCTGAGTTTTCAAGGTCCGTCCATAAAAAAGTAATAATGCAAAATTAAAGATTCTTAGAATGCATTGATGGTCCCCGAAGAAATTGTTTTATATGGATGCACCCAAATAAATGAAGTTACAAGCCACCAAACTTCCAATGGTGTCATATTGACACTCAAGAGCGGATTAGGGTTAATCAACTTTCATCTGAAGACATCAAAATGGGCCACTTCTTCCTTGAAGATATTCAAGAAGAAATGGTGTGAAAACTACAGCATTCACTCACAAAAAAGTGAATTATTTTACATTACAATAATTGAACAATCTTTGTCCATGTCCCATCAAAAATATCTTAAAAAATGAGAGTCAATTTTCTAATTTAATTGGATGTTTTCATCGGAATCTGTTCAATTTTATACGACTCCTAAAGAGCTTTTAACAACAGAGTTAGATAGTGAATTAGCTCCATTTTTTCTAATGAAATTGTGCAATAGGTAATTATGTTCTCAGGAAGGCCATTTATCATGATTGCTTTCCAGGTAGATCACCATAAAACACAGAGCCA
The DNA here is from genome assembly GCF_029784155.1 of Uranotaenia lowii. Classification (NCBI taxonomy): domain Eukaryota; kingdom Metazoa; phylum Arthropoda; class Insecta; order Diptera; family Culicidae; genus Uranotaenia; species Uranotaenia lowii. Next base: position 20,427,613 of record NC_073692.1, read on the forward strand.
ACGATTTATTAGAACTTTATTTAAGTGCTCTTTCGGGAGAATGTATAATTATTTTCTCCGCAAAACATATACCCCGTTCGATTTGTTGAAGTAATAATTAGAAGTTTCGACACAAGCCAAAATAAACAACAACCGTTTCAGTTACCTTCGCCCATCCACTTACTGGAAATGGACCTTAGCCAGCAGCAGACAGAGGTCACGAGCCAGTCAGTACAGTCTATGAAAACCTTTTCAATCTCTTTTGCAACAATCCGGGCTCACGACCGCCAAACGCTAAACGGTTTGGGAAGTTAATCATTTGCATGCTCGTTCGCTCAATAAACAGTCTTGGACTTGAAGTGGTGAACTGTTTTGTGGTTCAATTGTGGCGTCCTTGATGGTTCGTTCAAATGCACGCAACTGGTACCGAATGTCGGTAGAGGTAATTGCAACGAAAAGCGACCTTCAAAAAAGCCAGACCCTAGCCTAGCCTAACCCACTTTGGGGTATGATTTTGGTGCCTTTTTATTTTCCTTTGCCCGGGTCTCGCTTCTCGCCAAGGGTAATGGTAGGCAACAATTCAAAATAATTGAAAGGTCGTTACCTTTCTCTCCTAACTGGATTGCTGAAATAGTTTTCCCGGTTTAACGTGTTCGGAATCTGGCCGCACTTCCCGTTCCATTAAACGACGAACTTGCTAGTTATTTAAACTATTCGATAGATCGGCCATAGAACTTTGTGTGCTATTTTAAAACCGTCTTTGTCGGGCGTTAATCCCATCTCATTAACTTCGTCGTATCAAACGATGAGTAGCGGCTTTTCACGAATTTTGTGCGCTTGCTAGAGCGCATTAAACTCGACGGAAAGAATTGCCGGTTTGCAATCAATGACGTAGAATGGGGTCTAATCGTGGTTGATCGCTAACATCTCGTTACTTTTTATGCTGATTACCGCGACCTTTTTTAAGCATTTGGGTCAGGAGGAGTTGAGCGGTCAATTTTGTTGGAGGCAATTTCTCATTGAATGGGAAAAATTGAGCTTTTTTGTATGCCTCCTGAAGGTTAACAACTGTGTTTGAACTAAATATGTTATTCTTGTTCTATGTCCAGTACTACAAAGAAATCTCACTGTTTGATTCTCGTTATCTATGAGTATTAGACCACTGCAAAAAATTGGCTTTTTCAGGGTTGCTAGCGAACCGGGAAAAACTTTGGAATTTCATCACGTCACCGAGAAACCGGGAAAAAACCGGGAATTTCTGCACCTCACCGGGAAAATTGACATTTTTTTAATTTTTTCACGAAGTTTCAAAAATATTTTAAAATTATTTCAAAATTTAAGAGTATTTTTGAGAGTTTCGATATATGTAGATTTAAGTTTATTTTCGTTCATTAGTGAAATAAGCGTTTATGTTATCATTTTTTTTAACTAATTGCGGAGAAATATGAGTTATCTAATTTTTTCGCTCTCCACAAGTGTGCTACACTTACAAGCATAACTCAAATGATATTAATTTAATAAAGAAAATATTATCGACAAAACTAAACACAAAACTTAACTTTTTTTTCTCTTTTAAAGTGGTTTTTAACTTAACCACGTTCTCTTATAGATGGTCAGCAACATACAAATGAATTAAAGTGATCTAGAAATTCAACTATTCAATACGTATTTGATAAAAATCCACCTGACACAGTTGATGCATCAGTTTGAAGTTTTCTGAGTAAGTTTCAATATGGCACAGAAGCGTTATTTTCTTTTATTTCCTTTGTCTAGTCAGAAAAACGACTCTAGCTAATGGAGGTATTACACTCTCACTTCAAGAGGTTTTGTGTTTTGCTAATCATGAGACTTGTTGTTTTCTCTCACTATAGAGGTTTCTCGCACATCCAAGTTAGGCAGTACCAGTTTCAGTTTCGATGTAAAATTATTCGGTGTTCGATATACACATTTCAAAAAATTATTTTATGCAAAAAGCAAATAATTTGGCAGCGTGAGACGTTTTTCAGCAGAGTTACACCTCTTTTTAATCAGAAAAAAAATATTGGTTTTTCAAAATTGTTGTTGTTGTGTATTTCGTTTGAATTGCCCTGAGGAAGGAAGCATTACATCGCAAGTGTTAAGTTTTTTATTCATTCTACGTTAAGCTGTTGCTTAAAGTTTCCGAAATCTAAGGTCTTAACCCTGATAAAAAATAATATCTTACACTCAAACAATTAAACCTTAGTCTTGTTTTATACACGGTTTCTATATTTACACGAATGTTTAGTTCAAATGACTATTACTATAGTTATCCATTGTTTTGTTTTAAAAAAACATTTTTTTCAAAAACATGTCTTTGGATTTGTACAAAAGAATATAACTGGATTTAGAAAATAACTATATATTTTCCTGCAATCTGATGATTTTAAGTTTTGTAAAACAAATCTCCATTCAATTTGATATTAAAGTATGTTTCGATGTATTGTTAACATATTTCTATATAAATTATACTTTTTTTTCTAGAACTCTATAGAAATTCTTGAAAATTTATATTGGCTA
>NC_073692.1:20430629-20483777 GCF_029784155.1 Uranotaenia lowii
TACTTGGCGCTAGTTTTTCACCCGGCGGCGCGGTACTATTTTATTTTTCGCGAAACACTCTCGCAAACCAGGCAAGTCAGGCGTAATCGAAGCTGACATGTAGTGAGAGCTACTGGTCTTCGGGAGATCAATTACATAGATGCATTGGAAAAGTCCTATACGGGATGGATGCAAATGCTATATTTAAGCTTTTCGAGGTGCCATTTAAAAGTGCGTTCCTTTCGTTTGAACTGCTGCTACTTACGGTCGTCACTCACCGGTTGCCAGCTAATGTAGGAATAATCTTAATTAGGGGAGACGTCATATGGTGCTCTGAGTTGCTCCCGCCATGATTGGTTTATGCTTGTTATGTATTCGTGAGCGATTGAAAATGTAGCCAAAGGACAAATCTATCTAAAGACGGACATGAGCAATGAGGATTTAAAAAAAAAGTGATTTATAGAGTCACACTTTGGAAATATTATATGGTGAAGAGTACATTATTCTGGATCTATAGTGACCGTGATAAAGACAAAATTAAAAACATTGACAAAATTAACAAATTCAACACAAATGAAAAAATTGACTTATGATGAACAAATGGTTAAAAATAAGAAAAATTGTCAAAACTTACTAAATTGACAAAAAAATGACAAGACTGACAAAAATAACAAAAATGCCAAATATGAGAAAAATTACGAAATAAAAAAAATTAACAAAAATGAAACAAAATGACAAATATGATGAAAATGACCAAAATAATAAAAATGACAATAAAAGACAAAAATAACAAAACAAAGATTACAGAAATGACACTATTGTCAAAAATGACAAGAAAAGAAAAAAACAAAAAAAATCTCCAAAAAGGACAACACTGATAACATTGACAGCTTTGCCAAAAATGACAATAAAAGACAAAAATGACAAAAATGACAAAAATAACAAAAATGACCAAAATCATCAAAATACCAAAAAGACCAAATGGACTGAAATAATCAAAATGATAAAGTTTTCAAAATAACCAAAATGACAGAAAGGATGAATATCATCAAAATGATCCAAATGACCAAAATGATAAAAAATGACCAAAATGACAAAAATTACCATAATGACCAAATTGACCAAAATGTCCAAAATGACCGAAATAATCAAAATGATAAAATTTTCTAAAATGACCAATATTACCGAAATAAGGAAAATCATCAAAATGATCAAACTGACCAAAATGACAAAAATGACAAAAATGACAAAAATGACAAAAATGACAAAAATGACAAAAATGACAAAAATGACAAAAATGACAAAAATGACAAAAATGACCATAATGACCAAAATGATAAAATTGACCAAAATGATAAAAATGACAAAAAGGATGAAAATGACCAAAATGATGAAAATGACAAAAATAAAAAAAACCAAAATGATCAAAATGATCAAAATGACCAAAATGAACAAAATTATCAAAATTGTCCAAAATGACCAAAATGACCAAAATGACCACATTCATCAAAATGACCAAAATAATCCAAACGACCAACATGACAAATTGACCAAAATGACCAAAATGACCAAACAACCAAAATTATCAAATTGACCAAATTGCCCGAAATGATCAAAATGAACAAAATTATCAAATTGATCAAAATGACCAAATAGACCTAAAGACCAAACAAAATGAACAGAATGACCAAATTGACCAAATTGACTAAATCGACCAAAATGACCAAAATGTTCTAATTGACAAAAATGACAAAAATGACAAAAAAGAAAAAGATGACAAAAATGACAAAAATGACAAAAATGACAAAAATGACGAAAATGACAAAAATGACAAAAATGACAAAAATGACAAAAATGACAAAAATGACAAAAATGACAAAAATGACAAAAATGAAAAAATGAGAAAAATGACAAAAATGACAAAAATGACAAAAATGACAAAAATGACAAAAATGACAAAAATGACAAAAATGACAAAAATGACAAAAATGACAAAAATGACAAAAATGACAAAAATGACAAAAATGACAAAAATGACAAAAATGACAAAAATGACAAACATGACAAAAATGACAAAAATGACAAAAATGACAAAAATGACAAAAATGACAAAAATGACAAAAATGACAAAAATGACAAAAATGACAAAAATGACAAAAATGACAAAAATGACAAAAATGACTGACAAAAATGACAAAAATGACAAAAATGACAAAAATGACAAAAATGACAAAAATGACAAAAATGACAAAAATGACAAAAATGACAAAAATGACAAAAATGACAAAAATGACAAAAATGACAAAAATGACAAAAATGACAAAAATGACAAAAATGACAAAAATGACAAACATGACAAAAATGACAAAAATGACAAAAATGACGAAAATGACAAAAATGACAAAAATGACAAAAATGACAAAAATGACAAAAATGACAAAAATGACAAAAATGACAAAAATGACAAAAATGACAAAAATGACAAAAATGACAAAAATGACAAAAATGACAAAAATGACAAAAATGACAAAAATGACAAAAATGACAAAAATGACAAAAATGACAAAAATGACAAAAATGACAAAAATGACAAAAATGACAAAAATGACAAAAATGACAAAAATGACAAAAATGACAAAAATGACAAAAATGACAAAAATGACAAAAATGACAAAAATGACAAAAATGACAAAAATGACAAAAATGACAAAAATGACAAAAATGACAAAAATGACAAAAATGACAAAAATGACAAAAATGACAAAAATGACAAAAATGACAAAAATGACAAAAATGACAAAAATGACAAAAATGACAAAAATGACAAAAATGACAAAAATGACAAAAATGACAAAAATGACAAAAATGACAAAAATGACAAAAATGACAAAAATGACAAAAATGACAAAAATGACAAAAATGACAAAAATGACAAAAATGACAAAAATGACAAAAATGACAAAAATGACAAAAATGACAAAAATGACAAAAATGACAAAAATGACAAAAATGACAAAAATGACAAAAATGACAAAAATGACAAAAATGACAAAAATGACAAAAATGACAAAAATGACAAAAATGACAAAAATGACAAAAATGACAAAAATGACAAAAATGACAAAAATGACAAAAATGACAAAAATGACAAAAATGACAAAAATGACAAAAATGACAAAAATGACAAAAATGACAAAAATGACAAAAATGACAAAAATGACAAAAATGACAAAAATGACAAAAATGACAAAAATGACAAAAATGACAAAAATGACAAAAATGACAAAAATGACAAAAATGACAAAAATGACAAAAATGACAAAAATGACAAAAATGACAAAAATGACAAAAATGACAAAAATGACAAAAATGACAAAAATGACAAAAATGACAAAAATGACAAAAATGACAAAAATGACAAAAATGACAAAAATGACAAAAATGACAAAAATGACAAAAATGACAAAAATGACAAAAATGACAAAAATGACAAAAATGACAAAAATGACAAAAATGACAAAAATGACAAAAATGACAAAAATGACAAAAATGACAAAAATGACAAAAATGACAAAAATGACAAAAATGACAAAAATGACAAAAATGACAAAAATGACAAAAATGACAAAAATGACAAAAATGACAAAAATGACAAAAATGACAAAAATGACAAAAATGACAAAAATGACAAAAATGACAAAAATGACAAAAATGACAAAAATGACAAAAATGACAAAAATGACAAAAATGACAAAAATGACAAAAATGACAAAAATGACAAAAATGACAAAAATGACAAAAATGACAAAAATGACAAAAATGACAAAAATGACAAAAATGACAAAAATGACAAAAATGACAAAAATGACAAAAATGACAAAAATGACAAAAATGACAAAAATGACAAAAATGACAAAAATGACAAAAATGACAAAAATGACAAAAATGACAAAAATGACAAAAATGACAAAAATGACAAAAATGACAAAAATGACAAAAATGACAAAAATGACAAAAATGACAAAAATGACAAAAATGACAAAAATGACAAAAATGACAAAAATGACAAAAATTTTGTCATTTTTGTCATTTTTGTCATTTTTGTCATTTTTGTCATTTTTGTCATTTTTGTCATTTTTGTCATTTTTGTCATTTTTGTCATTTTTGTCATTTTTGTCATTTTTGTCATTTTTGTCATTTTTGTCATTTTTGTCATTTTTGTCATTTTTGTCATTTTTGTCATTTTTGTCATTTTTGTCATTTTTGTCATTTTTGTCATTTTTGTCATTTTTGTCATTTTTGTCATTTTTGTCATTTTTGTCATTTTTGTCATTTTTGTCATTTTTGTCATTTTTGTCATTTTTGTCATTTTTGTCATTTTTGTCATTTTTGTCATTTTTGTCATTTTTGTCATTTTTGTCATTTTTGTCATTTTTGTCATTTTTGTCATTTTTGTCATTTTTGTCATTTTTGTCATTTTTGTCATTTTTGTCATTTTTGTCATTTTTGTCATTTTTGTCATTTTTGTCATTTTTGTCATTTTTGTCATTTTTGTCATTTTTGTCATTTTTGTCATTTTTGTCATTTTTGTCATTTTTGTCATTTTTGTCATTTTTGTCATTTTTGTCATTTTTGTCATTTTTGTCATTTTTGTCATTTTTGTCATTTTTGTCATTTTTGTCATTTTTGTCATTTTTGTCATTTTTGTCATTTTTGTCATTTTTGTCATTTTTGTCATTTTTGTCATTTTTGTCATTTTTGTCATTTTTGTCATTTTTGTCATTTTTGTCATTTTTGTCATTTTTGTCATTTTTGTCATTTTTGTCATTTTTGTCATTTTTGTCATTTTTGTCATTTTTGTCATTTTTGTCATTTTTGTCATTTTTGTCATTTTTGTCATTTTTGTCATTTTTGTCATTTTTGTCATTTTTGTCATTTTTGTCATTTTTGTCATTTTTGTCATTTTTGTCATTTTTGTCATTTTTGTCATTTTTGTCATTTTTGTCATTTTTGTCATTTTTGTCATTTTTGTCATTTTTGTCATTTTTGTCATTTTTGTCATTTTTGTCATTTTTGTCATTTTTGTCATTTTTGTCATTTTTGTCATTTTTGTCATTTTTGTCATTTTTGTCATTTTTGTCATTTTTGTCATTTTTGTCATTTTTGTCATTTTTGTCATTTTTGTCATTTTTGTCATTTTTGTCATTTTTGTCATTTTTGTCATTTTTGTCATTTTTGTCATTTTTGTCATTTTTGTCATTTTTGTCATTTTTGTCATTTTTGTCATTTTTGTCATTTTTGTCATTTTTGTCATTTTTGTCATTTTTGTCATTTTTGTCATTTTTGTCATTTTTGTCATTTTTGTCATTTTTGTCATTTTTGTCATTTTTGTCATTTTTGTCATTTTTGTCATTTTTGTCATTTTTGTCATTTTTGTCATTTTTGTCATTTTTGTCATTTTTGTCATTTTTGTCATTTTTGTCATTTTTGTCATTTTTGTCATTTTTGTCATTTTTGTCATTTTTGTCATTTTTGTCATTTTTGTCATTTTTGTCATTTTTGTCATTTTTGTCATTTTTGTCATTTTTGTCATTTTTGTCATTTTTGTCATTTTTGTCATTTTTGTCATTTTTGTCATTTTTGTCATTTTTGTCATTTTTGTCATTTTTGTCATTTTTGTCATTTTTGTCATTTTTGTCATTTTTGTCATTTTTGTCATTTTTGTCATTTTTGTCATTTTTGTCATTTTTGTCATTTTTGTCATTTTTGTCATTTTTGTCATTTTTGTCATTTTTGTCATTTTTGTCATTTTTGTCATTTTTGTCATTTTTGTCATTTTTGTCATTTTTGTCATTTTTGTCATTTTTGTCATTTTTGTCATTTTTGTCATTTTTGTCATTTTTGTCATTTTTGTCATTTTTGTCATTTTTGTCATTTTTGTCATTTTTGTCATTTTTGTCATTTTTGTCATTTTTGTCATTTTTGTCATTTTTGTCATTTTTGTCATTTTTGTCATTTTTGTCATTTTTGTCATTTTTGTCATTTTTGTCATTTTTGTCATTTTTGTCATTTTTGTCATTTTTGTCATTTTTGTCATTTTTGTCATTTTTGTCATTTTTGTCATTTTTGTCATTTTTGTCATTTTTGTCATTTTTGTCATTTTTGTCATTTTTGTCATTTTTGTCATTTTTGTCATTTTTGTCATTTTTGTCATTTTTGTCATTTTTGTCATTTTTGTCATTTTTGTCATTTTTGTCATTTTTGTCATTTTTGTCATTTTTGTCATTTTTGTCATTTTTGTCATTTTTGTCATTTTTGTCATTTTTGTCATTTTTGTCATTTTTGTCATTTTTGTCATTTTTGTCATTTTTGTCATTTTTGTCATTTTTGTCATTTTTGTCATTTTTGTCATTTTTGTCATTTTTGTCATTTTTGTCATTTTTGTCATTTTTGTCATTTTTGTCATTTTTGTCATTTTTGTCATTTTTGTCATTTTTGTCATTTTTGTCATTTTTGTCATTTTTGTCATTTTTGTCATTTTTGTCATTTTTGTCATTTTTGTCATTTTTGTCATTTTTGTCATTTTTGTCATTTTTGTCATTTTTGTCATTTTTGTCATTTTTGTCATTTTTGTCATTTTTGTCATTTTTGTCATTTTTGTCATTTTTGTCATTTTTGTCATTTTTGTCATTTTTGTCATTTTTGTCATTTTTGTCATTTTTGTCATTTTTGTCATTTTTGTCATTTTTGTCATTTTTGTCATTTTTGTCATTTTTGTCATTTTTGTCATTTTTGTCATTTTTGTCATTTTTGTCATTTTTGTCATTTTTGTCATTTTTGTCATTTTTGTCATTTTTGTCATTTTTGTCATTTTTGTCATTTTTGTCATTTTTGTCATTTTTGTCATTTTTGTCATTTTTGTCATTTTTGTCATTTTTGTCATTTTTGTCATTTTTGTCATTTTTGTCATTTTTGTCATTTTTGTCATTTTTGTCATTTTTGTCATTTTTGTCATTTTTGTCATTTTTGTCATTTTTGTCATTTTTGTCATTTTTGTCATTTTTGTCATTTTTGTCATTTTTGTCATTTTTGTCATTTTTGTCATTTTTGTCATTTTTGTCATTTTTGTCATTTTTGTCATTTTTGTCATTTTTGTCATTTTTGTCATTTTTGTCATTTTTGTCATTTTTGTCATTTTTGTCATTTTTGTCATTTTTGTCATTTTTGTCATTTTTGTCATTTTTGTCATTTTTGTCATTTTTGTCATTTTTGTCATTTTTGTCATTTTTGTCATTTTTGTCATTTTTGTCATTTTTGTCATTTTTGTCATTTTTGTCATTTTTGTCATTTTTGTCATTTTTGTCATTTTTGTCATTTTTGTCATTTTTGTCATTTTTGTCATTTTTGTCATTTTTGTCATTTTTGTCATTTTTGTCATTTTTGTCATTTTTGTCATTTTTGTCATTTTTGTCATTTTTGTCATTTTTGTCATTTTTGTCATTTTTGTCATTTTTGTCATTTTTGTCATTTTTGTCATTTTTGTCATTTTTGTCATTTTTGTCATTTTTGTCATTTTTGTCATTTTTGTCATTTTTGTCATTTTTGTCATTTTTGTCATTTTTGTCATTTTTGTCATTTTTGTCATTTTTGTCATTTTTGTCATTTTTGTCATTTTTGTCATTTTTGTCATTTTTGTCATTTTTGTCATTTTTGTCATTTTTGTCATTTTTGTCATTTTTGTCATTTTTGTCATTTTTGTCATTTTTGTCATTTTTGTCATTTTTGTCATTTTTGTCATTTTTGTCATTTTTGTCATTTTTGTCATTTTTGTCATTTTTGTCATTTTTGTCATTTTTGTCATTTTTGTCATTTTTGTCATTTTTGTCATTTTTGTCATTTTTGTCATTTTTGTCATTTTTGTCATTTTTGTCATTTTTGTCATTTTTGTCATTTTTGTCATTTTTGTCATTTTTGTCATTTTTGTCATTTTTGTCATTTTTGTCATTTTTGTCATTTTTGTCATTTTTGTCATTTTTGTCATTTTTGTCATTTTTGTCATTTTTGTCATTTTTGTCATTTTTGTCATTTTTGTCATTTTTGTCATTTTTGTCATTTTTGTCATTTTTGTCATTTTTGTCATTTTTGTCATTTTTGTCATTTTTGTCATTTTTGTCATTTTTGTCATTTTTGTCATTTTTGTCATTTTTGTCATTTTTGTCATTTTTGTCATTTTTGTCATTTTTGTCATTTTTGTCATTTTTGTCATTTTTGTCATTTTTGTCATTTTTGTCATTTTTGTCATTTTTGTCATTTTTGTCATTTTTGTCATTTTTGTCATTTTTGTCATTTTTGTCATTTTTGTCATTTTTGTCATTTTTGTCATTTTTGTCATTTTTGTCATTTTTGTCATTTTTGTCATTTTTGTCATTTTTGTCATTTTTGTCATTTTTGTCATTTTTGTCATTTTTGTCATTTTTGTCATTTTTGTCATTTTTGTCATTTTTGTCATTTTTGTCATTTTTGTCATTTTTGTCATTTTTGTCATTTTTGTCATTTTTGTCATTTTTGTCATTTTTGTCATTTTTGTCATTTTTGTCATTTTTGTCATTTTTGTCATTTTTGTCATTTTTGTCATTTTTGTCATTTTTGTCATTTATGTCATTTATGTCATTTATGTCATTTTTGTCATTTTTGTCATTTTTGTCATTTTTGTCATTTTTGTCATTTTTGTCATTTTTGTCATTTTTGTCATTTTTGTCATTTGTGTCATTTTTGTAGTTTTTATCATTTTTGTCATTTTTGTCACTTTAGTCAATTCTGTTATTTTTCTCATTTTTGTTATTTTTTGTCATTCTTGTAATTTTTTTAAATTTTTGTTATTTTTGTCATTTTTGTCGTTTTTGTAATTTTTGTTATTTTTAAAATTTTTGACATATTTATCATTTTCGTCATTTGTTTCATTTATGTCATTTGTGTCCTTTTTGTCATTTTTGGTGTTTTAATAAGATTTACCATTTTTGTCATTTTGTCACTTTAGTCATTTTTTCCAATTTTGTCCTTTTTTGTCAGTTTTGTCTTTTTTTGCCATTTTTGTAATTTTTTTCAATCTTTGAAATTTTTGTCTTTTTTGTCATTTTTGTCATATTGTCATTTTTTGCTATTCTTGTCATTTTTGTCATTTTTGCTAATTTATTATTTTTGTTATTTTTATCGTTTTTGTCGTTTTGGTCATTTTTGATTATTTTTTTTTATAATTTTTGTCGTTTTTTTATTTTATGTCATTTTTGTAGTTTTTTTTCATTTTTGTTGTCAAAATTGACAAAAATGACACAAGTTACAAATATCACAAAAACGACCAAAATGACAAATGATGCATAAATGATCAAATCGACGATAACGACCAAATTCGTTTTTGTCATTTATGTCAATTGTGTTATTTTGTAAGTTCTATCAATTTTGGTGATTTTGTTTTCTTCGTTTATTTTATCAATTTGGTCAATTTATTATTTATGTTAATTTTTTCTGATGTTATTTTGTAAATTTTTTGAATTCTTTTTTAATATTTTGTAATTTTTATTTTTATTTGTTTCAAAATTTCTCGAATCTGTCAATTTTTACTTAAAATCATGCAACTGAAATAAAAATATGAAACTGACACAATGGTCAATAAGAACTAAATTGGCAAAAATTTTACAATTGAATACTTAACTAAATTGACAAAAATGCCAAAATGTCGAAATTTGAATTGTTATCATAATTTTAACAATCAATCATTGACCCTACGTTACCGCATCGTATTTTACTCCAGCGAATTTACCCACTTATTTTTTCTATATTTTCGTTTTCTTCACTTCAAAGTTTTAGCCAGACAAACGTTAAATTATTTTAAAAAATGGTTGGGCATCTTTTTTAAATTGTATTCTTAATTTCTATTTTTAAGTTAGCATATTCCGTAACTCCAAAAAGAGTTAATTGAGATTACACATATTTCATTTTTTTTATAGAAACGGGATCAAACATGATCATACAGAATCAAGTATTTTAAAAACAACAATTAGTTGCCAATAAAGTTATTTATATGAAAATTATAATAGTTTTATAGTTTCCTATAAAATCCTATAAAAATTTGGTATTTTTATATTTTCAAATAATTTTAGATTTACTGCCTTAGAAATTCTTTAATCATAATTTGATGATTCAAAATTACGAAAATTATCATTTGTTTATGATTTTTTTTTAATAATATGTATCCACATACAAATAATTTACAGACTGTATGAAAGGCTACAATCCACTGTCAAGGGTATTAAATTGGTTTTTTTTTATGTGAATGGTATAACTGCAGTGCCACAATAAGTTTTCCAAGGAATATAAGCTTTTGAACTTGGCAAATCAAGCAAAACAAAAAACAAATTGTGATGTAAAATTGTTTTATTTATGTCTCCAAAACGAATTTTTTAAAGAAACTTTTAAAATAATAATCTAGAAAGGTTTTCGAAAGCCTAATATCCGATTTTAAATCTGTTGATGAGTTTTGTAATAATTTTTTTCTCCTTATTTTATTGAGTAATTTCTGGATTGTGCTGAAAAAATTCTGGCAACGTTAACCTAAACGGATGATTAATATCCCTGTTACATAAAACAAGGTCGCGTTCCCATAAAATTCACCTACCTATAAAAAAAAAACAAGCTAATCAGCCAGGCGCTATTTTCCAAACAATATTTCAGTATGATTACACCTGTGAGTACACATTGCTTCACCAATCCGGTGCATTCTATTAGATTCTCTAACGACTAACGCACATCATTATTTGTTGCTCGATGATCTATCGTCACCAATTTCATAGCATAAACTGCTCTTAATAAACCACTAATACGGTACCAACAACATCATGGACGACTTAAATTGAAGCCCCCCGATGATGATGATGATCGCTTGATTATAATAATCATACATATCAAAAACGAGTTTACATGTCGATTGCAAGCGGGGCGAAAACGTTTTCCAGCAGCTAAACAACCTATCAAACGCGTTCAGTTTCCCTACAACAATTTTCCTAACGAGAAAAGTTTGTTCTGAAAAGCGTAACACGCGGCGATGATGAATATTCATCATACGTTAGAGTTGTTTGTTGGGATCATAACAACTAGGTTTGTAGCATCGGAAAGAACTTTATCCATCATCTCTTCGGCTTGACTCCGGGCGAGGGAAAACCTTTTTCCCAAACGCAGCAACTGTAATGTTATTACCTTACTTAAACCGAGTTACAGTTAGTTACAAACGGGTAACGTATGATCAAACATATACTAGGCATGTAGCAGTCTAGGGAAAAAAAGCTACCGAGTTGTTTCAAACCCTTATTATTCCCTTCCATATTGCAGCCTTTTTTTCTCCACGAAGATTGTACCAAAACGGCTGAATGAAAAAAAACCGCTTCATCAAATTGCTTAGCGGCTGCTTGCTCGATTGCTTATCGCAGTTGAGCCACGATATTTAATTTAATTCGCTTACTCCGAAAACTGCGCTCTTCCTCAATGCCGTCTGTCGAAAGACGACGGTACATGAAACTAAATTGTAAAAGGGCACAGCCAAAGCCTGTAGCCGAAATACCTAGTGTACAAATTAATGACGGCATGCAATCGACCGATCGATCTATGTAGAGCGCCCCCAAAACTTCCTTCCTCAACAGTCGGTACCAGCAGTGAGCCGGAAAAACTTAATCCGTTGAATTTCCTACTTTATTTGGAGAAGTTGAGTTCCTTATCAATTTTTGTTTAATAAAATCTACTTGAAAACATGTGATTTTCGGTCAAAATTAAAATATTAGCTAAATTTTTGTTTTCTTGATTTGTGGGATGGCAACGCGCCGGATAGCTGAAGTCGAAACAGAATTGATCAAAAACAAAGCTTAAATAAAGTTATTATTTATTCGACGTTCATATTGAACACTTTCGGAAAAACTGGTTGAAGTTTGTTGTTGAACAATCTATATAAGTTGGATGCAGGCATTTGGTAAATCTTTCATGCATTTGCATAACAAATCTGTTAAAGAACAAATAGAAAATGAATCTTTATTTCTGGATTAAACTTTATTGTAAGCCAGACCAGTTACACATGAAGGTGTTGCTCTGCTGAAATTAAATCTAATGTCTGTTTTCGTCTTGCGATACACTCCATGTATATCTCGCATGTGTTTTTGCCCATTCTTGATCTTTCTGTTGCTTCACCCATCGACTCGGGTTAGCCGCTTCTTACAGTCATATTGTCCTGTGAAGAAGCAATCAGTGCTGCTTAAGGTTCCGAGCAGATTTATGTAACTGGTTCGAGTGGTGTAAATGGCTAACGCGCCGTTGTACCGAAGCGAAAATTGCGGGTTCAAGACCCGTCGGTGAGCCGCTGTATTTTTTTAAAAATAAATTCTTGATATTTACGGATTATGTTCTTTCTTTCTTTGATATCTCATGTTTTTGTAATACTTTCCATCACCTTTGAAGGTGTATTTGTTGTTAGATTTGATGAAAAGGTCTCTGAAGCTTCGATTCAAGTTCTCATATTTGACTCAGAACGCACTGAAAGTTTACCAACAACCGATTCCCACACCTTTATCGATTACCACCGATAGTAAACGGTGTTTCATTAGGGTGGTTATCAAGTTTGTTGTTGTTTTTGTCTCATTTCTACCATTATCAAATTCTTATCCGTTAAGGCGGCGCCACGCAGCACTTTTTTCAGTCCTAGGTGGTAGCTTTACGTATCGGCCTACCTCAAAGGTGCAAAAATTCTTCAAGTGGAACGGCTGACGGCGGCGTGTTAAACATTGTGCTTGAATCCGTGGTGCGTCATGTTATCTTCTTCGTCAACTTTGCAACATGACAGCTTGGCGGCAGTTTGTCAATGATAGCGATTGGCTTTTCGCTTTTTATTGCCAAATTTGTGTGTTGGCTTACTAACGAAGCTTAAGGGTAGCAACAATGTTTTGATCTTTGCTGTCCGTCATGTGTGATGAGAAGTCTGTTACTGTTGCTATAATCAGCTGTTCATCACACATGTTGGTTGCAAAATGAGCATTTATAATTTTTGATTTAGTTTTTCACAATAAAATAGGGTTACGGAACCCTTTCCGTATGAATTTTATATGAAAAAAAGTACGAAATGAAAGTAGCAAAGCTTGCTTCATTTAGAATTGTAACAAAAACAATTGCCTGTATTTCAATTATTTATTATCGGATTCCAGATCTTTTTTCTTACAAATATATAATTTCTTCATACTTAAAAAATAAACACGGATAAAATTATTTTCGCGGTTTCGAAGGAATCTTCGATTTTTGCCTGTAACACGGCTCATTAGGCGACGCACACCTTATTCATCCATCGTGTAAGCTATCTTATTCCACCAGGTCTTAATCTGATTGATGTCTTTGACAACATTTCCCTTTGCCTTGAGTCTCCCCTTCATGATTGCCCAGTATTACTCAATAGGGCGGAACTGGGGGTGTGTTAAGGTTTTCCGGAACAAACTGTATTGCTTTCTCTGCATACCATTCTTGAACGACTTTGTTGTAATGGCAGCTTGTTAAATCTGGTCAAAATATTACGGGATGGTCGTGGGATCGATAAACGGCAAAATTAATTTTTTGCCACAGCTGCAAATGCCCTGCCAAA
Organism: Uranotaenia lowii; assembly: GCF_029784155.1. Taxonomy (NCBI): domain Eukaryota; kingdom Metazoa; phylum Arthropoda; class Insecta; order Diptera; family Culicidae; genus Uranotaenia; species Uranotaenia lowii. The sequence continues at coordinate 20,444,272 of NC_073692.1, forward strand.
TCATAAATTTCGTGCAAATTTATCAGCAAAAACAAATCTAAATTAGGCTGGAACATCCCCCGAACCATTTCCTAGTGAAATTTTTGACATAAGATTTGTCCAAAGTCAGCCTTGACATAGGTTTCATCGTCCATCAGAGGACACCCGTTGATCTTGGTCAGCATTTGGTCGTATAACTTACGAAGACGGATTTTGACCACATTATTCTGTTTCGTGGTCCGATTTGGCTGTTTGCTAGCTCGATACGACTTGATTCCTTCCAGGAGTCGAATTCTCCTTACGGAACTATGGGCAGCACCGATTTTTTTTGTCAAATCACGGTCCGACAGATTAGAATTCCTTTCAATCGTCTTCTAAATCTTACCACGCAGTTTCCAGTCGACAGTTCCACTCCGACGATTAACTTGAGGCTTTCGAATCGTCTTCAATGCTTCCTTATACCGTTTGATAACGCGCCATACGTTATTTCTGGGCAATTTCAGCTGTTAAGTTAGCCTAGATCTAGACCACAATAGATTTTCCAAATAACTGTGCACAATTTTATCCCTTCTTTCGTCTTCCATGTTGATTGTTTATAAAGTACAGTCGATTTGCGGAATGTAAAAAATTCATACGTAAAGCTGACAAATTCCCCGACACGTGGGTGCCAAGAACTTCCAAATCTGTCCACTAGGAGCGCCACAATATGAGCAAAAGTTTGTTCTAATTCTGAATGAAACAAGTTTGATCACTTATGTTTTTCTACGAAAATCAAGATTATTTCTTAAAATCTACTGTGTCAAAGTGAATTACAATGCTTCTACGAACTATTTAAAAGATAACTGCATTTTAAAGCGATTTCTAGATTTCCAAAGGTTTTAAAGAGGTTTTTAATAGATTCTCCTCTAGCTCTAAGGAATTTAATATTTGAGCTGTAATACTTTATCAACCTAATTTCTTCATTAACATTACGTAAAATGGGAAACAAATGTTAATGGTTAGTTTTGAATCAGGAAGAACAGGTTGGAATCCCAGGTTCTCAATTGTGCTCTTTTTTTTAAATTCTCACTTGCTGCTGGAAATTCAGTTCTGAGTTTTAATTTTAAATTAGATATAGAATCATTTTGGTTTGCATATTTCGAATTTTGTATCCAGTTAGGGATTCTTATTTTCAGTTCGAATCATCATAAGAAATAAGAATGGAAAAGCTGTATTGAAATCCCGGTTAAAATTTGGATTCAACAGTTTAAAAAATCATGAATTCTAGTTTCGAAAACCATGATTTTTTAATGAAATTTTCATGATTTCCGAATCTCGAATTCATGATTCTTTGAAAACTGGTGATTTGACTGGTAAAAATAAGATTCATCATTTGTAATTCATATTTTTTTTTTCGGATGTATGTACAGGTTGGATTAAAAATCAATAATTGAAACAATGAGTTCAGATTGAAACCAAAAACTTAACATATTCATGACAACAGATTCATGAGACGAAATTCACTCCTTGGCTCATATTTGAAATTCTGATCTGGAATAAAGACTTAAGATTTTTTTTTTATTTAAGAAATTTTTTCGAAACTTTTGAAGCAGATTCAAAATTTCAATTTGAAACTCATGTTCAGACAGATTCAGATTTCATATTTAAAAGGCAGATTCTAATTTAGCATGTAAATAAGTTTTACAGTCAAGATAAAAATATTAAGATGAATTTTTCGTGAAGGAATTTAAATTGCAAGAGATCTCAGATTGATAGTTCATATTGCTAATGCAGTTCAAAATTTCAATTTTTAAATCAAAGTTGATTTGTATAAAAAAATGATCTGAAATTTTCGAATATTAAGCAGAATTTTAGTTTATTTAGCAAATTTTGTTGAATAAAAAAAACCTTCAAACATAAAAAAAATAATTATGGAATTGATTTTTAAGGAAAAGTATTTGGGTGAATAAAAACATGTAATCCTTACTCCAAAAAATCTGCAAGTATAAGGAGCTTTTATTTTAATCTATTGTTTAAGATTATAAATATTGGAGTTTTTACAAAAGCCAATTTTCAAACTAAAATCTTAAGTTTGGATCAAGTCTGCAATAATCAGATTGACCCGCTCATTTTTAATCTTTTCCTTCAGCTTTTTAAGTTTTGATTTATTTATAGTTTATTTGATTTGAGCAAAGAATAAGTTATTTTTAAGAAATTGTAGACTTTCGAAAACTTATTTCACGTTCAAATTAAATAAATCAAATCGACCAAACTCTGGAGCAGAATTCAAAGATTTTAGCCTTATTTCGTTTCTTAAAGCTTTATAAAAAACAGCTTATTATTTAATTAATGTTCGAACATATTTTTTAAAGAAACTTTTATGTATAAAAAATTATTAATGTTAAAGACCTTAAAATGGATACTGAAATAGTAGGTACTAAAATAAAAAAAAAGCTTTTTTATTCATGCATTGTTTAAGCAAAAGCATTATATAAAAAAACGAAATCTCCCCCCTGCCCCCTCCCCCCCACCCTCTCCCTGAGGCTGTTCTTCCTTCGGCCCTGGTAAAGGATATAATTATTCCACTTCATAAATAGATGAAAAAAACTTAAAAATGTGCTTTTTTAGCTTTGTATTAAGTTTACATTGGTCATTTACGGTTATTTTCCTTCTTTTGCATGTAATTAGGGTTTATTCTTATAATCCATTTTACACAAAAATACAGTTTTAAAAAATTTTGGCTCAAAATGAAAAATGTCTTGCCTTTAAAATTTAACTTTCTTGGATAAGTTCTATAATACATGTTATCGAGGATAAACGGAATTTTTATAAAATCGTTACCATTACTATGTTGAACAAAATGTTAATAAGGAGTGTATTCGAACAAAAATCAACATTTTGTTTCGTGAATAACTTTTAAATGCATCAATGAAAATTGATGAAATTTTCAGTGAAGCTTCTTTGTAATGTAATGTTTACATGTGGCGTTCTGTGGTTTTCGAGATAGCAACCAATGAAGAAGTTCAGCTGCTATAATTTTTGGGCGCCATGTGCGCCATCTATAATGCGTACTATGAATCACCCTTTTTCCAAATCAATGCTTTTTTAATACTTTCTTAATTTTCTGGCGCTTGATTTTCAAAACTACACACAACTTTCAATTTGATCGAAGTTATGACAATTTTAGTAGATTGTCCTCCTTTGACACAAAAACAACATATTTGACCTCTGATTTCGAGTAATTGCACCTTTCAAGATCCAACCAAAACATAGTATCAACTTTGGAGGATCTATGGAAGTGTTGTTCAAGGAAAAAATTTGCATTTGGAGGCAACCTTCTTTGTATATTTAGCAATTCTTTGTGTCTATAGTTTTGTAACTCTGACTGATTTCATCTTTCACAGATTGTCATCCACATCAAGTGCTAGACATTAAATTTTTCACATTTTTCTCTTTGTTCATCTCCGGAACATCCAGATGAGACTTGTAAAAGAAAAGTTTCTGACTGGAAAACCCGCCAAATGGCTGCGAAAGAGTTCGTTCTTCATGTAATTTGTCAAAATATCTCCCCGCTAGCGGTTCCAATATTTTGCGCACGATTTGATCACCATATTTTGTTCATTTTTACGGTGGCAAGCTTTTTTCCTTGCAAAAATGCAGTCAGACGTGTTCATAAGTCAGCCAAACTTGTAGAGAAACAAATCTTTCATCACTTCCCCAATCGAAATTTTTGATTTCGCTTGATAAAACCTCTAATAACCCAGCCTTCATGGAATCCATCATCTTCACTTCAGGAATAGTGAAAATCCGAATGAATTTGCACACTTTTAGATTCTTTTGGACTCCTTAATCGATTCACCATACAAGCTTTACCCGAATAGTTGATTTCCAGCTGTTTTTGAGTCTCCCACTGGGACTTTCTTGAATTTTTCATAATCCTGCCCAAAGAATTTTTTCAATGACCTTCAGTATTTGACGATATTTCAAAACCCACTCGACAGAACGTCACACAATTTGCACATATAAACATTACACTGTAAGATAGCCTCACTGAAAATTTCATCAATTTTCATTCATGCATGCAGAAGTTATTAACAAATCAAAATGTTGCATTTTTTTTCGAATACACTCCTTGATAGGGGAGCGTGCTGCGTACGATGGACTTGAAAAAACTCTAAAGCTCATAATGATGGTTTAAGTTCAAATTTTTCCCAAAAAAAAGTGTGATTGATCATTATCGTTCGAGTAAACAATTTTCTATTCTGACTTGGTGATTTTAAATTATTGTGATTTTAATGTGTATCTGAACGTACACAAAGTTTAACCGTTAGGAAGAGTATATGTTCTTAAACAATTGTTCCCATTTACTCAAATCACATTGAAAATACTCGAGTTTGAATCAATGATCTAAATTAGAAAAAAAAATCTTTCTTCTCCTAGTATATGCTTCATCAGTCAAGAATTAAGAGAACGAGATGTTGAGGTCATATTGACAAAAAAAGATGCTTTCAATTCACACCCTTTAAAAACATGGTCTCCGTAAAAAAAAACAACATAGAAAATAATGCGTTATAAGCCTATCATTATAAATCAGCCGCAGCTCGACTCCAAAACTGCAGTGGCTCGCCATTGACAATCACCTGAGCTCACCTTCAGTGTGTGGAGCTGCTCTCAGTAAACATTCAATGCGTGGCTCTGCCCGCACAAGAATGTTGTATGTTGATGAGATAATTAGGGGAGAACTGTACAAGACGCACCGGCGAGGTAAAATGGCCCATGCCATTCTTTCTCGAAAATACACTAACCTCTGGCTCCAAATGGTGTTTTTCTACATTTTTATTGTAGCAAACGAATTTCTTCATCATTTTTTAGATGAAGAGTTCACACAAAATTCTTTAATTCTTAGAAACAGAAGGATTAATGGGTTCTGCCTAAAACTTGTTATTTTTTCGGTTAACATATAAGGTTTTATGGTAAACCAGTCTGCGCCATCTCATCAAACTGCAGCTTTTCGTTTTAACACTCGTATGCACTTTCGAATGACTATTAATATTTTATTATATTTCACTAACTTCCCACAAATTTTAACTAAAATTAATCAAATCAAAATTGGGGCAGAATGCCCGCAAAACCACGTGTTTTGGGCTCAAATTTGGAACGCTGTTAACTTTTGAGAGAAACAAAATCTCAAAACAAAATGTCTTTATTTTTATTTGCTGACTCCCAAATTACGATAAGAATGCATAATTATAACAAATTTCGTCTTTGTTTGAGTTAAAAAGGTGCACCAATATTTGACACGAAAAAATTATCTGCCGCCATGTTTGCCGCGATATCAGTCAAGAAATTGAATTTCGTTGCCTACCTGAAGGCGATTTACCTATAAGGATATAAAAAAGTGAATTTTGAAAAGCAAAATTTTCGTTAAATTAAGCAATAATCAATGATTTTTTGTCAAAGTATGGTTAGTTTGCAAAAATACGATGAACATGTAATAAAAATTCGGATGTTTCAATTACCATATTCCGTATAGGTAATCATTGTTCCATTTCTCAGCACCCATTCGGTATGGTGCGTTCTGTCCACTAGTTTTGGCGTTTTACCCCGCGGCTTGTTTTCTGGCTGTTTAAGATTTTCACAAAAATACAACCAAAATCGTGTTTTTAACATATTGTTTCTTTTTGATAAGATGTAAATGTGATCCCTGAATCGTCGTGAACTTTCAATTTGGTTCATAGATGATGGGTATCGCTGTAAATAGCGATTATGCTTAACTGGTGCGTCTTGTACAGTTCTCCCCTACTCATTCAGTTTGGAAAATATGTTTTCGTTTTTCTCTGATGGGATGGCGCAAACGTTTGGCTGCTTTTTATACCCAAATGAAACGATCAGAAAAAAAAACTCTTCAGAACAATGATTGATGTTTATCCGTGCGAAATGTTTCAATTATATTCTTCACAACGAAGTGGAGCCAGTGAGAATTTATTTAAATGGCGCCTCTTTTTTTCTTGTTTTTAAATTTATTGTACCTGAAAACGTTCAATGGTTTTTAATCGACCGGCAGGTGACTCTGCCTTGTTGATAGGATGCTCTCTTCAAATTGATAGAATCGGTTCACATTCATAGCTGTTGTCTTCATTATGTTGCCCAATTTCGTTCTGTTTCTATTGAACAGAAGCATGTCGAGAACTTTGTTTTTTTTTTTTATCGAGAGTGCGTGTGTAGAGTTCAATAAAAGTACCGTTGGGTTTTGTGCCCAACTCATGAACATGTCATGAAAAATGGCTTTTGTTGTGTGTTTTTATTTTGGTTAAATTGTTCAATGCAGTACTCAGAACGGTAACACAGAAGTCACGCTCTTTCATTTTTTCTGTGGCGTTTCGCTTCTTAATCAAATTAAATAGTGACGTCTGATGCACAATGCACGTCACGATTTGTAGGAATACTTTGTAGTTATTGTTCAAAGAAACATTGGTATTCATGTTGATCCCAATATTTGAATAAAATATAATTTACGTTGCAGTTACACAACTGGAATCAAAGCTCTTTGTTAATAATAGCAGATTTACAAATGGAAACTTTTTTTATGTAAATGTAGATCAACCTATCTCAGATAGGTATTTTAATATTTTTGCAACTCATACCAGGATAACTCCGAAATAAATAAAACCCTGAAGCGGAACGTTTCTACACGTAAGAAAGATAATTTCCAACATCAATGGATCATTAAACGTGTTTTTTCTGTTTCTCCATTCAATACCTCCTCCAACACAAATTGACTTTCCTACACCCATAGAAGAGGTTGCAAAAATCCAATGCCTATTTAGCACATCTCTGTGCCGATAATGCGCTGAAATGTGCACTGTGCCGAAGATGATATGTTTGAAAAACCGTAACTGGCATAAGGACTCGGCTCCCAACTAAAATGATGCATGACCACTACATTCAAGCAAAACAAGAAAAACATTTTATGGGATTTCGTTCCTATTGGATAATTCATCCCAGAAACAAGAAAATAAAAATATAAACCACAGCGCCCGTAGGGAGAATCGAACTCATATCACTAATCAAATAGTCTTACCAGACCGACATTTTAACCAATGTACTATTTGAGCTTCATGCAGGACGAGGGATATTTGTCATAGCCATTCTGCCACCGATCAATCACAAAAGAAACGCACGACAGTGGCTTCCCGGCGTTTGGCCTCCTTTCAAGGTATTCATTTGTCTTGTTATGGAAACGGGAAAGGGAACGGGAGTGGAGGAAACGGGAAACCCATTGAATGAGAACTGTGCTTTGCTTACTGCCTGCTATTACATACACACGCTACATATACACAGCTGCTAAAGCCGGGCAGCTTGGCCGGTGCTTGTTTGCCGGTGAATTGAAGGAATATATTCTTGTTGCTTTGGCTACATACACACGCACAGCTTAGCCGTGGTTGTTTGCCGGCAAATTGAATTGAAGGAATGTTTTTTTTGTTGTTGCTTTTACTGCATACACACGCACAGCTCGGCCGTGGTTGTTTGCCGGTTGATTGAAGGGATTGAATTAGAAGGATGTTTTTGTTGTTGCTTTTGCTACATTCACACGCACAGTGCTCGGTTCGCTGGCTGCCTGGTGTTGGCCGGTATTTATTTCCATCCTTCTTCGTCTTGTGATGCGATAGGGAGGGACGTGAAAGCGTTTTTATTTTGTTTCTTTCAGACATACGCAATTCGGTTAACTTGGGAGATTAATGCCGGTGGGAGCAAATCGAATCAGCACCGATCGCGTTATCTTCTTGTACCAATGATGCTATGTAATTGACTACACGCCATTGGCACAGAGGCTGAATTTTGGGTGTAGTTCGTGTCCCAGGCGCACACAACTAGGTTGACATTTACCTGGGAGCTTATTCGAAAGCCGTATCATCGAAAGTGTTAACAATTGGACCTCGTAAATATGCTCATTTTCATATGCTACACTAATATCCTCTACAAACCACACGGCAGCGTTAATGAATCAGCGCTTTCGATTCACCCGTGTGTCGTCTAATAGAGTTTCCCTCCCGGTGTCGGTCGAATGAATGGAAGTAGCAGAAAAAAAAACGAAGCGATATACCTAGATACCAAATGGAATAAAATCGTGGCGCGGCCGATCAGCACATTATTAATTGGTCGTATCTCTATGAATACCAATTAGGTATATAATCGTCATACGAGGACCAGTAGCACTCGAACGAAAAAAAAAACATCATAAATTGCTTCAGGGAAGAAATCGCAAAACTGCGCTGAAGCCGCGGAAAGTACGGGCGATCATGGCGGGACATCAGGAGCTGCGATTCGCTTGTGGATACACCACAGTCACCTAGTCATTCATTTATCCGAGCTCCGTCTTCTCATATCGTCTGCCTTTCATCTGCCTTTTTTGGATGCAGTCCAGCGTATGATGCTCCTCATTTAGCAGAAATGAGATGCAAGAAAGCCATGTTTATATTTTAATCATAGAAATGCATAATATCTGTGTCAGTGCAGTCATCAGGGAGGGACCGATCAAAGCGGTGATCAACGTTTGCAGATATAAGGAGTGTCCACGGAAGAAAGTGGACACCTGTTTTTTTTTAATGGAAATGGTTAATTTTCGAATAAAATTATAAAATCAGTTTGAAATATCGTAAAATAGTGTAAATGTAAACCAGGCCCGTCCTAAGGTCCCGTCCATGGAAGGTTTCGAAATACAAATTTGATTTAAAATTATACAATACAAAAATACACAATAAATGAGATAACACTATTCTCTTTCTCATGATTACCACAAAAACTGATAAAATTGTCTGATAAAATAATTCAAAGCAAATCAAAATGAAAGTTTCAAATCAATGCTTTTTTCAGCAAGTCATTGATAAGTTTTTCAAAAGATGTTTCTCATTCAGAGCTAGAAATTTGCTTCCAAATAATTTCTTTGTAGCCTAGTTTGCAAATTTGAAATTTATATTTCCTTATCACAATCTATATTATAAAATAAATATCAGGTCAAAAATTGACAATGATCAATTGTTTGGAAAATTACCAGGGCCGGATTAAGCCATCGGGGGGCCCGGGGCAATTTTTCTCGGGGGGCCTCTTTAATCCGATTTTTTTTTTCAAATGCTATCCCAGAGAATACAAAACCTTTTAAACCTGTAAAAGAACTGGAGATGAGTTCAGTATACATTTTTCAAATAGCGTAAAAAATAGTTTCTGGTATCTTGAAATAAAAATAGTTAATTAATCACGTGCAAACATTACGGAAGAGTTTAGAAATTCCTCAAAAATTAAAGCTCTGATTTAAGCTGCAAAATTTAACTCTCATTTTTTTTTAAATACCCTTATCACAAATTTAATTTTCTAATTAAGAAAAATTACCGGATAGATATTTTAAATGATTTTCATTTCATCATTGATCGTTTGGTTTGTGCTTTTTCGAGGAATATTTACCAAGTGACAGTTAGGAAGTATCATGAAGATTTGAAGCAAAGAAAACAAAATAAAAAAAAACAAACAAAATAATTAAATCAACATTCCATAGAGATACAGATGTAAGAGTTTGGGAATTCAATATTTTTTATCACTTTATATTCGGAATCAAAATTCAGTGTCTCAAATCTAAATCATAATTTCAGATCATGTTTTGAAAAATGAATTAAATTAAAAAAAAGACATTCAAAGTTACAGTCAGAGCAAAAGCAGAAATTGCACCAAATGTGAATTTCAATTCTATGTCTTTGAAACACAAAAAAACCTTTTCATTAGATTTTTGGGGATATGATTCTTAACAGATATAAATGTTATCAAATTGTTATTCTAAATGTGACAAAAGTTTCATTCGATTCTCTCAAAGTCAAAGATGTATAAGTGGAAAAATGATCTGTTAAAAAAAAAATCAGAATCGAGATTAAATGTTTAAAACACAGAATCAATTATCATTGAACAAAAAATAGATAAAAAATTCGAATGAGTTTAGTACTTTGAACGAAGATCCTGAATTTTAAAAATTCAGAAAAATTATTAAACTGATTTTCAGCAGCTGAAAACACAACACAAGACCTAAAAATCTCAATGAATTAAATCTGGAGAAAGATGAGATGAGAACATAGAAATTTTCATATTAAGAAGATCACTCAATGATAGTAGCAACTCAACTATCAGATCGTTTTTATGATAATTTGAGAATGATCATATGGAAAATGATATGCTGAATTCAGGATATTTACTTCAGTAGATGATAAAATTTTTGTTAAATCAGTAGAAAATGTTTTAACACGAATTTCAAATCTAAGACAGGTATTGGGATGAAAATTAAATAAAGACATTCAGTACTGTCGATTGGTCCAATATAAGAAACTAAAGTTAAGATTTAACTTTAAAAAAATAGGAAGAGAACAGGGTTTAGAATTTATAAACCAATGAAATTTGAATAATAATTATTGAAAAGTGAAAAGTTATTATAATACGTGGTAGTAACCCGAATACTGCCCGGGGTAAATTCTGAATTGTTTATCATAAAGCTTCTCTGTTCTCTCTTAGCATTGTTAATCAATTTTAGTGAAATTAACTGCTAATTTAGTGCAGTTAACCCTAACATAGAAAGTTAAATCAATATTGAACATTATTGTTGTGCAGACGATTGTGTGTAATGAAGATGAGGAGATGTTTTTTCTTCATTTTACCTGTTCTGTACAGTATATCGTTACTGATGTGTTTCGATAAAAAATGAAAATTTGAAGTGTTTTGCCTCATATTACTCTTATTTTTTTTCAAATTCGGTTTTGTCCAGGTTTTGGATTGAAAATTTACAAATTCAATAGGAAGATTTTGATATTCTCAGCTCGTAAAATGTGGGAAAGCTTCTTCTCTACTTACTCTAGGAGGCCCCCTTAACTGTTTTAAGACAAAAACTATTCTCGATATTTTTCACGGGGCCCCTTTTAGTTTTTACATTTCAAGTTTTCATTCCGGTTTTCTAGTCTCGATTTCTTTTCATGGACTTGTAGTAGTATATTCAAAGTAATGTCAAAACTTTTTTTTCCCTCGGCCCCCCCCCCCCTGAGCCGGGGGGCCCGGGGCAATTGCCCCTTTTGCCCCCCCTTTAATCCGGCCTTGAAAATTACAGTAATTATAATTTATTATTTATCGTGATTTCCATTTTCAACTGAAGGGATTGATTAAAAAATTCCGCCGAAGTATTTTGAATTTGAAGATAAATAAATAAAATAAATCGCAATTTAAAATGTGAATTTTTTATTACAAAAAAATCCATTTTGAACTGAGATCACTGATAAAACTTTTTTATAAAATGAAATTCTTCCAGCTATCAAGTTTTCTAAAAATTTCACTTTAAACTTCGGTAAATTAATTTGAAAATTGAAAAAAAAGTACTTTAAAATTCGGTAAATTCATTCAAAAATTAAAAAAAGGTGAAATAGATAAGTTTTTTTCACATTAATTCAGGATTTTTTTTTCAATAAACACATCATACCATTACAAATACTTTTTTTAAAATAATTTAATTGAAGGGACCAGCATTTTGGTGCTTTTGTTTCGATGATGGATCTTGGTAAATTATATTTTTTTCAACTCAAATCTTTTATCAAATTTAGTCGGTCACATTTAGTTTTGGTGGCATGGAGTTTAAAAATGTATCAGTTTTAAGTGAAATCATTCATTGATAAATGATTAATTAACAAACCCAAATTTAAGAAAAAATGTGGTTCTGATTTTGTTTCTCCATTCAATCAAGGAACAATATTTTGATGATGACGATGCATGATCTAAGAAAGTTGAATTAAAACAGGTAAATTTCATTACAAATACTTTTGACATTACTGGAAAAGTTAAAAAAAAAAATACTTGATTTTATTTAAAAATTTGCTGAAACCGGCCAAAACGATTAGATTTATGCTTTAAAAAATATCTAAAATTCTATGTGGTTTAAAACTTCTTTGGAAATTCGTTAATTGAGGAGAGTTGGTAACTGATTTCAAACTTTTATTTTGTATCTATACTGGAGTCAAGTTTTTTCAAAAAGGTACAGAAATTTCTTTAATGAATTAAACTTATTTACGAAAGTTATTTCAATAACAAAAGCTAACAGAAAAATTGTATATTTAAATTAGATATCCAAATTAGTTAAAAATAACTTTTAAATTCATTGCACCTAAAAAAATGTAAATTCTGTTGCGTTGTGTAATTTATCAAAACTTTTTTCAATGTGATGTTGAGCTTTGAACACCGAAGACTTCGCCAACCATATTCAAAATCAATCTACCCAACGAGTCGTTCAATTAATCCATGCCGGAAATGTTAAAACTTTTTCAACATTTAACATGTTTACATGAGTTCACTCACAATTTAACATATGTAGTTTAAATAATTCTAGCTTCTATTTTTTTTTCTATATAACACTAGTTGACCCGGTGTGCTTTGCTACACTTTTCCATTGAATAATTCAAATAAAATTTATAGGAAGGTGAATAGAAGGACATTAAGACTTGTTTTGGAACTGAAAGTATCAATAAGAACTTAAATGTTGAGCTGCATAGAACGTACTTCAGATCAATGATGAGGCTGAGTAAGCTTTTTCTTAATTGTTTTCTGAGACCTTTTGGTTGCTTTGGGTATGCTGCTTTCAAATTTTCATAAAATTTATAGCAGTAACCACGACCAATCCAAAGAGGTAGAATTTATGAAAATATGTTTAGATTTTTCTCTAGAATTAAAAAAATAATTCATGTCAATTGAACCTCAAACGACTTATTATCTGCCTTTGGAAACACAATTGTCAGATGATATTATTTTTCAAATGATATTCCGGTGTCTGTTTGACATATTTATTTTTTTTTATCGCTGAATAAGCTTCTTTTTTCTATTTATTGGCTATGTCTACAATATAGCTATAACTTACCGTACGTCTAAGTAGAATTTATCGACCCCGAGTCATCAGTTTATTATTGTTTTTTGAATATTAAGCTGTTTTTAGGTCAGTAGTAAAGTCGTCTTGTTTCGAGATGTCGATATATTCAACTTTATTTGACCTTTTTTCAATTTAAAACAGTGCTTCAAATTGATTTTTTACACAAATAAAGGTCCTATATTTGGCTAATAACGCAATATTTTGACAGAAACTCGCTTTTTGAGTTTAGCGCTTTTATTTCATTTTTTTATGCAGTTAGATCGTTCAATGACTTTTAGCGGTGGTCACTTATTTCGTGAAAATCGGGAAATGCGGGGAAAAAGTTGGGAATAAGATATAAACACATTGCAGACAAAATAAGGTAATTCTCTTGTTTTCGCTTGTCGAGAGTATGCTGCACTAAGAAGCATTACCCCACATGCAGGGTGCCACTCAATTTCCCACATGGTGTCACGGAATTCCTGATTCCCAAAAACCAAAAAACTCAGTCTCAAAAGCTCTATTCAACGGGTTTCTACTTTTAATAAGTGATTTAATTAAAACAAAACTTTAAACAAAATCAAAAAACCATAGGATATTTGGATTTGGATTTTTATTGTGAATACTCCATACTCCATGCACTGATAACGAGATATATTAAGAAAACCAAATTTTAAAGTTAAGAAGAACTTTTAGGAAAAGCTTTAGCAAAATGAGAAAATGCCCAAAGTTTGAAATTAAACAGAAATACTACCGATTTTAATAATTTATGATTTTTTTTTTAAAAGTAGTTATGGTTTAAGTGAAAATAAGTAATTCACCATCTAAGAACTATGGAATTTCAAAGAATTTAGCTCCATCGAGAATTCGGTACTGACAGTATGAAACATGATAAAAAGGTGTATTTAAGCAAAACTCATTTTCATTAAATGGCACATTTTTGTATAAATGATTCAAAGCAGCCCTGAATAAGTAAATTAAAGTCACATAGAAGGTGATATTTTTATCTTATGTGAATGTATTTCATAATCTTCGTAAAACTGTATGCTTTTAAAGATAAAAGATTGATTTTTTAAGACGTTAATTCATTTAAAAAAATGGTTTGATTTCACCGTGTGAATATAGGTTAGAAATTACATAATGGTTTCTCGTTGATTTTAGCCACACAACTACAACAGTAGGGGAGAGTGGGGTATCGTGGGCCACTTTTAATATCTCAGATGTGTGTTGAGATAAAAATCTTAAACCAACTGGCATCGTCGTCGCTTTGCGTGAGCATATATTCCTATATGTGTTGACTGGAATACGCATCATATGCTTCTTTTATTTATCAAGCTACGAAAAGTTAGAAAAATTTACTTACATAATTAAAAAAAACACCCGCTAATTACATCGATGGGGAACCTAAAGTGCATAACAAAAATATGCTCATACGCTTATGATTTTAATTTTGTCATGATCTTTCACGTGGAAAAGGAATTTATAATGAAACATCAATAAGTCACACAAAAGCAACCAATTGGCAAATCATAGCTTGTGGGGAATCGTGGGCCACACATCTTGAATCACCTATATTTTTATGTTTTTATACACATTTAGAACTTAAAATACGTTTTATCTATCTGTAAAGTTTTCTTATGCCAAATGAAGAGTTGTGAGAAATATTTTGTCCATCATATATAAGAAGTTTTGCCAAAACATTCGCGAGCCAGGTTTTGGAATCTATGCGATCATACACAGCTCTTTTTTTATTTCATCATCTGAAATTGCTTTAAAATAACGAAATGAATTAGGAAATCACAGTTTTGGGTAAACTCATAAACTTTGCATGTTATTTGGTCAATTTGGATTTGGTGGCCCACGATTCCTCACCATTTTTCAAAATCCAAAAAATATTACTTTTTTTCAAACAGTCAGTATTTGGGGAAAATAACTTATTAAAATTTTAAAAAAATACCATATAATACTGTAGAAAAAATGTAGAATGCCATTGCCATTTTTTATTTTCATTTTATCTATATATATAAAAAGCAATTATCTGTATGTTTGTTTGTTTGTTTGTTTGTTTGTTTGTCCTCTATAGACTCAGCCGTCTTAAGAGCTAGAGATCTGATATTTGGCATGGATGCTCATTAGGACCAGGAATGATGAAAAATGTTTTTAGATTTTTGTACGACCCCTTCTGAAGGGGGTCGTCCATACAAGACAAATATTGTTTTCACGTTATTGACGTTATTTTCCGTCGGATTGTGATGAAAATTTGCACATGAGTGTTTTGAGAGACGAGCAATCGATTACAGTTATCAAATATAAGGTCAGGGGTCGGCCAAAGGGGTCGTCCATATCAACTGATTAATGTTTTTGCGATATTGGCGTTATTATACATCGGATTGTGATGAAAATTTGCACATGAGTGTTTTGAGAGACGAGCAATCGATTACAGTTATCAAATTTAGGGTTTGAGGTCGGCAAAAGGGGTCGTCCATATCCACTGATTTATGTTTTTTGCAATATTGGCGTTATTATACATCGGATTGTGATGAAAATTTGCACATGGGTGTTTTGAGAGACGAACAATTGATTACAGTTATCAAATTTGGGGTCAGGGGTTGGCCAAAGGGGTCGTCCATATTCACTGATTAATGTTTTTGCGATATTGGCTTTATTTTACATTGGATTGTGATGAAAATTTGCACATGGGTGTTTCGAGAGACGAGCAATCGATTACAGTTATCAAATTTAGGGTCAGGGATCGTCCATATTCACTGATTAATGTTTTTGCGATATTGGCGTTATTATACACCGGATTTTGATGAAAATTTGCACATGAGTGTTTTGAGAGACAAACAATCGATTACAGTTATCAAATTTGGGGTCAGGGGTTGGCCAAAGGGGTCGTCCATATCAACTGATGAATGTTTTTGCGATATTGGCGTTATTATACACCGGATTGTGATGAAAATTTGCACATGAGTGTTTTGAGAGACGAGCAATCGATTTCAAGTTTCGAATTGCGGATCAGAAGTCGGCTGAAGGAGTCGTCCATACCCAACTTTAATGTTTTTGCGATTTTGACGTTATTCTACATTGGATTGAGATGAAAATTTCCGCATAGGAGTTTTGAGGGACGCTCTTTTGCTTTCAGGTTCATATATTGACTCAGGGGTCGGCAAAAGGGGTTTTTATCTGTTCACTGTTTTTACGATATTCTTTTAATTGAGCATAGAATTGTAATGAAAATTGGCACATGGGAGTTCAACAGAAAAGATATTTGATTTCAGGTGTCAAGTTTTGAATCGTCAAAAACAGGCCGTCCATGTTAGTTGCTCACTGTTTTCGCGATATTGTCGTGATCATGCATCGGATTGAGATGAAAATGTTCAGATGAGGGTTATAAACTATAAGCAATTGACTCCAGGTAGCATGTTCCGTGTCAAGGGTCGGCGAAAGGGGCGTCTATATTCACTGATCACTGTTTTCAAGTTCCTGACGGTATTTAACATATAATTTGAAAAGAAAAAATGGCACAAGGGAGTTTTGAGGAACGTAAAATTGGTTTGAATTATCGAATTTCGGGCCATGGGACAGAAAAAGAGGGTTTCACTGAAAGTTCAGTGTTTTGTGCAATAATTTTGTTGGAGGCAGTTAATTGATACCAATTTAAGTGTGAAGGTCAAGCAAAAGAGTCGTGCACACAAACAAATAGTACATGTTTCTGCCATAATGTTTAGATTTTGCAACCGATCGAGAAGAAAACACTCTCACATAAATTTTAATAAAAAGCCAATCAACCGTTTAATTCGAATTTCAAGTAATAGTAATAGTAGTGACTTTAAACACTGTTGAATTTTTTCCCCAAAATTGTCGAAAGAATGTTTCGAATTCATTTTCTAAACTCATTTTGACGTACCACTGATTTAAAGCGAAACGAAGTTCGTTCGGGATCAGCTAGTCTTTTATAATATAGAAGTTATGGAACAACGAAAAAAAGTGGCCCATGATTCCCCACTCTCCCATACACAAATTTACATGACTTACTCCTTAATATTTCTTCTGAATAAACTTGCTCAGTTTTTATTCGACCAGACCGAACTAAGCCTCATCAGTATTTTTCGAGAAACTTCAGTTGACAGCACAAACCATCCCTAAAAAGAAAAATGTTATGAATTGTAAGGACCAGAATCAGTAGTTTTTTATCCTGCAAACTAATTACCGTCATTCATTTTCATTATCATGGATCATCTGAGGCACTGAAATATATTCACTGAGTATTTGAGCTCAAAATTCCCATTTTCTTGATGGAATTCCCCCCATTTTCCCGATGCGGGATCCTAACATATCTGATATAAAGAAAGCCGAATTTTTGTATTTCCTGGCTGGAATTTGTTCTCGGCTCCTAATATGTTAAGCAAGTTCGAACGAAAAGGTTTTTTCATTATTAATGCTTAGCATGGTAGGAACGGGGTTGGGGTGGGGGGGATTTGGGGTTTAAACTGTGCCATGGAGGTCCAAAACAGCTAGCTAGGTTTACTACTCTCCACTCAAAATTTTAAAATCATAATCAAATTTTGATAATAGAGTACGATTATTTAAGAGTAACAATCAGAACTAAAAACAAATGCCAAAACCTCAAAAACCCATCCCAAGTTCAAAATTTTGCTCCAGTTTTTCAAAATTTTCTCAATTATTCATAGAAATTCAAATCTGAATATTAGCATAGCATAGGGTGACTACACAAATCTTACATTGGCTGATACACGAGGTACAACTCATAATCAAAACCAACACAATATGCCAAAATAAGTACCTGGATTCAATACTCATTTCAAGTGTTGTTATTGAGAATCAGTGTGGTACCACAATGCACACCGTGACAAGTCAATGTAATCATATCCGGATAGTCTGTACAGCTAAATGAACTTTTCAGATGCAGAGAACTCATACGACCCTACATGTAAAGATACTGTTTCAGACAGGAAAGAGAAGGGTTATTCGTTTTTATGGGAAATCCTACTTGACAGATAGGATTGATGAATAAAGAAATATAATATTCACAAATAAACAAATAAAATGGATAGAGCTCACCAATGTTTTGTGATGATGCTGACAACCTATTGCCACTTTCAGGTTGATGGGGTACCGTCCAAGCCCTTGCTTGGAGTTCTTAGTGGACTGTATTGACCTGACCTTCGGTTCCTGATGGGTTGGGGTGATTCCGTAGGGAGTGAGTAGTGGGCGATCTTGAAGCAATTTCCTCTGCGGCGGCAATTAATAACTCCGATGTTTACATAAGCACAATTTAATTACAGCAAAACGACATTTATTTGGATCGAAAAATGACTACATTTAAACACAAATTTATTCGCTACTGTTTACTACATATATTCTTAAGGTAAGTGACTTGCTTCAACGACTCTATTCTTCTAAGTGACAATATTATACAAAACTAAAATGGAGATTGTAGATTCATATTTTCTTCGTCTTCATAACAGATTTCTAGTAGTTTTTCCACCAATCAGATGTTCTGTAATTTCATGTGAGCTTTGATGATTGCGATCAACGTTGATTCGTGTTGACTCTCTGCTTCGTGGGTTTTATGCTCAATAGGGTCTTCCAGCATTGAACGTAGTACCTCAACACAGGTCTTGAAACAACGAAGCAAAACTTCTTTGAAATTCCTGGACAGCGGTCCGAGCTGCTCTCAGGATTCTCCGGGAAGTAGATTGGGGTTTTCTCGATGTCAATCTTTGTGTTATATATACGGGGTCTTGAAGCAACTTTTGAAGTCCATTTTTATATCGGATAGATTAAATTTTTCCCAAGCCCCGAGAACAGCTTTGAGCGGAAAAAAGACACTGCGTAGCACTTTCTAACACTTGAACCGTACCGGAAAACTACTTTTTTCCATATAGAAATTCGAGTCTGAATATAAGACTTTAAAATAAAATTAAACCCATTTCGGGGGTTCAGGTTCCATATTCTCATAATAAAAGTTTAATTTCTATTTCCGTATTTCGGATTCTGTATCCAGTTTAGGAATTTTGATTTTCAGTTCGAATAATCATTAGAAATTAAAAAAGAATAGCTGCTTTAAAATCCTGTTTCAAATTTTGTTTTGCATTTCATATCAAATCAAAATCATATATATTTTCTATATTTTTATAATAGTTTTCCGGATTTGCAAAAAAAGAAAAAAAAAATGTTATATATTCAAATTCGTTCTTGAACTTCATTCTTACACAAAATTCAAACAATTAAAGCTCCAAAATGGCGATCCAAAATTGAAAATTCAGATTAAGATTCATTTTTTTGAAATTAATTTTTGAAATTCTGGTCTGGAATTAAGATTCAGAAATAGTATTTTTGTACATTACTGTAATCGTGTTTTGTTGGGAAAAAATCATAGATAAAAATCAGTTATCAAATCCCCTCCTCCCTGTGAGTCAGTTCTTCCTACGGCCTTGATGTATAGTTTCTGGGTAATCCACGCACCTGTTTAAGGAAGCACATAAAAGATTTAATTAAATAACTTCTGATCTGTAATTTCTCAAAACAATATTTAGTTTGAAGTTGATGTTTGCTTGGAACATTCGGTTTCTGATAAATGTGATTTATTTCAGCAATCACTTATATTTTAAACTAGCATTCATCATGAAGGACAAATGACATGCTTAACCAAATTACCACGCTACGCAATATTTCGGCTCACTTTATGCTTCAACAATTGCGTGCGTGTCGTAATTGATAAGTTATATTACCACGCGCGTTACGACTTATATATATATATTAAAATTTAAATTAATTATCGACTACGGGCAATACGTATGCCAAATTGCTCCCACCGTCATTTGGACCTGTGGGGATTCAATATTCACGTTGAAAAAAATCAACAAAAAAAAAATACTAGCATCCAACTTTACGTAGGTACTGGACCCGGATCCCGGCTGGGACCTCTCGTGCAGATTCATGGCGTCATTAAGGAGGTGTAGATGAAAAATCCCATCCGACGTCTGCTGAAATGACTCCAAATGATCGGCGGGGTAACATCACTTTTCGGATTGTGTTTTGAAAAAAAAAAAAAAAAAAAAAAAAACCTTGGGCCCAAAACTACCCCCGAATGCAGCTGTGGCTGGCTGAATTCAACATTTTTTTGCAAACTTAAATTGTGCAGTTAAAAATAAATGAAATTAAATCAATCCCAACCAAACCAGTTTGGTTTCATGATTTAAGCGGCAGACAGTCAGACAGATAGACTGACTGTGTGTGCACGTAGAAAGGAGATTAACTTCATCCCAGAGAGCCAACAAATTGACATTTCTTTTCGCTTTTGATCAATTACATTTTGCTGAGGTGTTCGAAGTTTCAGAGGCGTAGATAGTTCATGAAAATATTTCGTTAGAAAATTTTTTCACTAAATTCCTAGAATTTTTAGAAAAAATGCAAATTGTATTTTCAGAAATTCTAAGAAAAACATAATTCTATTGAGAAAATCGTGAATTCTATTCCTATGACGCCTCTGAATTCAATCTGAATATCTGTATTGAAAGTCGCACTCACGGTAAGGCTTATGCAAAATTGAGATGGAAACAGAAAAGGAAATTCCTTCAATCAATCCATACAAAGAGCATCGATTGAGTTGATCCATAATGGTTCCTACTTTGGTATTATGTTTGTTGTGGTTTGGCTCAGTCCATCTAAAAACAATCAACTTTCATTCCTATGACTCGAACATTTTTTTGAAAATATTTTTTCCTCTTCTGAATGAAACTTGAATTCAATATGAAACTATTTGTACCTACAATTTTTTTTTACAAGAATGATATTTTTTGAAAAAATTCCTTCAACTAATTAAAACTTAATTTCGAAGGGCGGAATCAAAAGTCAATCCTGGTTGGAACTTTTCCCCATCATTATTGATGGATTGTTTTGTTCATTGGCTAATAATGCGCAGGCTCTGTAGACACGCAATCTTTGGATGGCTGGATGGTTGAATGAATGAAGTCTGAATCTTCGACGTAGGTTTTCTCTCAACTCTCCGTCGTTGTTGATTGACTTTTTCGCCGGACTGCTGACGACAGGTGTCTGTCAACCGTGAACTTTGTGAAGTCTGCATGGGTTCTTACAATTTCTACCCAGTTTTTTGATTGACATCCGCTTAACTTAGGCTTTAGGTTGCGTGATAAATTTCAATCCAAGGAAAAAGGAGGTGCATAATTAGTATCGATGACGATGGCGCACAGTCCTTGGAGGCTGTTGTTGCTCTATTTATGAGTGATTTATTCAGCATTTATCATGTTAACCCTGAACCGTTCAGGTCTTGT
Organism: Uranotaenia lowii; assembly: GCF_029784155.1. Classification (NCBI taxonomy): domain Eukaryota; kingdom Metazoa; phylum Arthropoda; class Insecta; order Diptera; family Culicidae; genus Uranotaenia; species Uranotaenia lowii. Next base: position 20,465,464 of record NC_073692.1, read on the forward strand.
TTCCTTATTGTTATTACCATACCATGATATTCATTATGTAGGACATGAACGATAATTCTGTAACATGTTGTTATATCAAAACTTAACCTTTTCTCCTTTTTTTTTCTTTCCAGGTAATTAAATATAACTGAACGAATATGGTGAGAAAATCTTGTTCTACGTATATGGTTTGTTGGAATTGCTCAAGAAGCATTAGCATTAATACATCTTAAATCAGAACCTAGAATTAAGCTTTCAGACAATTCGCGTAAAAATTCGAAGCAAGTTATTTTCCTTCAAAGCAATTAATCTTCGGAAGAATACAAAACTGGAAATGAAAATCTTTTAATAGTTTAACATTGAATAATATAGATTTTTTAAACGATGTTTAGTTAAAAATGCTAGGATTTCAAATCCTAGCTATAGTTTATTTCCGAAGTCATGACCTTTTCAAACTGCAAAGTGAGATTCGTAATAAATGCCTTTATTCCTCTTGCCCTGCATGAAACTATGAATCTCTTTTTTGTTATTTCGAACAAATAGTTTCCTTTTTATTGTAGACTTTTAAACGGGTATGAACAACAACAAGAATAAAGATTTCTCTTTTCGACGTTGTTTCCAGTGTTAACATCTTAAGCTTAAATTTTCGGTTATTTTATTCATGTCAGTGGATTTCTGATTGAAACAGCAAGCCTAATATAAAAACCCGTAAAAAAAAAATTAAAAGTCGAAACAAAATTGTCAAAAACTGACTAAAAACAAACGTACCTTAAAAATAAAATAGATAAAATCTTAAAACTTCTAAAAATGAAAAAAAATGAACGGAATAAAATAAACTCCAAAATCTAAAGGAAACGGAATAAAATTGAATAAAAAACCCAAAAGAAAAAAAAAATTAAAAAAGTTCTAATAATTTTAAACTGAAACCAGAAATGTAAAAAAACGTTATTTTTAAACGAAAGAATAAAGAATAAAAATCACAAATAAAATCATACAAACTATGAAAAAAATGGAAGCATACCTAATTTTTTTTTAATGTTTCAAATTTTTATATTATAATAAACTCTAAAATTAGAACTTTCTTATTAAAACGAGGATTAACAAATAACAACCAGAAATCTAAATTCTTTTAAACCCTAAACAGGACAAATGTGAACAAAAATACGGCAAAAAATAGAAAAATTCTAAGTAAAAATAAAAGTTTTGCATTTTCATCTCAAAGTCGTCCATTTTTGCTCTCATACCCCATTTGGCTCTGAGGGCCTAAAATGTGAATATATAAAAATGAAAGTTTGTCTGTCTATCCGCCTGTTTGTTCCCTATAAAATAGACCTGGAAACTACAGGACCGATTACACTAGTTTACAGCATTTTTGAACTTAGAAAACTAAAGGTCATTTTTAATGTAAAATCGGGCGCTGAATCCGACAATGAAATTCAAAAAAATCTCAGTAGAACCGTTTTTGAGTTGTGCTCCAAATATGAAATTTTGGAAAAATAAAAAAAGTTCTTGTACTTAGATTAAAATATCTCGGACGGCATAACAGTAATTTGAAATCCCTCTTTTGCATATTGAAGATGAAAATTTTTTCTATCGATCATCTGGACACTGTTTTTGCGTATGATCAACAGTATTGTATTTTAACGTAAGTGGAGATGGATTGGGCACACGCTGCGAAGAGATGAAAACGAGATTTGCAGAGAGGCGCTTGACTGGAATCCAGATGGGCATCGAAGAAGAGGCAGGCCCAAAAGCTCGTGGCAGCGAAGTCTAGCCGCTGAAATCCGCACAGTTGACGAGAACCTTGGCTGGCAGCAATTGAAGACGCTGGCTCCAGATCGCCAGCAGTGGAGATCTTTTATCTCAGCTCTATGCGCCGGTCAATCGGCGTTGGACCCTTAGGTTAGGTAGGTAACAGTATTGTTGATATTAGTGACTTTATGATAGAAAAAAAATATAAAAAAACGCATTTTTTCAGAGAAAATTTTGTTTTAGCGAAAGTTTTAGACTCAATGGTAACATTTTAAAAATCTGCTTCCCTTCTGCGCTTGAATGTCAATTGAAAACAAAGATTTCAAGAGGTTATTTATCAAAATTGGTTGAAAATTGAAGGAGTTATGGCTACTTAACCATAACAGTATTTTTTATAGTTTTTAATAATTTAACGAACCGCAGTACACTTCCCAAGCAACCAAAAGTCTCATATCTACTTAAACTCGTTCCTCCAAAGTTCGAATTTCACTGAATAAAGGTTTCAAAGGGAATTGGTACCAAATTTTCTCGAATGTGAGCATGAAAGTTACAAAAGGTTCTTCAAATAGCTTTCTATGGACTTGAAGTTCCAAGAAGTTCCTCAAATAGCCTTTTTTGTGACATGTCAATCGCACCCACACAGTATAAAAGTTACAAATTAGGTGTCAAATAGCCTTCTGTGAACTTCAAGTTCCAAGAAGTTCCTCAAATAGCCTTCTGTGAGTTTCAAGTTCCAAGAAGTTTCTCAATTACCCTATTTTGTGACATGTCTATCGCATCCACACAGTATAAAAGTTACAAATTAGGTTTCAAATAACCTTCTGTGAACTTCAAGTTCTAAGAAATTTCTCAAATAGCCTTCTGTTAACTTCAAGTTCCAAGAAGTTCCTCAAATGTGTTGCCGCCACCCGTGGCGAAGAGGACAACCTTCAAGTCTTCTAAGCCAGGGGGTGTGAGATCGAATCCCGGTCACGGCATACATAGTACACTTTCGGTGGGTTGGTGGTTTTAGCGTTTGTAAGATGCTAGCCATCATATCCGCGAAAGATGTACGCTTAGAGTTAAGAAAAAAGGAATCTCTTCGAGGAAACATCATGTTTCATTGAGATCCTGTATGTGTTTGTGTTCGTTTAAAAAAAAAAGCCTTTTTTGTGACATGTCAGTCGCATCATTCAGAATAAAAGTTACAAATTGGATCTCAAATAGCCTTCTATGGACTCGAAGTTCCAGAAAGTTCCTCAATAGCCTTTTTTGAGACATGTCCGCCATTTCATGAATATGAAATGTGAACGAACGTCACAAAAGGGCATATAATAAATAAATCATTTTTTGGAGCTTGGGAATTGTTGAAATGTATAATTTATTTTGAAACTTCAACTCAGAACAACTTAAAGCTAACTCACAAATGATTGGTTTTGAAAAGTGTAAATACTTTGACTTTATAAAATTTCGCCCAACTGTATTTACTTACCACGAATTTATTGAAAGTCAGTTGAAGCAATTCATTGATTATATCAAGATAAAATCAAGAATTTGTATAATTTTATGCTTAACAGTTATAAACATGGAATTTAATTTTTTTTTAAACCGATATCATTTTAACGGATGATTGATTTATACGCCGTTTCGTAATGTTTCTTAGTAATAATCAACATGCGTCTTTGCTGTTGGCCGCTGGTTGCCCTTGCGGGTATTCTAGGAAGCTTATAACCACTTTGAATTTTAGCTGCCGGTTAGGCAACATCTAGGCGTGGCGTCGTGGCAGCGTGTTCGGCTATCATCTCGGAGGATGGGGTTCAAATCTGGTACCAGGAAAAAAAAATTTCCATTAGGTTGTTTGATTTCTTGAGTGTAAATGTGTAGCAGAAATGGCGTGCGTGCCGGCATGTATCGAACAAAATTAAAAACAAAGCAATTGAGTATGATCAATTGAGGGAGGGGATGGGAGGAATTAAGATGGATGCCGAGAAACCGGCAGCACCACATGGGCTGGTGATGACCAAAATAAGAGAGGAAAGGAGAATTATTTTTTGTTTTTGCTGATTAAACGTTTACTTGTGGGCTGAATAGAAGGTCGTTCAAATCTGTAATGGAACTTCAAAGTTTCAATAAGAACTTAAATTTTGGGCTGAATAAAAGGAACTTCAGCACATTGATTATACTGATTAAGCTGTGTTCGACCTTTTTAACGAGACTTTGGTTGCTTGGGTTATCATAGTATAGGAAGAATGAAACATGTTAAATCTCACTCGCTCCAAGTCAAAATTATTTATCAGCTTATCAAAAGGTCACATGCCAAATTCCAGGAAGATCTGACCATAGGGAGGGGTTGCTTGAGTCTTAAACGTGAATAAAATTTTAAGGTATATTGCCCGGGAGGAACGAAAAATACTGGTTTTTCATCAATAACTTTTTTCATCACAAACCGATTGTTTTTGATGGTTGATTTTCTTAAAGCCTAAGTTGAGACAAATATTTCACCCGAAGGCTGTAACTCGATTGGGTTTGAAACAGGAAAGTTATGTGAGTGAGATTTATCATGTTTCATTCTTCCTATACTATGATAAGTGTACTGCGGTTCGTTAAATTATTAAAAACTACAAAAAATACTGTTATGGTAAAGTAGCCATAACTTCTTCAATTTTCAACCGATTTTGATAAATAACCTCTTGAAATCTTTGTTTTCAATTGACATTCAAGCGCAGAAGGAAATCAAATTTTTTAAATGTTACCATCGAGTCTAAAACTTTCGCTGAAACAAAGTTTTCTCTGAAAAAATGCGTTTTTTATATTTTTTTTTTCTATCATAAAGTCGCTAATATCAATAATACTGTTGATCATACGCAAAAACAGTGTCTAGATGATCGATAGAAAATTTCTTCATCTTGAATATGCAAAAGAGGGATTTCAAATTTCTGTTATGCCGTCCGAGATATTTTAATCTAAGTACAAGATCTTTTTTGATTTTTCCAAAATTTAATATTTGGAGCATAACTTAAAAACGGTTTTACTGAGATTTTTTTGAATTTCATTGTCGGATTCAGCGCCCGATTTTACATTAAAAATATTGGTCAGTCAATCAAGTTCATGATTTTTGTTAAATTATGTAAACTAGTGTTATTGGGAAATTTGATATCTCAGGGTTTTTGGGCCAGTGACGGTTTCTATAATAGTTAGAAATCCCTTTCGACTTAAGGGAAAGGAGAGGGAGAGGGGTGATCTCGCTTACAACAGAATGTAAAACTACGTATACGAATTATTAGTGATTTTCATACAATCTGTGACCTAAACGAATTTGAACGAATTATTAAATTGATGGACAAGTTTTGAAATATTCAGATGATTTATTGAATTGAAACTCTCTGTCAGGGTTGGAAGGGGGTGTGGTTTAATTTAAAATTCATATGAAATGTGACAGAACTCGAACAATTTTCAAAGCATCTTGATAGAATTCGACACATATCTAAGATTTAAAGCATTGGTGGATCTTTTCGACGTTGTTCCCAGTGTTAACATTATAAGCTAAAATTTTCATCAATGGCCGAAATTTAAAAAAAATCAAATCAATACTCGATGTGACATAGGCAAATAATTTTTAATGGCTTTCAAAAATCTGTTGTAATTTTTGTATAAAGCCCATCTCATTTTGAAATTTCGCCCGCCTGATGAAAAGGTTGGCCACCCATGATTTAAAGTAAACAGGTGATTTCAATTTTGTAAGGCGTTTTTCGTTTTTGTAAAGAGGGGCTCCCATACAAGAAAACCAAAAAATGACAAAATCGAATAATTTTTGAGAGATTATCATGTACATACAAATTTTTAATCGATTGGATGACTGATAGAATACGCTATGCAATTTTTCAAAGTAAGAAAACTTATTCTTTTCAAAGAGATTTTCATTTTTTTTTAAATCAACTTTCACATTAAATTAATGTAAAATACTACTGTGATAAAACTGAAAGGCAAATTGAAAAGTTCTTTGGTAAAATGGCTTTCAGAGGCTTCTCCGATTCGGCTTTGATCTCCTAAATCGAGTCAAAACGGTGCTCCCACCGCGGTCTTTTGAGTTTGCTGAACTGCCAGGAACCACACGAATGGTAAAAAAAGGCAAATGGTGATTGTGGAACGGTATTGGTTGAAATTTTTCAGCAAAATTAAAAACCTTAAGAAGATCGAGAACCGCGTCATATGGCGCATTAGCGTTAAAAAAACCACGACATGTTAAAAATCGAAGAAAAGGTTTTTGGTAGCACACAAAGCCAAGTGTTTTATTAACATTTATTACTTTTATCGTGGTATTTCATAAAATTTTCATCTTGAAAAATTTTCATTTGATATTTTTTTGGTTTTACGAACTTCTTATTCACAAAATTTAACCAATGATTTACATTTGATAATTGCTTCTATGGTTCATGTGGTAAGAAGGTTTCTTACATGAATTCTACAAGTATTTTATAATAAAATGCTGAATCTGTTCATTGGGTTTAAGAAGATTTAGTTTTATAGGCTCTTCTGCGCCATTGGTGGCGGAAATTTTCATCAAATGAGCCTCATTTTGAAGCTTGTGGACAGATTAATACGTTTTTATTTTTGAAAATTTCGTACCTAGATAATCCTGTGGGAAGATTGTTTGAAAATATGTTTTCATAAATTCAGCGATCTTGAACAGTAAAAAACTTTGTTGACCGCGAGCATTATCTTTAATAGTTAACAGGGGAAAATTGTCTGTGAATCTGTATAAAATTTGTATGAGTTCCTCAGCGGCTTAGTTGTAGCGTTTGACAAAGGCTTTCCAGTTGGCATTGGTTCTATGCCAATTAATTAAAGATTCCTTCGAAATTGAGTTCATTAATATTCTGGCAAAGACTGACCTTAATTTCAACAAAGATTGCATTTTTATGTTCATTTAACAATACTTTTCCTCCACAACCTAAAACACAATCCAAATAAGTCAACCATGATCGAGTGCCGGTAATTTTTCATCTGCCCGCCCAGCTTAATGCATTGTGCAGAAATATAATTCTTACGTTTCCTCTAGCTAAAAGCTTCTGGAATTTTTCAATCGATAGAACAAACAGATCACACCGATTAACCTGCTCCCCTTTGGGGGTTCTTCCAGATATGAATAGCAGCTATCTTCTCGCGGGCATCAAAGATCGCGACTCAAGAATCCATCACAACAACTGGGGTGTCAGCCTCACATCCGGTGTTCCCTTCCGTCCCCGGAGACTGATGGAAGCTCGCTCAGAATGACTGCCTGCCTACCGCTTCTCAGTGTGACTAAACTAATGATATCAATTATTTTTGTGCTTACGATTTACTGAGTAAGATTTCTCACTCCATAGGAAGGTGGGCAACTGAGATTAATTGAGATATCAAAATTGAGTCATCGCTTGACTTATTCCAGAACAGAATAAGAGAGGTTTTTTTTCTGAACAAAACAAAACAACCATCATTCAAAAGATTTCAATCGGTGAGCAAGCGAGGAACCCCAAAAACAAAATGTTTTCCTAACAAATGGAAAAACCACTTACTTGTGTATCGCAATCCAAGTCGAGTGATAAATCAAGCCACTCCAACTGATCTGCTTATCCAAATTAGAATCTGCGGTGCACTTAAGCTACTCAAGCGGTTGACATTTTGCAAATCGCCTTCGACCTGGCTAACATTTGGAGAAGGAATCGTATTTGGTGAAATATGGCGTTTATGATTCGTTGATTAAAAGTTTGCTATTTCAAAATGATGCGATTCCAAAAAAATTTGTTCATCGGCCATGAAAAATACTTTTTAATTAGAAGCATGTTTTAAGAACAGAAACAAGGAAACATTTTAAGTAGGACGTAAAATAAAAACACTTTCACTTCCTCAATCCAACTGATCTATTTGAAGTAATGAGGGTACTGTGACAAAAAAAACGACACAAAATTACACACAATTCTAACCTCTCTCTCTTGCAGCGTGGCGCTCTAATCATCGGTTGCACTTCTAAAATAAATAAAACATTTGCAAGTAGGCTACATTTCCCACGAGGGCAGCCTGACGTCGCACACAGGGGTAAATGCACCTAATAAGCGATTACCCCTTCGCAACATTTTTATATTTTAAGATGGTCTATCAAATTCTTGAAAGAAAAAAGTGATTTTTTCACCTGGAAGGGAGATTAAAAAGAATTATTTCTTGCAATAATTAGTTTAGTGACTTGATGTCTTCACAAGAGTTGTAGATCTTCTGAATCAAAGCAATCGAAAGATTCCTTTTAATTCGACCACGGTACCGTGGTTGAATTAAAAGGAATCTTTCGATTGCTTTGATTCAGTTGAATCATTCAACCAAGTAGGCTCATACCACAACAGAGATGTAGATCTTATTATTTTAAGCAACTTCGTTAAAGACATTATAAAGATCGCATGAAATTCAAAAAAGTTACGAGCATTTAAAAAATAACGAGAATTTTAACAAGTAATTTTGAGTTTTTATTTAATATCTTTTTAAGTACACGATTTACAAACTTGGTATATTTGAGAAAGTTGTTCAAATTGTTAAAACACACAATTTTGTAGAACATTTCAAATACATATTTCAACTAATAAAGGAGATATACTGCAAAATATCCAAAATAATGCCTTTTTCAGTAGGTTATAACCTTAAGAGTTCGGACGAGTTCGGATAATTTTATGAGTGGATTTTGTTGGTCAAGTTATTGGCTTTCCATTGATATATAAATTAAACATTAGTTTTGAATAGATTTCCTGCAAACTAGCAATCAATAATGCGCTTTTTCCTTTGAAACACTTAAAATTCAAAAAAAACCCTCAATTTTTCCTGTTTTTAGAGGAAAAAGCTCATTTTTGATTGCTTGTTTATAAAAAATCTATTCAAAACCAATGTTTAATTTATATATCAATAGAAAGCCAATAACTTGACCAACAAAATCCACTCAAAAAATTATACGAACTCGTCCGAACTTTTAAGGTTATAACTTACTGAAAAAAGGCATTATTTTGGATATTTTGCAGTATATCTCCTTTCTTAGTTGAAATATGTATTTGAAATGTTCTACAAAATTATGTGTTTTAACAATTTGAACAACTTTTTCAAATATACCAAGTTTGTAAATCGTACACTTAAAAAGATATTAAATAAAAACTCAAAATTACTTGTTGAAATTCTCGCATTTAAAAAAGCTCGTAACTTTTTTGAATTTCATGCGATCTTTATGATGTCTTCAACAAAGTTGCTTAAAATAATAAGATCTACAATTTTTGTGAAGACATCAAGTCTCTAAACTAATTATTTCAAGAAATAATTTTTTTTATTTTCCTTCCTGGTGGGAAAATCACTTTTTTCTTTCAAGAATTTGATAGATCATCAACAAATATAAAAATGTTGCGAAGACATCAAATGTCTATCGTTTACCGTTTGTCCGCAAATAATTTTGATCGCTTATTAGGTGCATTTACCCCTGTTTGCGTCGTCGACTTGACGACATATTGCGTTGATTAGAGCCGGTTTCGCGTTTGACATTTTCGTCTACTAAACACACATTTACAGACAGTGAGTTTAGTTTTTTTTTATTCTCTCTATTCAGCGCCGATAGCTTTCTACTAGAGAATTTAGAACGGCGCAAGTCGACGGAAGGTTCTGATTACATGATCTACATATGTAGGTACTTGGTGCAGTTAATAAGTATAACAGCGGTACAGGAATGTGGTTTACCTTCCCACATTATGATGATGGCGTCAGTGAGTTGAATTCCGCGAGGGCTTACACCGCACCTATTTGTTCAGGTGCCATTATTAGATTAATTAGCGAGTTGTTGCTTAACAATAATTTAGTTCGATTCCTAAAAAAATGTCACCCGCTATTGGAGACTGTTAAAAATTAAGTTAATATTCGATTCAATTTGATTTCGATTTTTTTTAAACAGATTTTAAGAATCCTCCAATTATTTCAAGTTCAATTCTTCTGACTTTCTTCTACTGATTTGATCACTTTTGGACTTCCAACTTTCCGATATTCTGAATTGATTCTCTGTCTTGACTTTCAGACTTTCTAGCATATCGGATTACAACTTTAAAACTTATGACTACCTTATCTTTTTACATTCTGAGTGACTGGCCTCCTTTCTGACTTTTAAGATTTTTGACTTTCTTGATTATCTGAATTTCTAACATACGGCTTTTTAGCACGCTGACTTTTCTGACCCAACTTTCAGACTTTCTTACTTTCTGATATCCTAACTTTTTTGTTTGTCTCGTTTTCTGAATTTCAATTTTAATTTTACTTTCTTACTATTTGTTTTTTTTATTGGTTTTATGATTTAAAAGTTACTGGCTTCCTAAGTACATAGTTGAATTTATTGCTTTCTGACTTCCAGAACTCCTGATCCAATTTATTGACTGAATGACTTATTGGTTTTGGTTTTCTGACTTAACACGTTCGTCGCCACGCTCATTTTGGTAGTTTTACTAGCCGGGCCCAAAGAAATTTTCAGAGAGAGAAAGTAAAGAGGGAGAACTCCCATATTTGAAACGTGTGGCGAAGCTGAGCGGTAAACTCAAGTAAGAGAGCGTCACACGCTTTTTGATGTGACGGGGCCCCCAGGAAATATACCCGTCTGCCAAATATGGGTGACGTGGCGACGAACGTGTTAAAGAATTTCTGACTTTCTAAATTCTTTACTCAGCGATAAACTAACCAACTAATTAATTAACTAACTAACTAACTAACTAACTAACTAACTAACTAACTAACTAACTAACTAACTAACTTACTAACTAACTAACTTACTAAAGAGGTTAGTTACCTGAAGTAATAAACATCTGTTTTTTTTCCATCCTTATTATAGATTGATTTGTTTGAGTTTTTAACTTTTTAAATTAGTTACTATTTTTTTTTTTTGCTTTTCCGATTTCATGTACATTTAATGTAAACGTTTTGATTTTTGGAATATTAAGCTTTTCGGCTTCCCATTTAAGATTTCACAACGTGATTTTATTGTATTTCAACTACCTGAAATTCACGTAGAAAAAAGTTTTGAGATATTTTAAGTTTAGACTAAATTTAAAAAACGAACAACCACATTTAGAATCTCAATGAAACTTCATGTTTCTGTGAAGAGATCTAAATTCTGCTTAAGATTAAGGAGTACTTTCAAGTATATAATGGCTAGCTTCTAAGTAATGCTAACACCACCAGCCCACAGAAAGAGTACTATGAATGTCGTGACCGAGACTCGATCTCATGACCTCTGGCTTTGAAGACTTAAACGCTATCCTCTAGGCCATGGTCGGTGGCATTAGTTATTGATGATTATGTGGAAAAATTTAATGTTGATCAAAGTTACCCCGTTTTATGGGAATCCATAGAAAAATAAATTTTATTTTTTGCATACCACATGGCATCACTGGCCAAAAGCTTGATCTGCTTCGAGGTTATGGCTGAGGCCAAACAGTTTGTTGAAACTTACGGTTTCTTAACGGCATCTGGGACAGCAGCAACCGATTTCTGCTGTCACGAGCAGAACCAAAACATTGTTTGTTTTGGCTCCAAATTTTTCTCGATTGTTTTGTTTATAATGTTGGTTTTTTTGTCAATCTTCATCATTTTTTAGTTGTTTTCTGTCCTTTTTAGTCTTTTTTTTGTATTTGTTTTTAAATTTTTAATTTTTCATCTTTATGTCTTTTGTTTTTATTGTTGTATTTTATCATCATTTCAGAACGTGAAAACGTATGTATGGTGTTTGTCTAAATTATAAAGCTCAGTTCTTTTAGAAATGGGACAGCATTTTGTTGACTGTAAAAAGTATTATCCGACCTATTTTTTTATATGCTAGTTTAATAGCATTGCTGTGAACTTTTTACGACGAAAATTCTTGATAGAAGAATTAAAGATTGAAATTAAATGACGGATAGATAAAGCAGAAGCTTAGTAGGAGAAAATGTATAGACGTTGAAAATGAGCCAAGAGCATATTTTATGGAAAGCTTCAAAGGTGCGTTCTAGACCCTTTGTCCCGCATCAATTGAATGGCTGGGAGAAGTAATAGCGAGAGGCGCAATTACGTTCACCCATACATCCAACCCGATGGATTGGCAAATCACGTGCTTCCCAATCGGACAAAAAGTCTAGACCGCATGAAGTTCTTCTATCAAGAATTTTCGTCGTAAAAAGTTCACCGCAATGCCATTAAACTAGCATATAATAATTATCAACGGCGACTATTCGTTAAAAAGACCTATTTTTTTCAAAAGTTAATTTTTTTGCGTTTTTGAGATATTTACGATGCAAGAGAAAAAGAAAAAAATAATTTTGCACAGTTTTCTTCAAAATCCATCTAAATGATAGCTGAAAAAACCGTTGATTATTCAAAAAAATTACTTTGTGTAAGTGGTGGAAAAGTATGCAAACGCTGTCAAAAATGCCCACAAAGTTCAAATCAAGCATTGGAGTGAAGCATATGATTGGAAACTCCGGCTAAGGGTCATCAGGGAAGTCAAGTCTCATACCAGAATTTTTAATTTTCAATAAGCGAAAAACTAAGGATAGATCGCTGAAATGTCCAAAATATTTTTTTCCGATAAGCTGAAAGTGTTGCCTAGCTATGAGTCATTCAAACCTAACCTAAAACAACAATTTTTGGCTAGTTCCAGAGCTCCTAAGTTTTTTTTTACGCGGTTTGAATTCCGTCGTTAACGTATAAAACTTTTCACTCAAAAAACATGTTGATTCGCGAGAGCCGTGTAGAAGAATCATATCCATGGCAATAAACCGCGTAAAAAGAAGCCGTGTTAGAAAAAGTGAGCAAAATCAAACCGCGTAAAAAAAGTTCTTGGTGTATGTATTTGCTGATTGTTTTGTAGAAAAATATAATGATTTGCCAAAATTCTGTTCCTGTGGAAAAAACATCAATTTTCAAAACAAAAACTTTGGGTTTCGCTGTGTTTTGAAATGCCTAAAAAGATTAATCTTGTATGTGCCCTTCGCAACCTTCGATCTAAACTAACCGATTATACTTTAAGTTCAATCTCATGATGGTTTTACTTCGTTATTGTCAGATATTGCCAGCAGAAATTCCACAAAAACGCTCAAAAAAGTGGCTCAAAAATAATCAAATTCGTTAATTTTGAAACAACTGTATCCACTAAATTGCCCTCAGTTTTTTTTAAAGGAGAAGTATTAGACCAAAAAGTAGCAGATATTGAAGAATGAGGATGTAGCCACCTGAAATACAGATTAGACGAAGTATAAGTTTGAAAAATTTATTAATATCATGAATGAAAAAAGTGTGCACCGGGAGATGGGAGGTACAAGAAGTTTCTTACAAAAAAACGATAAATTTTTTTTTTCAAATTTTTTCATGAATGTTCATAAGATTACCTTCATTTCCTCCATAGAAAGTATTTTGATCAAACGATAGGTTTTTGAGATACACGCATTCGCAACTGTCCCATTTCTAAATGAACTAAGCTTTAGTGGTCCTGTTATAGCGAAAACTAAAAGATAATGGTGTTTCTAAAAAACCGTTCGATTCTGATATTGTATATCCTAAAATTCAATAATTTCATCATGGCGAAAGTTTTTCTAGGAAACTTTACAATCTATAGTCGTTTATTTCAGGATTATTACTTATTCGGGAAGAGCGGGGAAATTAAAGGATTTTATCTTCAGCGCTTACATTTGTCGAACAAAGAAACGCCGGCCGTAGAAAAATTTCTTGACCATAAACTATTTCTTAGCTCACGCATTTTGTGAAGTCCTAACTCGGTCGACTAATTTTCTGAAAAAGATTTTTTTTTTAAAGAACTTATGATGAAAGGCTGTTTTAAATAAATTGAATTATGAGAATTTTTTTGATCTGACTTTCCTGATTTTCAGCTGTTTTTTTTTTAATTGAGTTTACAGCACCTTTATTCATAACCATACTTCAAATTCCCATTTGATTGAAAAAAATATTTAAAAAAATCTAAAAATAATCAAATTTCTTTGTTCATTTTTATGTACTAACTCACTGAAAATTGTTAAAAACTATCAAAAAGTAAGTTCAAAAATCAAACATCAAGTTTCTGACAAACGATCTTGAAGTTCTTATCTTATTTTCTTCCGAGAATATTTTCTTATAAAATTTAGCTCAATTTTAACTTTTGAATATCGGGAACTGTCCCATGCGGAAAAAACACCGAAAACAAAAAAAAAGAGATTATCATTTTATTCGGATAACTGATAAACGCACAGAAGCCAGAAGATGTAACAAGATACTAAGTTTATGTGTGATACTTGTTAACATGTTTTGTTTAAACTAGTAGAATTTCAAATGAAAAAATCTAATTAAAACCATGCATTTTTGAAAAAGGACTGAAAATTGAGACTTTAAATTTAAATAAATTTACCAGAATTTAGGTATCTAATTAGATTGGGGCATCTAACACTCAGCGAGTTGAAAATAAATGTTCAAGGTATCCAATCATAAACATGATTCAGTATCCAATATGAGAACCGAACTAAAATTTCAGATTGCTGAGCATGAATAAGGTTCATCGAAATCTGTTTTAAGTCCTTTAGAAGTAAAATGCATTTACCCTTATAAAAAGCGAAGATGGTGTGAAAGACTGGAATGAAGGTAACAATTTTCGGTGAGGGTTAGGATAAGGTTGCCAGAATTTTTTAATCACGTATCCGGGTCGGACAAACCGAGCAATTTTCTATAAAACCTGACAAATCCGGGCATTATCCTGGCAAATTTTATCGAAACCCAGAAACTACTCAACAAAAACCAAGATAAAAAATTGAAATAAATAATTTTCCCTAAAAATTCATCAACAGATTTTAAATCCTACTTTAGGTTTTGAAAAAACCTTTCATAATTATATTTGCAAAACCTGCTCAAAAATTTTTGTTTTGGTGGCTAAAAAAATTTTTTTACGACGAAATTTAATTTTTTTGTTTGATTTGCCAAATAAAGCGAAAAATTCCGGGCTTTTTTCAATGAAATCCGGGCAACCGGATCGGGCCTGATTGTTCCCAAATTTTGTTTCAAATATGCGGAACAAAACCGGATAAAACCGGGCAATCTGGCAACCTCAGGTTAGGATAACTAGAATTATTTTCTTACCGTATTACCATCACCGTAATTTGAATAACTTTTGAGTTTCAAGATTAAACCAAAAAAAAATTAAGTTCTAACACTTTTACGTTCAGCTTTCGCAAACATATCTTAATATTTTTTTTCAACAAACCTAATGGACATATTTATTTGCGCATTTTCAAACAGGGAAATCCATGAAATCTCAATCTCAAATGGAAGCTCTGTAATGATGTATTTTTGCTAAGTTGAGCCTCGGAAACTCTGTGTGTAGGCTTTGTTATGCATCTTACACGGATAAAAAACTCTACAGATTGTTATCAAAATTCGTATGGTTGGCTCTTCCATATCATAGATTTTTGGTTGTACCCATAACTTGACTTTATCAACATCGATAACTACTAAAAAACTAGCGTTTTTGTGAAGTTCTAGACGGAATTCTGACAGGCAAGCATTGTGGGTTTACTACTTATATAGGACTATACTTGCTTATTTTAAATTTATTCATTATTGCTATTTAACGTTCTGAAGTGATAGTATAGGACATCTGTATTTTTCACTGATACCTTTTCGTCTAAATATTAAAGTACAATTATTATTTTTCGAGTTTTCTATTTTTGACTTTTCTTCTTCAGATTCAAACTTGTAAGCTATCTGACTTGTAAGCTATCTTTAAACTTGTAAGTTATCTGATTTCACCCTGCTCACCTCGTTCTTCAAACATCTTCTTCTAAAAAGTGATAACTATTTCCTATGGTCAAATCGTCTAGTAAAGAGCAGGTTCCATTCAAAATTTATCATTTATTTACTTTTCTTTCTAATTCATTGAGTGAAAGCTCTGTTCTATTTATGTAATTACTAGCTGATCCCATACGAACTCCGTTTCGCTTTCAACTTGGAATATGTCATGAACAGTTTGTATGAAAGCCAATAGCCAAGCATTTTCCAGATGCACTTTTGAATTCATTGTTAAGTAATAATTGCAAAAATATTGGTCGATCATTTTGTCTGTCGTTTGCTACTAAATTTTAAATCAGAAATCCTTTGACCGTGCCAAAAAAAAACCACGTGTATAAATTTCGACTCGATCATTGCATAACAACGCAATTATTGCCAAAAGGTAAACCCTTTTGGGGGCTCTTATACAATCTTTGATGACTGAAATCGATTGCCCTTCCCTCAAAACTCCCGTGTGCAAATTTTCAAAGCAATCCATTGTAAAATAACGTCAATATTGCTAAAAACAGTGAAAAATTAATTTATATGGACGATTCCTTTCGTCGACCCCTGGCAAAACATTTGACATATGAAATCGGTTGCTCGTCCCTGAAAACTACCGTGTGCAATTTTTCATCCCTATCCGATGTAAAATAACGACGATATTGCAAAAATATTTAAAGGTTTATATGGACGACCCCCTTTTCCGGCCCCTTACAATTAATTTAATACCTGAAATCCATTGCTCATCTCTCAAAACTCTCGTGTACCAATTTTCGACTGAATCCGATGTATAATAACGACAATATCGCATCAACAGTGAATAGTTAATATGGACGACCCCTTTGGCCGACCCTTGATTTTAGTTTGGAAAAGTGAAATCAGTTGTTTGTCCCTAATAACTCCTATGTGCAAATTTTCACCCCGATCCGATGTATAAAAACGTCAATATCGCTAAGATACTGAAAATTTAATATGGACGACCCCTTCTGCCGGCCCCTTACACTGAATTTGATACCTCAAATCGATTGCACGTCACTCAAAACAATCGTGTACCAATTTTCATCTGAATACGATGTATAATAACATCAATATCGCGAAAACAGCGAGCAGTTGATATGGACGACCCCTTTGGCTGACCCCTTACATAACATTTGACACCTGAAATCGATTGCTCGTCTTTCCAAACACTTATGTGCAAATTTTCAACACGATCCGACGAAAAGTAACGTCAATATCGCGAAAACAATATTTGTGTTCTATGGACGACCCCCTTCAGAAGGGGTCATCCGAAAATCTAAAAACATTTTTCATCCTTCCAGGTCCTAATGAGCATCCATGCCAAATTTCAGCTCTCTAGCCCTTAAGACGGCTGAGCCTATAGAGGACAAACAAACAAACAAACAAACAAACAAACATACAGAAATTGCTTTTTATATATATAGACTAGCTGATCCCGTACGAACTTCGTTTCGCTTTAAATCATTGGTACGTCAAAATGAGTTTAGAAAATGAATTCGAAACATTTTTTCGACAATTTTGGGGAAAAAATTCAACAGTGTTTAAAGTCGCTACTATTACTATTACTTGAAATTCAAATTAAACATTTGATTAGCTTTTTATTAAAATTTATGTGAGAGCGTTTTCTTCTCGATCGATTGCAAAATCTAGACATTATGGCAGAAACATGTACTATTTGTTTATGTGCACGACTCTTTTGCTTGACCTTCACACTTAAATTGGTATCAATTAACTGCTTCCAACAAAATTATTGCACAAAACACTGAACATTCGATGAAACCCTCTTTTTCTGTCCCATGGCCCGAAATTCGATAATTGAAACCAATTTTACGTTCCTCAAAACTCCCTTGTGCCATTCTTTCTTTTCAAATTATATGTAAAATAACGTCAGGAACTTGAAAACAGTAAACAGTGAATATAGACGCCCCTTTCACCGAGTCAATTGCCCATAGTTTATAACCCTCATCTGAAAATTTTCATCTCAATCCGATGCATGATCACGACAATATCGCGAAAACAGTGAGCAACTAACATGGACGGCCTTTTTTTTTGACCACGATTCAAAATTTGACACCTGAAATCCATTTTTTTTTCTGTTAAACTCCCATGTGTAAATTATCATTACATTTCTATGCTCAATCAAGAGAATATCGTAAAAACAGTGAACAGATAATAACCCCTTTTACCGACCCCTGAGTCAAGATTTGAAACCTGAAAGCAAAAGAGCGTCCCTAAAAACTCCTATGCGGCAAATTTTCATCTCAATCCAATGTAGAATAACGTCAATATCGCAAAAACATTAAAGTTGGGTATGGACGACTCCTTCAGCCGACTTCTGATCCGCAATTCGAAACTTGAAATCGATTACTCGTCCCTCAAAACACTCATGTGCTAATTTTCATCACAATACGATCTATAATAACGCCAATATCGCAAAAATATTAATCAGTAGATATGGACGACCCCTTTGGCCGACCCCTGACCCTAAGTTTGATAACTGTAATCGATTGCTCGTCTCTCAAAACACTCATGTGCAAATTTTCATCACAATCCAACGGAAAATAAAGCCAATATCGCAAAAACATAAATCAGTGGATATGGACGACCCCTTTTGCCAACCCCTGACCCTAAATTTGATAACTGTAATCGATTGCTCGTCTCTTGAAACACTCATGTGCAAATTTTCATCACAATCCGACGGAAAATAACGTCAATAACGTGAAAACAATATTTGTCTTGTATGGACGACCCCCTTCAGAAGGGGT